>NC_048231.1:35945956-36075840 GCF_002007445.2 Ailuropoda melanoleuca
AGAGACAGAGACAGAGAAGAGGGTGAGGGGCAGAGGGAGAGAATCCCAAGCAGATTCTCCACTAAGCACAGAGCCCAATGCTGGCCTCGATCCCATGACCCCGAGATCATGACCTGAACTGAAATCAAGAGTTGAGCGCTTAACCGACTGAGCCGCCCAGGTGCCCCTACAAAGACTGCTTTGAAGACAAAAGGAAAATGGAGTTTGGGCACTTAACCCATGCTGAAAATGCGTCACGGTCAAGTTTTTGTTTTTTTTTTTTTAAGATTTTTATTTATTTATGTGATAGAGAGACAGCCAGGGAGAGAGGGAACACAGCAGAGGAGTGGGAGAGGAAGAAGCAGGCTCCCAGAGGAGAAGCCCGATGTGGGACTCGATCGCGGAACGCTGGGATCACGCCCTGAGCCGAAGGCAGACGCTTAACGACTGCGCTACCCAGGCACACAGGTCAAGCTTTTTGATATGGGTACTTGGCATCTTCTCTCTTCCCCGAGGTCCCGTTGAACACAGCTTCATTTTGGTCACAAGCTTCCATCAGCTCCGTTTTCTTCTGTTTGGTTGTTTGTTCTGCTGTAGTTTTTTTTCTCAGTGGTACATTTCCTCATGAGTTGGACTCCCCAACCCAACCAGACTGTGAACTCTTTCAAAGAGACAGAACTGAATTATTTCTGTTTCTCCAGCAACTATCCTAGGACCTGACACATTCTATTTTAGTAATATACTTGTTAAATTACCCAAGTTCAAAAGATGGCCACACGTTAAGTCACCAATAGGCCCTCTGGGCAGTGTTCAGAGCTTTATTCAGACAGAGAGACAAAGGGAGGAAATCTTTGGAGGATTTTACACATTCTCAGCAAAGCTTCACCTCATTATTTTCCACTGACTCGTTCTTCCACCATACGTGTTGTCCATTCAATGACATAAAAACAAGTAGCCATGACCAGCAGGAATTAAAGGCCCCGGAACCTTCTAGAACCGGTTCAGCCTCAGTGAGCCCTAAAGCCCTGGGAATAGCACGTCACCTCCTTGAAGCCTGGATTTCTTCACTTTTACAATGGGAATCGTAGTAAAGGCCATGCCTGCCCCACAAAGATACTGCAATTACCCCATGAGTCAGGGTAAGAAATTCCATGGTGATGGGGGTGACGGTAGAGGTCCAGAGAATCCACCACTTCGACAAACAGATTCCATTTTCTGCTTAGATGACAGTGATAGAATATTTCCTTTGTAAATATTCTCATTCATGTAACTTTACCCAATAAAGAAACATCAGTGTTAAAAAAGTGTAAAGTGATAGCAGGTCAAGTGCACCGATGTGGCAAGACTGCAAAGACGGTGGATGGGTGACTGAAAGCTGGGCAAACTCCCCTCAGAGGGTCTTCATTAACTCCTCATGAGAACGGGAACTATAGATTATATAAAGCCCCCTGTTCGATAAGGGGACCCTATTCAGAGAGGCGAGAGACCATGCAAGACTCTCGGGCACTAAGACACAAAGTCAAAGGTGCGAATGATTGAATCTGAGGTTTCTAATGTTAGAACTGGCGTTGATGGCCTCACGTCTCTGCAGACAGCATTCGTTCCCTTACGCCTTTATTCATTCAAGAGTTCATTTGATTAATATCCCCTCGGTGCGCATGAATTCCCTTCGGTTACACCAAGAATAAATCTATCTGACCCAATATGAATTGTCACCTGCCTTGGCTCCCCTCTGCCCAAGAAATTCTGCTTCAGGGTGACCGCATTTGTCTCTGGAGAAGGCAGGGGGTGCTTTCATTTGAGGAACGGCCTTCCAAGCCTTCAAAGTGGAGGCCTGAAAATTCCCCTCTGTACTGCTGAGAGTTAAGTATCTAGAGAAACGTCCCTCTCCTTAGTTCAAAGACAAACATGTTCAAAACCAGGGACCGCTCCACACAGGGCAGGCAGCTTCTGGAACATCAGATATCCCAAGAACCGAAATGCTGATCTGTGAGTAAAGAAATCAGAACCATATGGCTTTTCCCCCCTTAATAGACATATGGGCTTTACAAAATAGGGAGAAACATATTTGGCAAAAAGCGTCTCAAATTTTACTCAAACCACAGAACTTTAAAAATATCTTAACATGTCTAATGAACCCAGAATGTGTCCTTGCTCACCCAAATTAATCTAACACCATTCTAGTAAACATTTATACCTACTATGTGCCAGGCATATAAACACACACACACACACACACACACACACACGCAGGCACACTGAGAGAAGGCACGGATGCAAGTAGAAATATAAAGCAGTATAACCGCACTGATCTATGTTTGTGGGAAATGTCAAGGGAGTTCAGAGGGGAGCAGCGAACTGTGCCCCCAAGGTAGGGTGCTGGTATCAGAAAGCTTCCAGGAGGAGGTGGGCCTTTGCAAACCTATAGGAGCCTTCCTATAGCCTCACACCAGGCCTTTGCAAACCTATAGGAGCCTTCCAGACAAGAAAGGGAAGGAGAGAAGGTTGCCAGCCAAGAGAGCTGCGGGAAGGAAGGTATCAGGTCCTGAACATGTAGGGCGGCCAAGGACCCAAGCCTTGCCCTAGAGATTGCATCTCAGGGAGCCGGTGCTGGTGCTGGAGCGGGGACTGGTGAGCCAGGCTGGTCAGAACCCCCAAAGGAGCTTGGACTCAAGCCATAACATAGTAGGGAGCTTTGGGAAGCAACTTTTGCAATCATTATGAAAATCATACGCACTGCTGGAAATTCCTTTAGAAGAGNTGCACTGCTGGAAATTCCTTTAGAACAGGAGAGTGAAAAGTGGGGCCTAACTTGCAAGTGCCCCTGTCAGTCCTCACCTCCCAGCCAAACTGGAGTGGGGGAGAGACAGCAGCTTCCTGTGCCTCTTTCTAGAAAGGTTTGCACGTATCACACAATGTGTATGTGTAGGTGAGTCTGCCTGGACGCACCAAGCTATGAATCTCCTTATATTTAAGCCTGTGTCAGGGGAGGCTTAAGCTCAGGGCCGACCGAATCACAGCTGCACTTCGGAGGAATCTCGAGGACCTCAAAGGGCACTGAGCAAACGCCACACGGCAGCTCGGGGGGAGCAGGCATGGCCGGTTCTGTGCAACTGCATCCCCGGATGCTTCTGAAATCTTTCTCAGACCCAGTGTTTGATGAAATGTGTCTCTTATTCATTTTTTTTTTCCTGCTGTGCTATTTACTTCCATTCATAGAGTAGCTTCAGTTCAATAAATGATGTGTTTGCCACCAGAACAATTTGATTCTCATTCTAATTATAGCAACAAGCTGCTTCCCCTAAGCATATTATGGGTGTTTCATTATTTTAAATTGTTATCTTCCATATTAATTACAGAAACAGTTGATCTTTTCTGATAAGCAGGCAGCTGCAAATTCCCTTTTTATGTCTCATTGTAATAGGTGAAGCATCAGGTAAAAATTAAATCAAACTCTAATACAAGTCATGATACAGGCACATGTAGGTGGCAGCGAGCTGTCTCCACCGGGCTGGGACTTGCTGTTTTCCAGAAGCGGGGAGCTGCCTGGCTCAGCCCGCAGGCAGGGCACACCCTCCAGTTCGCCCGGTGCTGCTGACCAAGGTCTTGTAAAAAGCCTCCTCCCGCAGGAAGATGAAGAATTGACACAGGAGTAAATCAGCTCCTGAAATAGGGAAGGTCAGAGAGAGGCGTGACACCCAGCCCTGACCCATCATTAGGGCTGTCACTCACTGGAAGGAGGGGTCAGGGTGGTGGGACACGGGAGTTCTGGGAAAGCCTCGCCCTGCAAGGAGAGAGGCCAAAGGCTCAAGTGACTCACCTTTGATGTTGCCGATTACCATCAGGAGTGGGGACAGGTGGGGCCTTCCCAGCTCAGAGCCTAGAAGTCTGAATATGCCCAGACAGGCCACTGAGCCCTCCCTTTCCTGGTGTGGTTGGGTCACATGTCAGGGCCAACCTCAGGGGCAAAGACAACATGATTCTGAAGGAGTGGCCTCCATTTGGTGTGACCACTGTGAGATAGGCTGAGCCAGCCCAGCCCCAGCCTTCCACTGCTGCTCCCCAGGCTGGCAAGGGGCTGAGCCATTTACCTGCAGTGGTTCATCTCCTCGCCCCCGTAGGTTGGTCAGAGGTGTTGAGGGAGGCATTTAAAATGTGGGAATGAGCACTGGGCGTCATACACAACTAATGAATCGTTAACACTACAGTGAAAATTTATGATGGACTATATGCTCGCTAACTGAACCTAATAAAAAATTTTAAAGAAGTAAAATAAACAAAGCAACAACAACAACAAAACTCAAGAAATGCCAGAATGAAGACAAGACAAAGAGTGAAATAAAATCACAGTGAGGGGCACCTGGGGGGCTCAGCAGGTGAAGCATCTGCCTTCAGCTCAGGTCATGATCTCGGGGTCCTGGGATTGAGCCCTGCATCCAGCTCCCTGCTCAGCGGGGAGTCTGCTTCTCTCCCTCTCTCTGCCCCTCCCCCTGCTCGTGTTCTCTCTCTCTCCCTCCCAAATAAATAAACAAAATCTTAAAAAAAAATAAAAAATGAAATCACAGTGAGAGAAGACTGAGAGATTAGTAAAATAAATACCGGGGGAATTAGTTCATAACAATGTATAACAAATGGTCCTTTACAATTGTTAAAGTGAGGTTGGAAATTTAGTTCTGAGCTTCCCAGAAGGTAAGGCAAAGAAGGAAACATGGTTATAAGACCTGTAGTATCCAGAGATGAACAACACAAGACAAGTCCAGCAGGAGAACTCAAGCCTAAGGTAAATTTCTCCAGGATGCCCTCATGAAGAGAAGGCTACACGTGGGGTTGACAGTATCCCCACAGACGTCCCAGAGTAAGCCTGTTTTTCAACATCCTATCCCAAGTGGAGGTCACAACACCAAAGTTTACTTCCATTCAAGGCCCTTCATGAGCGATAAAAGCCACAGTCTGCATTGATTTGATCTTGAATGTGGGTGAATCCCAGAATTTGTTTGTAGAGCCCTTGCGATGCAGAGAACCACCAGAATGTGCGAGAAATTTATGGCAAAACTGAAATTTAGCATGTTTGGGAAGCAATGGGAGAAAACTTCTGGGACATCAAGGCCAGTGTATAAGAAGAAAAGCAATGAAAAAAAATCCCTTTCCTGCATAATATTAGCAAGGTACGGTGTTTCACGGTCTTCCTGGAGCACTGCCCAATGGAACCTTCTGGGATGATGAAAATGTTCTCTACCTGCCCTGCCCAATCTGGCCACCAGATTGGTGGTTAAGTTAAATTAACTTAATTAATTTAAGCTCAAGCTTAACGAGTCCCACATGGCTGGTGGCCACCATATTGGAGACGCTGGTGTATCCATTCATTTTCTCTGTCACACCATGTCTCTTCACCCTCACAGCATCCCTTCCCAAATTGGCGGGATTTATTCTTCTGTCCACTCTGTGAACACACAGAGTATGTGGAAATCACACCAAGGATGTCCCCTTGGGAAGGCACCCTGCAGCGACCAAAAGACCAGAGCCGAGAGAGCTTCAAACCTTGGCTTTTAGTGACCTTTCACATGGAACATAACTTCTCTGGGTCTTGGCTTTCTCATTTCTAATGAGGAAAATAACCCCTAAAAGCACCTGGAGATAAGGTTATAAATGGATGGCCACACAGAGTCACAGCTACACATGAGAGAATACAGAGAAGCAGGTCTCACGGGAGCACCAGCAGTGTGAGAAGACATACCTTGCACAAGGGGGCCTTCAGGGAAGACAGTCCTTGTTTTCTCTTTCTTAATATCAGAACGAAGTCAGCAACTTGGGGGTCCTGACTGGCTCAGTCAGAAGAGCATGTGACTCTGGCTCCTGGGGTCTTGAGTCTGTGCCCCACCCTGGGTGTAGAGATGACTTAAATAAGTATTTTAAATAAAATAGAGTAACATTTATTTGTGAATTTTTAAAAGCTAATTAAAAAATACTACCCAGCATAGATTTGTTTTAATTTTCATTTTCTCCCTCATAAACTATGTATCACTTGGGGCGGAGATTCAGTCAATGAATGCTTACTTACTTCCCATCATGCTTCTGGCCTCTGGGGTCCCTTGTTCTGGAGGGGCTCTCCACACAGCCACTTTACATCTGCCTGTCAGGAGGACTTTACCCCCACCCAGAGAGCACCTCTGAGAATCATCCAGTCCAAACCACTGAATCCGCATGGTCCACGTTACTGAGCGAACACCTTCCACAAAATATTGCGGAAACGTGCAGACGGCTCAAAATGCCTTAATCCTTCTTCACTTGAAACAATAGCTATTATCTCTTTACAGAACTCAGATAACGCTGAAATGCAATATTTTGCAATATATTCGGTGTTAAATGCATCAAAGATCCTAAATAGATCTAAACAACCCAGAATGGGGATGAGGGGACTGGCCAGGTGCCTCTCAAGGGAACCTTGATTTCAAGCTGACTGCTTTGCCCCCTCCTTTTTGCTGAACACCTGACAGTGTGGATGCTTAAAATCTCTACTCAAGCCAAATTGTGTCATCCTCTATTTTTAAGTCACACAAAGGCCCCCACAGGAGCCCCTGTAGGAGAAAAGAAGAACTCTTCAACGTGACATTCAAGTTCCCTCTCACTTTACCTCCTGCTCAGAAACTTCAGCATTATTTCCTGCCCCCGCTCCAGTCCACCTGCCTCCCTGAGGTTCCCAGGCATGCCCGGCTGCCTTCATCTGTCCCTGCTATCTGTCCTCTCTGGCCTTTCCCCATCAACAGCTCTGCTTCCAGACCACTGTCTCTGCTCAGCTCTGAGTCACTTGGGCTGAGCCAGGCCTGCCAGATCCACTCTCCAGTCTCCGCCCATGCTCTACTCACTTGGCGAGGATCAATGTCCCTGACCACCTTCCCATGAGACGAGGAGCTGTTTGGGTGGGAATCCAGCCCTTATGCAAAGCTGTTGCTCACATGCATGAAGTCCTCTCTCTGCTTCTAGAACATTTGTGGAGTGCCCTCATTCATGCACAACAATCCTCCCTCCATACAATGCAATCAGGCAGCCGCTGTGACAATCTCCGCTTTTTTCTGAAGCGGAACATGAAGCAGACGCATGTTAAGTGACGTGCCCAGAGCAGCACAGTTTCTAAGTGACAGAGCAGTTGTCGGACTTCAGGCATAAACTCAGGACCAAGCCCAATGCCCAGCACACAGAGTTCAACAAATAATGGTGGATTGGACTGTATACGTGCAGGGGGAAGAAGCTGAAGGACCCCACAGCCAGGTCCCTGGGCTGCTGGGCACCCCCTACACCTCTGTTCCATCCCTGCTTAACGTGGACCCTCAGCCCCGGCAGGATCAGGCTCGACATGCAACACGCCGCCACCGCCATCTCCAGCGCTGTGCACTGTGCCACCTCCTTCCACCTCACTCTTGCTCTGCACGGGGCCAGTGTGGTCCCGCTTCCTTAGTGATGTCTCCCACCTACCCTAGCCCTCACGAGTCTTCTCTTACTCTTTCAGTTCCCATTCTGTGCACGGGCATTGGTCAGAGCCATGGGCCGCTCCCACAGGCACTTCTCTGCACAGGATTCACTTAGTCTTTCCCTCAAATCCTAGGAGGGGGCAGTGAGTATGGCGTCCTCACGTTGCAAAAGCAAAGTGAATCTCAAAACATTGACGTCATGCAACTAAAGCACGGCAAGGTAGACCTTCCAGTCCATGCTTATGTTTCTCTATCAAGATACATGTGAGAGGCACAGGGGTTGGGGCTAGTGTCAATCAAGAAGTTAGACCAGGTTGGACTTTCCCATCATTTTCCAGTTGTGCTTATCTTTATGCGATTCTTCCTTATATTTGTTGTAGCTCTTGCAATATTTTATTTCATAATAAACTTGCAACACATACATCTTTGTCAGTGTGTATATCATAATGTAAGAATAGTCTTACCTTTTATACCGTATGTTCTCTCCTACTTTTTCTGAAATACTCTGCTGGTGCATGGCATATTCCACTTTCCCCTTAACTCTGCTGTGAGTAGAATGGCAGTGTGCNGATCTTTGCCAGTGTGTATATCATAATGTAAGAATAGTCTTACCTCTTATACCGTATGTTCTCTCCTACTTTTTCTTGAAATACTCTGCTGGTGCATGGCATATTCCACTTTCCCCTTAACTCTGCTGTGAGTAGAATGGCAGTGTGCATTTGGGTAGAAAGGTCATCAGAGTGGGGAAGACAGCAAGGAGTGGTGAGGACTGTGGAAAAATATAGGCAGAATGCTCCATCCAAAGGGCATATCTGAGATTAAAAGCCAGTGGAGGGGTGCCTGGGTGGCTCATTCAGTTAAGTGTCTGACTCTTGGTCTTGGCTCAGGTCATGATCCAGGGTCAGGAGATCAACCCCCACATCAGCCTCCATGTTCAGCTTTTCAGTGCAGAGTGTTCTGGAGATTCTCTCCCTCTGGCCCTCCCCCCATGCACTCATGCTCTCTCTCAAATAAATAAATAAATTTTTAAAACATTTTTAAAGATTTATCTATTTTTTATTTTTTTAAAGATTTTTATTTATTTGAGAGAGAGAGAGAGAGAGCATGAGCAGGGAGGAGGGGCAGAGGGAAAGAGAGAAGCAGACTCCCCACCGAGCAGGGAGCCTGATGCGGGGCTCAATCCCAGGACCTTGAGATCAAGACCTGAGCCGAAGGCAGATGCTGAACTGACTGAGCCACCCAGGTGCCCTATTTTTAAAAAATTTAAAAAATAAAAGCCAGTGGATTATGATCTCAGGATTTCCCATATCTTCCCGCTTTTAAAGAGATCAGGCAATATGATAAAAAATATGATTATAATAAAAAATAAATAAATAAAAGTCATTTCAAGAAATAAATTAATTAATTAAAAATTTCCCAATTAAAAAAAAAAAGATCAGTCAATGAAGATTTTAAATGAAATCTAAGTCCAAAGCCTTGGTAACAAATTCAAATATTTTTTTGGTTTTTGTTTTCATATGTCATTTTTTTCTTTATTGAACAAAAAAGAAAACTTGCCCAAAGACCTGAAACGTCTTAAAAATTACTAGCTTGTAAATTGCATTACAACATACGTGGCGATCCCCGACACCCTGTCTCACCTGAGTAATCTACCTGATCTTCCTTACGGTAGCTCCGGTTCTGCTAATTTCCTGACTCCAACTCAACCCTAAGCCCCCTGAGGGCAGCCATGCAGCCTGACATAGCTTTCACAGCCCACGTGGTGCTTCCCACAAAACTGAGCTATGGACGTTTTTCCTGATGCATCTGATTACCTGGCTTCACTCCCTCCACATGAATTATCAGAGCAGAGAAGAGCCTATTTCCTGGTTGTCTGCCAGGCACAGACCTTGGTACGGATTATGAGATACACACATTTCCAGATTGGATCTCATAGCTTCATACCAAGGCAGGCATAATGCCCATTTTAAAGATAAGAAAATTGAGGGGCAGAGGCACAGAGTCAACCCCGTGCTACACGTCGGCATGCAACCCGTGTCTACTTAATTCGAAAAAGCACTTTTGTCTCACTACCTCATACCCACACAAAAGCCAACATTTTCCCAAGGATTTTGTTTGAAAAGATGTGTTCCAGTGAAGCGACCTTTGAAAATGCAAACGTAGAAAGAATGAGTCAAGTACCGTCTCTGTGATTAGAGTTTGTGAGTGCACAAAGCCAGCAGACTCCTCATAGACAGAGGGGCTAAGCTGATTGCTTTGTACACAAGTGAAAATGTCTCCCTTTAAAATGCTGAAAGGCAAATCAAACCCTTTTGGGATGATTCCCATTCAGAGACTCTTTAAAGCGAATTTCTCTCAGCCAGCCAGGGCATGTCAAAGAGACAAGCAGAGAAGAAGTGACAAGTGTCAACCTGGCTGGTCAATTGAGCTTTGTCCCTCAAGAGTGTGTGAATTGGGGTCACGGCAGGTCAAAAGGGAGCACTCCGGAGACTGTGACCTTCCCCTTCAAATCAACAACTGCCACCCTCCTGAGCCCCACCTTGTAGCCCCCCGAAAGAAGCTACCTTTAAAGTAGGATTACTCCAGAAAACAAGCCAAGAATCCTAAGTCCTACTCCCAATAGTGCTGTGTGGTGTTGAGCAAATCACTTAACCTCTCTGGACCTCCTTGTCATTATAATAAAACCTGCGCATGGCAGGGTTGGCAGGAAGCATGCTGTCTAAAGCCCCTTCCAGCTCTGGTGGCTCCAGATCCCATGGAATTCTTCCCAGACTCAAGTTCTGGTGGTGGTCTTGATGGCCTCCTCTGAATGGAGGTCTTTTTTGGAAGGTTGTTCCTCCTGGATACCCAGACATCGAAACCAGGGTCCCATTCTAAGTGCCTTGCATCTATTAACTCATTTAATCTCCATAACAATTCTATAGAGTAGGTACTGTGGGGAAACTGAGGCATGAAGCAGTCAAGCATCTTGTCCAAGGTTCACACAAGGACTGCCCGAAGATTCTAGTAAGCTAGAGCCTGGGATTTGAACACAGGTCTGTATGGCTTCAGAGCTTGACTCTTTGCTACTAGATCAGCCGTGTCTAAGCTTATCTGCACCAGAGCATCACCTGGGGAAGTTTGGAAAATTTCCAAAACTAAAGCAGTACCCCAGACCAATTAATTTACCATGTCTGCGGGTGGGATACAGGCATCCGTGTTTGGGAAATGCCCCAGGTAATCCCAAAGTGCAGACAAGTCTGGGGACACTGCACCATCTCCTAGTCTCCCTCCATCCGTGTGTGTGGGAGATGAGATCGGGCCGCAATGGAGAGGGGTGAGTTTGGTTCCTGGCTGTGTCACTTGCTAGGCATGTGAGCCTTCACAAGGCACCGGATTTTCCCAAGCCTGTCTTCCACCCGGACCCAGCCCCACCACTGTTTGCTCCGTTGTTAGCTCAGTGATTACCTAATATTTCTGAGGCTCACTTCTCTTGTCCTTAAAATGGCTTTCTAATCCCCATCCAACAGGGTTCTTACAAAGGCAAAGGAAACAAAAGTGCTTGAAAGCATAGTAACTGTTCAAAACAAAACAAAGTACAATGTATCTGAATATGAAGTGTCAGATAAACACACACACACACACACACACACACACACATTTCAGACCACACACACACACCCAGGTCAGCAAGCACAGACGTACACATACACACACATTCACGCACAGCAATGGCATGAAGGTATGTCTAATTCAATTTCCATCTTAAAAAATCAATCTTCTCTAACAGCTTCTTTTTCTATTCTCATTTTACGAAGATATCATCAGCATCCACCCCACCCCCGATCCTCTTTGTTGCTTGCTAGCTGTTTGTCTTTAAGTTCAGAGAAGAGAAGGTGACATCAGCTGAAGGTGTTTTCCTGGCTGGACTGTCGGGGGTGGTGGTGGTGAGGGCTTTTTCATAAATTTGAAAAATAAAAGTGTTTTCATTTTCTGGTTGCCGTAATAACCTTGCGAGAGCTAGAAATGAGAGTCTATTTTCTAACTGAAATTGTTTTCCTCAATCGCAGGCTCTCTCTTCACACTTGTTGGCTATTATTGTAGGGTTGCTAATGAATGTTGACCTTCTGCTGGAGCTCCCAATAATGCATTCTTTTAAATACAACAGTGATGTCTTAAGTTACACGGAGGTTTCAAATAAGAGGATAATATATGTTTTACTTGGGTGGCGCCATTCATTAGAATTGTCTTTTTACCAGAAGAGTTAATGGAATAATCCTCATCCCGATTTCATATTATATCAATGCCGCATGCCAGAATATTGTCATTCACTGTCATAGTGGCTCCTTGCTCCCTCTCTATTGGTCACTTCAAGCTGAAGAGTTATTCTTTTAGAAATCCCTTGAATATATCCCCAATTCCAAACCCTCGGTCCTGCTAAGTGATCATCTCTATCTCCTAAGCTTCTTTTGTCTTGACTATTTCAATGACTGTCCAATCCATCCTCCCACTGCTGCCAGAAGCATCCTTTCAAGCACAGATCTGACATCATCCTCCTGATTTAACACCTCTTCTGGCCTCCATGTACACAAGAAAAAGCACTGCGCATAGATGCCTTAGGGACCCAACTCTCCTTCAAGTCCCCACCAGGCCCCTTGAACTCCAGGCAATGAAACTTTTCAGCATTCTCTAAGAATGCCATGTTCTTTTGCATTCTGATGGCTTTGTTGCTATAGTTGACTTGCTTTCATCGAGAAAGGAGGGGTGTAAACTAATTTTGAGCAGCTATAACGAGTGTGGTCTTGGTAGGTACTCTACACTTATAAGCCCTCACCGGCCATTCTTACCCCGATGTGTCCTTCAGAATAAAATGCAAGTAGCCCTGCTAAGTGTTTTCCTAGATGTCTTAAGGGGTAATCCTCTCTCCTCCCTGCCCACCATGGATTGAGCTGCATTATAACACTGTGTCAGGTTTCTGAACTGCAAAGCCTGATGGGAGATTCTTTTCCAGGTAATCTATCAAAGGAGAGCTCCCAGATAAAATCTATAAAGGAAGGGGGTTAACAAGGTACTTCCTTGCTAGGAAGATGTGGTTTCAGCTAAAGACCAGCCTCAGCCTGATTCCATGGGGAGGTCTGGGGCATGAGTTGTCCCACTGTGAAATTAGGGGCTAGGTTTTTATGCCCCATATCAGCTATTCATTTGCTATAGGCCATGTCCTGATTAACAGGTGAGAGGAGGTCTAACCCCCTAGGCATCACGGAGCAAGACAGGTACATTGGCCATGACCATTTCCTGGAGAAGCATGAAGCTGTGAGCCATTAGCAGTCAGTTCTCATGTCAGCTGAGGAAGGCCACACCAAACTGGTAGAAGTCATCTGGTAAAAGTCTACCCACAGTCTATTAAAAACTATGCTTCAAGGTTTTGGTTTTTTTTTCTTTTTTTCTTTTTTTACATGGATCCCTTTCATTAGCCTGTAACAACCCTGAAAGTAGATCAGCTGAATGTGAATGTGTCTTCTTTACATAATCCTGAGAATCTAACCCAATATTTTTTTGAAATGCACTAGGAACACTGTATTATTTTGAATGAATGACCTGTCTACAGACTACTTGCACTCATCAGAGAAAGGTTCTCAGTTCTAAGAATTTAATAAGCTTCTAGGGGCGCCTGGGTGGCACAGCAGTTAAGTGTCCGCCTTCAGCTCAGGGCGTGATCCCGGCGTTATGGGATCGAGCCCCACATCAGGCTCTTCTGCTGTGAGCCTGCTTCTTCCTCTCCCACTCCCCCTGCTTGTGTTCCCTCTCTCGCTGGCTGTCTCTATCTCTGTCAAATAAATAAATAAAATCTTTTAAAAAAAGAATTTAATAAGCTTCTAAACATGGTCCTAGATTCCCCGACGCCTGCTGTCTATGTGGGGGGATGGGGCATATGCATGCTGAGGTAGTCATGGCAAGTCTGTCTGAGGCTGTGTTAACACAATGACATGTACAATATTGAGATTCGCCTATGTGCTAGGCACTGTACCAGATGTTTATTACGCTGGGTATACACAAACATTAGTATATTCTTTGACCGCAATTGTTGATGAATGATTAATGATGATCTTACCCACTCCCCTGACTTCGAAAGGAGAATATCCCCGCATGAGAGGTGACATCAAGGGCTCTTCTCTGTTATAAAGAATTTGGGAATTAGGCAAGAAGAGAGAATATGGAAAAAGCTACAAATGATCATGTGACAAGGAGCCAAGAGAGCGGATGGAGAAGAGAAACAGGCACGCGGTATGGGCGATGTTTGGAATTGGAAGAAGAGGAGCGGAAATGTTGAGCATTAGCTGCTGGGGATTGACAATGTGATGTTGGTGGGAGAAGGGGAGTTTTTGGATATCTGATGTGTATTGGTTATGTATTGTTCCTCTTCCTTTGACATTTCCTTAAGAGGAGAAATAAGACGTGAAGAACTTTCAGCTACCTTTTAGCTGCTGAAATTTGCCTGAATGTGACACTGTGCTGCAACAGCATCCCAGGAGGCCCTGGGGTTTGAATTGTACACACAACATCCCATTTAATGATTATTGAACTCATTTTAACGATAAAGTGGCTGAAGCTCGGAGAGGTTAAATAACATGCCCAAAGTCATCCAGCTGGCAACTACTGATTTCAGAATGTGACTCCAAGTTCATCAGATCCCAAATCCACAGTCTGGGCACTGTGTTACACAGCTTCCCTGATGAGGAACAAAGCTCATGCCAGCCCCACGAGCACCTGCTTGGGGGAAGCTCAGATGGACTTCAGGCCCTCACTGTCTTGAGGACTTGCGTCAGGTGGTCCAGAGGAGGGAGAGTTCTCTGTGGCATGAAAGGAAAAGCCTTGTGAGCAGAACTAGAGCTTGCTCTGGGCCTGAGTCTGGACCGGAAATCTCTATCCGGGCAGGCTGATGGCAGAGACTGTCTGGGAACATGCCGCAGACAGTCCAACAACAATACATATTAAAAGCAAGAGAAAGACATTGCCCTGCGATTTCAAGTGTAAGTCCCTTGTTTTATAGACTTACAACTAGATTGACTGGCTTCTAGGCCAAAAATTAACTCACTTCAAGAATGACTGAGATGTATTCTTTCTTATTTGCCTTGCATGACACCAAATAACTGGTAAGACAAGACGGTTTGACTCTCCTCTCTTTGGTTTTGAAGTTGTATTGATAGAGCCATCAAGCTGTCATTCACAGACTTCGAAAGAAGCGTGTTTTCCTTCCCTAAACTCTCCTGTTGTTAGAGATTCTGCTCACCTGCTTCAACAGCTTACAATCATGTCAAGAGCTGCATCCCACTTGGAAAAAAAAGAAATTTCTTTATTCTTCAGTTGTGAGGAAAGTGTAAGGAATGATGGAATGGCACAACCACCGAATTTGGAGCCAGATGCTGATAGCTGCCAGTCATGTGGCAGTGAGCAGGGCATCTCATTTCTCACAGGCTTGGTTTCCTCCTCTGGAATGTGGGGGATGATTAATCCTTGCCCTTCCCACCTCAGAAGATGGTGAAAAAGATGAAATTAAATAATGGGTAAGAGCAGCACTTCCTGTACAATGAACTGTTGTGCACATATAAGTGGTGACTATTAATTACAGTTTGGATTAGAGCATAAAGTGGTTTCCCAAAGCTTAAATAATAAGCATCTAAAGAATCAAGAGGAGAAATATTTATAGAAAAGATGTTTGCTTTCCCTTGCATGTATTATCAATTGCTCTCAACTGGTATTTTAATTAATAAGGTGTGTGATTTTTTAATTTAAATAAGATTAAGTCTCTGGAAGAAATAATAGCAGAGGAACATGAATTAGTAATAAAAAAATTCCCAACAATGGTCGAGATGAAGTGGTTATCTAGAAACAGAAAGATTCTTGTTCAATTCTTGGAGGGGACTGCACTGATTAGCTCTATTGTTAAAGTGCATTTTTTCTCCATTTTAGATAATATTCACTTATTTTCATATTCCTTTTAGGACTTTATTATGTCTTTTCCACATTCCAATGAATTTTTCTTCAACATTTTCCTACCATGCGCTATGGCGTAATCAGGAAGAAGATCAGGGAGACTAAAGTACTTGGCTTGTCCCAAAAAGGGGTCAGAGGAGTTCCTTAAGAATCCTACATAAGCTGGAGATGACTCACCAGGCCGATCAGGTCAGGAAACCGGGAATCACTCTTTACTCCTCACTCACTGTTTTCCTCTGATCACAGAAGGCATTCTAACTTGCTTATATTCCCACATCACCCCCCTCCTCCCCATTCTGACTTCCCCAGCCTAATGCAAACACTTGCATCCTCGTGAAGACATTTCAGTGATCTCCAAAAGGATGTGCGGCCTCCAGCCTAACCACCCTAGTCCCTGCTACATGCAGAAGTCAGAGATCTTTCAAAAACACGGAGACACTTCAGTTTCCAACAATGAGTAATAGGGGTCGCCTTTATTCTCTTACCTGAAACAACTGGAGAAAAAAAGAAGAAAAAACAGATAAAGTACAGGAGACAAGAGTTTTAAGTACATTGACATAGGGCAAAAAAAGCAGGCATCCCTGAAATATGGTCAGCAAATGAAGCGAACCCCACAATTTCCCCAGCTTACTGCTTAGATTTTCAGAAAATGGGGACACAGAGGCAGAGCCTGGTAGTCTTCCTCAGTTGAAGCAATGAAGCTAGGTGCCCAGGGGGGCCATGATGGCCAGAGCTTGCAGGGCACAGAAACAGGAAGGGGAGAATGGCAGAGAGACAAATTCATAGAAGATTGTCCCTCTAGCCTTGAGCAGAGTGCTCATCATTGTACCCAAGGCTGGAGAAAGCCACTGGAGAGGATTAGAGAGAAACCTTCTTTGGAGCTTACCGGAAATAGCTCTTGTTCCCACCAGCCAGAGTGGAAAGCTCATAACTCAGGGTGTCAGATAGAATATTAAGAACAGTTTTACTCCAGTGGGTCAAGTAGCTGTGGACTAAATACTGCTCTGGACCCACCTAATAACATTTAAAGAAGATACAAAGACCCATATTGTTTTCAAGTCATATAACCAGATCCTAGAATAAAGCCCAAAAAGAGTTATTCAGATATAAAAATATTCAACCCTAAGAGCGCTAAATTCACAATGTCTGGCACACAATAAAAAATTACCAGGCACGCAAAAAACAAACAAATAAACAAAAACAAAAAAACATGAAAATGTAAATGATAATGAGGAGAAAAATTAATCAAAATTGACCTGGAAATTATATATACATACATTATATGTACAGAATTATATAATATATATAATTATATATAATAGATTGGTAGACAAGGATATTAAAAACAATTATAACTATATTTCTTCTGTTCAAAAAGTTAAGTAGAGACATAGAAATACAAAAGACCAAATCCGACTTTTGGAGAGGAAAGCCACGGTGTCTTTGAGTCCTTTGACTCGTGGCACACGTTTCTGTTATGCCAGATGAGCAAGTCCTAGATCTCCAGCACAGCACGTGCCTACGGATAATAATACCTACCATATTGCACACGTAGAACTACGCTAGGAGGGTAGATCTTATGTTAAGGGTTCTTATCACAAACGATAATAGATAATAAATAGGACGAGAGGAAGTTCTTGGAGCTGATGGATAGGTTTATGGCACAGATCATGGTGCTAGCTTCACAGGGGCTTACTTATCTCCAAACTCACCAACATGTCTAGATTACATATGTAGGTACAGCTTTTCATTTGTCAATCATACCTCAATAAAGTGATCTAAGTTTCACAAAGATGATATGGAAACCACGCTGTCTAAACTAACAAAGACAGTGAATGGGATTAGCAAAAGATTAGATAGCGCAGAAGGAAATATTACTAAACTTGAAATCAAAGTAATTGATAGTTTCCAAAATAAAACACAGAGGAACAAGATTGGGGGTGAGGGGGGCATCAACGAGCTGCAGGGTGGCAGCCTAACATGTGTGCAAGGAGCGGGAGGAAAGGGAGAGGCACCGTATTAGTATTTTATAGTTGCGTAAGCAGCAGCTCCAAAACTTCGCTTGAAATAACATTTATTATCTCATAGAGTTTCTGAGAGTCAAGAATCCAGGCACACCTTAACTGGAAGCTTCAGGCCCCGGGTCTCTTATGAGGCTGTGTTTGAGCCCAGGGCATCTGCAGCTTCCCTTGAGGCAGGATTTGATGAAAGCTCACTCATGCGGTTGTTGGCAGCCTCAGTTCCTCACCACACAGGCCTCGCCTTCGGGGTGCTGGAGTGTCCTCACAACGTGGCCGCTTGCTTCTTCCAGCAGAGAAAGAGAAAGCAAAACAGAATTCACAGGGTATTTTATAAATTAATTTTGGAAATGACAAACCATCACGTCTGCCATACTGTAGCTGTCCCTGGCAGAGCACGGGAAGAGACCGTGCAAGAACGTAATATCAGGAGATGGTGATTATTGGGGGCCATCAGAGGCTGCTTACCATAACGGTGCAGAACAATATTTGAAAAAATAGTGGTCAAAGAATTTCAAATCTGATAAAACTATAAGTCTACAGATCCAAAAGGCTCAACAAGCCCCAAGCTCAAGGAATACAACAAAAACCACACCAAGGTCCATCGTAAGCGCATTGCTTAAAATCACTTATAAAGAGAAAAAAATCTTAAAAACAGCCAGAGAGAATCTTCTATACTCCAAGGTGGCTAAGGTTTATAAGACTGATCATACCAAGGATTGAAGAAAATGTGGAGCAACTGGACCTCCCAGACGCTCCCAATGGACTATTCAACAGAGCAGCCATTTTGGAAAATAGTTGGGCAGTTTCCTTAAAGGTGAAATATATAGATATCCTAGGACTCAGACTTACACTTACCCAAGAGAAGAAAAAGCATATGTAGACAGAGAGACTTGAACAGTGTTTTTAGCAGCTTTATTTGTCATGGTTAAAACCTGGAAACAGCTCCAATGTCTATCAGTCAGAGAATACACAAACACCATGGTATGTCCACAGAAATGGATTCCTACTCAGAAATGCAAAGAGATGAACTACTGATCCATTCAACACTGTGGATGAATCTTGAAATAAATACGGCGAGTGGAAGAAGGCAAGTACAGAAGAGTAAACTGGTCTGGTGATGGAAAGTAGATCCGTTCTCACAGGGAGGTGGCGCCCAGGGGGATATGGGAGGGAGAGACCGCTTTGGGGAGTTACAGTGTGGGTATGTTGGTTGTGGTGATGGCTTCCTGAAGGATGCCCAAATTTATCAAGTTTGCATGTCCATTAGACTTTAATAAAATTGTCAAAAATAAAGACCACACCCAATATAGACCTACCCCTCTGAGTCTGTCTGTTCAGTGGCTTCCTACAGCCCTCTGGGGTCTGGGCTTGGGGAAGTGTCTGGGCGTCTTCCAGCTCCTGTTCCCACTGCCTCTCTCCTTCTCTCCCCATTTACTGTTTGAAACTCACTGCAAGTCCTGGACCATGACCTGCTTCTCATTCCACCATTCCCCATCTCTCCTCCACCTACATGCTCTTTCTCCTCCGTCCCCACCCCTCCGATAACTCATTCTCACCTAAGAACCCCACTCAGCTTTCCTCCAAAAGATCATTTCTGGGCCCTCTTCTTCTACCCCTGCCTCTGACTGTTGACAGCACCGTGCTCTCCCTCCTCGAGCTTCCTGCAGCCTCCCCCGCTGCCCCTCCCACTGTGGGTCCCTAAGCTTTTGAGTCCTCGCTGCAATCATGGCTACTGGTTGTCATAAGGGCAGGATTTCTTTCTCTTCCCACAGTGTGTAACACGTCATCGGATCCATAATAGGAATAAGGGATAGGTTTGAAATACTATATAGAAAAGATGATTTGGAGAGCTGCCCCAGAATACCTGTGTGATAAACTAAACGTCTATGCCCCACCCCCAAACTTTCACATGCTGACAGCCTAATCCCCGGTGTGTTGGCATTTGTTGGTGGGCCCTTTGGGAGGTGATCAGGTCATGAGGGTAGAGCTCTCATGAGTAGGATTAGTGTCCTTATGCAAGAGACTGAGGAGAGCTCCCTGGCCCTCTTTCCACCATGTGAGGATAGAGAAAAGTTACCAGTCTGTAACCGGAAGTGGGCCTCACAGTACCCAGCCATGCTGGTCCCCTGATCCCTAATGTCGCATCTTCTGGAACCGCGAGAAATCCATTTCCGTTGCTTCTAAGCCACCCAGTCTGTGGTTCTCTGCTTTAGCAGCTCTAACGGACTAAGATAATGTCCTCCCCCAGAGAACCTCAGATTCACTGAGGACAAGACCACATTTGGAATCGGACATAGAACCAGACGGGACAGAGTGATCGAGCACTATACTTCCTCCCAATAGGATTGTGGCTCAAGGCGTCCTAGAGGAGGTGAGCCTTCGTTTACAAGGGCAAGGCAAGGTCTGAGTGGTGGAAACAGATGAAGAAGGGCAGCTGTCTTCTCAAGGCAGCTTAAAACAAACAATGCTTTTTAATCTTCCCAGTAGCTGTCAGGTGAGAAAGATGCTGTTCATAGTCAAAATGTCTAGTTTTAGCCCCTAGTGGTGATGAAGCCTGTGTTTACGTGATTAATAGCAGAACTTGCATATAATATCCCAAACCCAGCCTCCTGCTTTCATTTCGATGGGGGCAAATGGGCAATTTCCTGGGTCCAGTTACCCGAGGAGGTCCCAGTACTCATTCTCTTACCTCTTCTCTGCACCATTGTACAATATTCAGGGCCAATGTCTGCCTGTCCCGCACTCCTCCACAACATTTGTCTCTTTTTCTCGTTTTAAATAATGAGCAGATGAGAAGAGTGTGAGGCAACATGTCTGTGAACCTCCTTTGAAATCTTTTCTTGGTTACGTTGTTGTCTGCACTCCAGCACAGCAGACAACTCAGCCATCAAGAGTTAGGAAGGCAGAATCCTGGGTAGCAGGTGCCAAGCGGCTGCACCTGGACAAGGGGAGGCAAAGGACAAAGGCCAGGAAGGCCAAGGCTGGAGATGACTTTCACTTTCAAGAGGTTTATGGCTCATTGAGTCATCTAGCATCAAGCTTTCCTCCAAGACTTAAACTTCTTCAGAAAAGAAAAAGAAAAAAGGACAGGAAGGGAGGGAGGGAGGGAGAGCAAGAAAGAGTGGGGGGAGAGAGAGAGAGAAAGAAAGAAAGAAAGAAAGAAAGAAAGAAAGAAAGAAAGAAAGAAAGAAAAAGAAAGAGAAAGAAAGAGAGAAAGAAAGAAAGAAAGAAGAAAAAGAAGGAAAGAAAGAAAGAAAGAAAGAAAGAAAGAAAGAAAGAAAGAAGAAAGAAAGAAAGAAAGAAAGAAAAGAAAAAGAAGGAAAGAAAGAAAGAAAAGAAAGAAAGAAAGAAAGAAAGAAAGAAGAAAGAAAGAAAGAAAGAAAGAAAGAAAGAAAGAAAGGAGGGAGGGAGGGAGGAAGAAGGAAAGAAAACTAAGCAGTTGGTTTCAAAATAAATGTCAAGCAAGAGGAAAGAAGTACCAAGGCACTGGGATTCAAATCAAGCATGGGATGCATGATTTTTATTTTTCATAAGGAGGTGGAAAGGAGAATTTTCAAAAAAAAAATTTTTTTTACAGAAATGTTCAAACATATCTAAAAGTGGAGAAAAAAGGATAAAAAAATCTTTATTCATCCATCACTTAGCTTCAACCAATTCTATTCTTTAATCAGAGAGAATCAGGCACACATCATGGGCATCAGGAGATTGGAGATAGAACAGTGTAGACAAAGCAACCGTGTGCTTTGAAGTCCTCTTTCCCTTCTGCAGGGCATGCGACCAGGAGCCAGTTCCTTAACTTCTGGCCAGACTTCAGTCCAGCAAAACATGGATGAGGATATCCACATGTCAAGATCTTTGACAAATCAGGGGAAGCGCAGAGCTGATTCTGTAGCTGCCGCTCGGGAAATGGTGTTGTTTTGCTGTGGTTTCCATATTCAAAGGTATCAGGCAGTTATGCCCGGAAGACAGACAAGAAATTGTAACTCAGGCCAAGTCAGGACAAAGGCCTGACTCTGACACATGTGAGATTTTCCCAATGTTTTCTTGGAAACAAGTAATCAATGGCAAAAAGCCTCAAGTCCATGCATGTTACAGATAAAACAGATGCATTTTGAATGGCACGGAATGAGGAAGGCTGCAATGATTTTTTTTTTTCTTTTTAACGCTGACTAATTTTGTAGTGACCAGTTAACCATTTACTCTCCCTAGAGTGTCTATAGTGTTCCAGCGCTGAAATCCTAAAACACTAAAACACACTGGAGGCAATTGTAACCCCCAGGGGATACTTGGCAATGTCAAAAGACATTTCTGGTTGGAGATATTTTTAGTTGTCATGACGGGGCAGGGGAGTTAGTGGCATCTGGTGGGTAAGAGCCAGAGAACATCTTAGAATGCATAAAAAAGCACCACTACTCCCAGCAAAATACTACACAAGTCCATCTACTATTACTACCAAGGCTGAGAACTTCTGAGTTAACTCAAAACAGATCAAGCTTTGGGGTCAGACAGAATGATACTGAATCACTGCTATGCGGTTTACGAGCTCTACACCTTCCCGTGAGTGTCTCCCCTCTGATTTGGGGAGGATGACACCCACATTGCAGGTCTGTCTGCTTAATCGAAGATAATCTGGGGTGGGGGAGAATGTTGACCTCTGAGCCTGACACACAGAGGGACTCAATTAGTGGTCACTGTTGCCATTGTTCATTGACTGCTGCAGTGTTTGACATCGTGAAGAATAATCCTGGATTTCTTTTTTAAAAAAGTCTTGGTGAGCCAAGTGGAGAGCTGGATCCTAGGAGGAAACCAAAGATGGTCTCTAGTGGACCATGCCATCCTATCCCAGAAGCTGTGTACAAAGGATAGGAGGCTGTCTAGGGAAAGTAAGCTCACAAGCACACTGGATGGGGGTTGGTTAAAAGCACATGGGACTGTTTGGGTTGGGAAATGGAATGTGTAGGTTTTTGTCAACCATGGCACTATTGATATTTGGGGCCACATAATTCTGCCAGAACCTGCAAGGATGTGCAGCAGCAGTCCTGGCCCCTTGAGGCCAGTAGCCCCCCCCACCCACACCCTCAATGCCCTACGCCTCCAGACATGGCTGAATGTTCCCCTGGGAGAGTTGGGAACTGATTTGGGCCCATGACAGTGGCAGTGACCCATCACGCTCCACCTTACAGGCCATTCCTAAAGCAGACATCACTCATAGGCATGGTCCTGTGCTGCTGAGCACAGACCCAGACAGCTTACCCCATGACCACCAGACGCCACTACGGATCTGTTTTGAATGTTCGTACCCATCCTAACTTGCACTCCCCTGTCTACGCCTCAACTTGCTACTCGGCAGTGTTTTAAATACCACCTGCCTCCCAGCAAAGTCTCCTGTGTGTTGCTGTTGTTTTTTTCCTGGATTCACAATTATCTGGGACGTCCATGCTTGACATCCCATTGGTTCACTTACGACAATCTTTCCATATGCTAGATATCATTAAGATGCTTTCTCAGAGATCCCTGAATTTCCCTCCTGTTCATTAAAATGCACGTTTCTCCAAGATGGAAGTGCTAGCCATTATTTTTCAATATTAATGTTATTGTTTTTCTGAAGCTTCTGTTGTCCCGTAACTCAAGGACCCCTTGTCGAATCCCATATGTAGCATGTTTATTAGATGTAATATTTTATCTCTTGGACTCAGTGCCTGACACTATCATTTCCTTCTTATTTCAATAAAAATGATCTCCTTCCTTGCGGTTCTGACAGGAGCTAATGGTTTTCTTTATCACAGGAGAAAGTAAGAATGAGGGAGAGCTAAAAGACAAAATGAACTGTATATATTTGTGCCTTAATTCAATTTATAGCATAAACTCCAATCTTAATCAAGTAACTTCATAACTTCAGATATAAGAACAACAACAACAAAAGCCATTGGGAGAGTCTAGCAGCCTCCAGTTTTTCTGGATTTGCAGATTGTAGATTTGAAAAACGATAGCCAAACATAACCTCATGGAAACAGAAGGCACCTGCCACAAATGCTTCCATGATTTTGGTATTCCTTCCTTCTTTCTGTCTTTTTTTCTTTTTTTGGTGTGCATATTGCAGAGTGGGGGGCATTTCTATCAATGTCATTTAATTAAGTGCTAATAGAATCCAGTACAACTATCACCGACAGAAGCACAATGTTACCTGTTTGATGAGAATTCTTTGCTGCATGTAAATTCCAGCTGGATTCTGCCCAGCTTTGTAGCTTTATTAGGAATGAAAAAAAAAATTCAGCACACAATTAGATCATGAACATTTCAGCAGGCAGCTGAGAGCTTTATAGCAAATGCCAAATAATTGTGAAAATAAAGGCATTTAAAAAGCACCACCCAGATACCATATAGAGATGAAGATATGGGACAAGTGTTGAAACCCTTGCAAATATTGAGAATTGGATTGGTCCTGCTTGTAAAGGCAGCTGGGTAACAGTAGATCACCCCTGGTGTAAGTATCTGCCTGCATGTGTGTGGAGGGTCAACATGTTTGCCTGGTTCAGATCACACACTCTGAAAATAATCCAACAAGGTTCAGGATCCTGAGTCTGCCACTGCCCAGCTGTGTAGCCCTGGCAGACATGCCTCAACCCGGGCAAGTGTCAGATCCTATAAAATGAAGACATGAGAATGTAGTCCCTCAGCACACTGTCAGGATAAAATGACACGTCTGAACAGTGTTCAGCTTGTGCCTGGTACAGAGTAAGAACCAATACATGGCAACTCCACTCTTACTCTATTATCTTGTTGCTATCTTTGGTCAACATTGTTACATTCAGCCCTGGGGGTTCTGACTTGGAGTGGACTGGAAGACTCCATTCAAATGTCAAATTCACCAGCCCTTACAAGGTGCCTACTGGGGCAGTGCCCCGTGGAAGGTGCTGTAGGGAATTCAGAGATGAGTTTGACATGATCCCTGACTCCCAGGGGCTCATTAGCACGGAGGGGAAGTGTTTGCCAACACCAGCAGTTACATATTGATGGCATATCTCTATAGTGACACTTGGTAAGTTTCTGCAGTCCTGCGTGCCGTGGTTTAGGGAGAAGTGCTGCTTCATAGAGTGTGAGCCCCTTTAGGGCAAGGCAGAGGCCATTCCTGAATCACTTCTGCAGCCCAGTGTCCAGCCTGGATCGCTCACTCATATGTTCCTTCAGCAAAATGTTTATTGAGGACCTGCCAGGTAGCAGGCACTGGTGGGAATGCTAAGTGATGCCTGAGGCATAGTTATGATCCCTGATCCTATGGACTCTGCATTCTACTCAGAGCAACAGACAATAAATAACCAGACCCTCCCATCATAGCC
Organism: Ailuropoda melanoleuca; assembly: GCF_002007445.2. Classification (NCBI taxonomy): domain Eukaryota; kingdom Metazoa; phylum Chordata; class Mammalia; order Carnivora; family Ursidae; genus Ailuropoda; species Ailuropoda melanoleuca. Next base: position 35,970,734 of record NC_048231.1, read on the forward strand.
AGCAGGGTATCTCGCACAAAACCTCGAAATCGAGTTGGCCCTCACTCGTTTACTGAGTGAATAAATGAAAGTAAACGGACACATGTATACAAAGTCATCTCAAGTAGACAATGACATGCAACATGGAAATGGGACGCTCTGAGAGTTTTATAACAAGAGGACATGAATCGATGTTGGGGAAATGGAAGCTTCTAGAAGAAATGATGAGGCATGGGAATATTCTATTGTGTTGATACACAAGACTTCTGATGAAAACTTCCCTTCAGCTAATCTGTGGTTCTTCTAGCCTCTCTGGCTTGTAATTTCCCCTTTTTGCATTACAGACTCCGTGTTTTGTTTGGGATGTCTGTCATCTGGGTGCAGACAGAAGTGTGAAGCAGGGCAGGGACTGAGAGTATAGATATTATCCTTCTTTGGGGACCCATAGAGTTTGCTCTGGAGGGAGCTTTTGAGAGACCTATCTAGTGGGAATTCTGCCACTGAGGTCACGCTTGGAAATATTAACACATTCCACGCCTCTCCTCATTTACCCACGGGTTGCACAAGTAACAATTGTATTTCCCTTATGCATCAAGCTCTGCGAGATCCTGGGCTACACGGTTAGGAAAAACAGGCTCCACTGATTGCTTCCCCTGGCCAGTATCATTCTGCAGCCTGAATACAGCCTTCTTGAAGGCAGTGTGCTCAGTAGGGCTGATGCCAAGTGGACTGAAACATAGTCTCTGCTTATAGAGTGGTCCCTTCCAATGATGGAGACAGAGGCATTAGCACCTGAATTCAATACACCAAGATGCTACAATTTTGGACAGTCTCTGATGTGCCTCTCGCTGGAAGTGGCCAAGCTCACTAGAGAGGTACAGAAGTGGGCAGGTCCTTTTCCATCATTTTAAGAAAAAAAAAAAAAAGCAACAGGGAGATACAAGTGTGTTTATACACATAGATATGTAAGAGCTGAGTGCCAGGTCCACAGAGCTGGTGGGCTGGGCATCACCTAAGGGCCCCGCGGGAAACACAGCCCAGCCTGGCCATCGGTAGGACTCTCTGCACTTAGAATGGGATTCACTTTAGCAAATGTCTGCTGAGTTCCAGTAAAGTTATTAAACTCAGTTCCAGACTGATGATACACAAAGGAAATAAATTCAGCATGACCTCAAGAAGCTTCTGAGCTGGTCCATCCACTGACGGCAGGAAAATTTACTCCCTGGTGCTTTCCATCTCCCTGTTTTGTTTTGTTATCTACACTGTCTCACAGCAAGATCCCAGGGACAAAAATTCCTATGATTATCTCCAACAGCCATCATTTGCTGATACCTACAAGGTGCCTTCTCTTTCTATTTTCCTGCTTGCAATCCTTAATCTGCATCTTCCTGGCTGAGTGAACTTGGGCAACTTACTATCTCCCTGGCCCCTTAATTTATCCATCTGTATAATGGAGGAAATAATAGTTCCTACCAGGTAGAATTGTGAAGACATGCGAGATAACATAAGTGAAATTCTTAGCACGATGCCTGGTGCAGGTTGCCACAAATCCCTATGAATGAGGATAAGGCCCTAGTAATGATTTATCTTCTGCATTGAAAAAAATAAAACTATCAGAGACTGCTTTACTAGCACCACATCATCAACAGAGAAGTTTCTAGAAAATTCCAGAAGGGCATGGGGAAAATTGAAATGGAGGAGGGAGGAGAGCATATAGAAAGCTTGCTATTAGAATATATAGGAACTCTGTGACTGCTCTGCATTTGAAAACTCCAATTCCATTTGTCTCGGTGGGGGGTCTAAGCATCAGTATTTCTTTTTAAAAAGCTTTACAGAGAGGCCTAAAACATCCCTTCTGCCTTTCAAGAAACAATTGTTGAAAGCTTGTACTGTTTATCTCTACTCTCTATTTTAGAATAAAACAAAAGAGGGAAAAACATAAGGGGGAGTGGTGGGGTGAAACAGGCATTAAAAAAGGAAAGAAAAAAAGAATAAAGTTTATGAAAAACCATTAGAGCCAATTCAGTGCAATAATTTCCTTATTGAAAATTCAGATATGTACAAACTGCCACTTTATAACATTCCATCCCAGTGACCTTGGCATTCTTCAATCTTTGTCAAAGAGTTCATGATAACTTTCACTGTATATTAATAAGACCAAAATATGTATTCTATGCAACAGGTTCTCTGTGTATTTTTATATAATTTTCCAACTATTTATTTTTCCCTAAAATGTAGTGCGAGGAGAAAAAACTATCGATCCCTCTGATTATTTTTCCATTTTCTTGTGGCCTAACCATATCAATAGAACTGACTGAAACATTCTCGAAAAATTACCATCCCAGTGCCTTGATCATATTCCTAGGTGCATGTGACTCTTGGGTTTATTTATTTATGGACTCTTTGAATTATACTGAAAGATGAATTGAATACTCAGTGCCCAATTTTTCTCTATTTTCAAATTTATGTTCAATGCAAAGTATAAACTGATTTATGTTCAAAACAATGTATAAACTGAAGACCTCATTTCCCCCAGAGTGTTCATGTATAAATTCATTAAAATAACTCCCTTCCCCCCACCCCAGTGATATTATTTATTACACATACACAAAAAGGAGCTCTCTTCTGCATTTTCCCATCTTCATTGACTTGGTGTTTCATCATTTACCAAATGTCTGTGAGTTGAACAAGAAGTGATGCGAAACCCGTCTTTTTTTCTCCTTCTTCTTTTTGCCTGGCCCAATCAACATAAGCACCAACAGAGAGAGGAAGAAAGAGAGACATAAACATGCAAGAGGCATGAGGGAAAAAGAAAAACAAGGGGGATGGGAAAGAGAGAGAGAGACCAAGGGGGAGAGAGAGAGCAAGCAGGCGTGTGCCAGGAAGGAAGACTGACTGCGGTAGTGATGGATAACTGAAGTGAAGGTGTCAGGATGGTATTATGTAAATTACCAAGACAGCCAAGCCATGCACTGATGATTATAGAGGATGTGAGCAACGTTGTGGTCCCCAGACACTCCTGTGCCTTGTTATTTTTCTTCCCTCCAACTACCCTTGGGGTGGATTCTTCCTGACCCTGGTCCTTGGAAAAAAAAAAAAGAAAGAAAGAAAGAAAGAAAGAAAGAAAGAAAGAAAGAAAGAAAGATCCTCCAAGAAATAACTTCTTTATCAACACAGATCTCTCAGCTCCCCCAGTCAATAAAGAAAGAAAAAAAAAAAGAAAGAAAAAGTGGAGGGAAGGATGTGACAAGTCTCTCCTAGGCTCCCCCACCCCTTGGATGTCAACCAGATGTCTTCAAACTGCTTTTTGTTTAGATCAGTGAAGCATTTGTCTTTATCAAGCATCTTGATTGTGCCTCAGTTTCAAGGACAGCACCTAAAGGGGACAATCTGGCAGCAAAGAGAATGGCTTCGAACTCAGAAAGATGATGAGAGGTATATATATATATATATATATATATATATATATATATCCCCTTGGGAATGTATATTTTTAATATGCTAATATTAGGACATCTGCATTCTTACTGGGGGAGGAGAGATGGATTTCATCTATGGGATTTCGTTGATTGCAGGTGAGAGTTTACAAGCTCACAACTAAAAGTGTCTTATACAACTTTGCAATTTATAGCCTCTCCCCAAATTAAAAATATATGCAGAATGAAAAAGAATACCCCAACTAATGCTCAATATTACTTGGTTCTTATTCGTTCATTTATATTCATGTGTGTAAAATATTTATTCACTACTCATTGCATGCCAGGTCCTCCCTCCACAAATTGTTGGGACCGCAGATATTAATACCAGATAGATCTGGCCACTGAGGAATCCTCAGCCTCATGGGGAAGACAAATATGGAAAGGGATCATTACAGAACAGCATAATACAAGCTTTAGCAGAGTCCATGGTTATTGGAAAGAGTGACTGACCTCCATGGGAGGACACATTTGTCTGTCTTGTCTCCTCTCTTGGTCTGTCAGTCCTTGGAGTGAGCCTATCATACCTGTTCTCTTTAGTTCAACCCCAGGGCCTATACCCATGACAGAGTAATGGCACATTAGCTTGTTTTATGATTATTTCAAAAAGTGATGTTAGACCATGGGATTTAAAAGCAAAAGATTTATTTTAAGTATCAGACTAGTTCAATTATTCTTACTTTTCCTCAACCCACCTTCACTGAACCATTACTGTCTGTCAGACTCTGTGCTGTGGGGGGGACAGCATCCAGTTGGCTGTCCCAGCCATTGGGAAGCTCACTGCCTAGTGGAGAAAAGAGATATTCATCAAATAATCACACAAATTCACAATACACAATGTGATGAGAGCTGGAAGGAAAAATAGGGTTTGTTAGGAAAGTCTCCTGAGACCTCATCTAGTCTGACTATCAAGGAAGCTTTGAAGAAATAATGGTCCAGCTGAGATCTCAGCATGAGCAGGAGTTTACTTGGTAAATGGGAGAAGAGCAAGTAGGTCAGGCATCTGGGGCAGAGAGAGCACCGTGGGCCAAGCCCTGAGGTGAACAGGGACACACTCAACTCTACGGATTGAAAGAAAGCTGGTTGACTGGAGCAGAAGGAGACCAAGGAAGAGAGGAGCAGAGCAAGGTGAGACTGGACAGGTGGAAGGTGACCTGGTCCCAGAAGACCTTGCATCTTGCTAAGGGGAAGCTACTGAAAGGTGTTAAGAGGTCATAGGTGTAGGTCACAGATTGTAGGGGTAGGTGCCCAAGGGAGAAAACTCAGTGTACAAGACCAGTAACACCACTGTTGACCTCATGACCACGAGGGTGGCTGGTTTTACCACACCACTGGCAAGACAGAGAGAAGTAGATGGAGGAAGAATAGTTTTTGGTGTGTGAAATTGACAGAAGCAAGCGAGTGAATTGGGGAGGGCCAGCTATGGAGAAAGCAGTTCCAAGAAAGAATGATGTTTTGATTCTGATATGCCCCATTGGGTAAATGAGTCATTGACATAGCACGTCATGGAAGCGAACCCATATATTGACTATGTAAGCCAGCCAATTACATTCCAGCTAGATCTTCAAATGGCCCCTTTTTATCTAGCAAACACTTGCCATACTTAACCATTTCAGGCACATTGCTAACTCCCTATGGAGTACCTGGTTTATTTGCAATGTAGGGAGGTGAGATTATGATTTTCATCTCTTCATTCACTCAGGCTTCCAAGACTGTCAATGAGATGAAGAGGTCAACCTGTGCCATTTCTCAAAGCCCAAGTGGAAAAGAGAGTCCCTCACAGGACTCTAATGGACTAATGAACCGTCAAACTAGCGAACTGACTTGGGATGTGGATTGCGCTTTGTGTTTGGGGCTGGAAGACCTCCCTGATACTGTCAAGGCCCCTGGCCAGCTGCTTGTAGCAAATTAAGAAGGATAGCTACAGAATTTCTTTGAAATTATGTGACTCTTTAACACCAGCCCTGCCCTGCCACAAACCCCCTATGCTGGCCCTCCTCTTGGAAGTGAGGAACTTGTTTTCTTGAAGCTGAGGGCTTAGCCAGATGGTCGATTTTCTGTGTGCTCCCCTGCTAACCCTCAGCCCTTTCAGATGAAGGGAAGGAACACATATGACAACACCACCCCACCTGTCCAGCAGACTCTCAATTCATCTTGGAACTGAAGATCTGATTTTAAGTGTTGAGAAGTTCACTTATAGCTTCTAGGTGCTGTGATTTCTTTGAGTCTCTTTCTTATGACTTTCCCTATGACGGGGTCCAAACTTAGGATTTTGAAACCCAGAAATGCAATATAAGCCCTTTGCACACTTACTCCAGAAAGTACTGTTGATGCGTAAGCTTCTCAAGCTGGTTTCCACTTGCTTCCAAGTGTCCCCCAAAGCTTCATTCATGAGCTCATGTCAGGATCAGGGCTAAAATGTTCTTCAGGAAGTGTTTGTTTTTTAAATTGTTTTGTTTTGTTTTGTGTGAGACCATTGATTCTAAGTCCTCATCTGTTTCCAAGTTCCCATCTTATCTCAGCGTCATAATGCCAAGAGGGACACATGCAGTGCCCCTGCCCGGGAACACGTGACTATTATTTTTCCTTTTCCCATCAGCAGTAGAAAAGAGCACATCATCCAAAGTCTCAAAAACAATATAGTTTTTGAAATATAGTTGCCAAAAAGGCAACTATTACTACGACTCCCATACTCCCTATTCTCAAATGTACAAATGTAATATTGTGTCTTCTCTGAATAATCAGCCCCTGGAGCAGGAGGCCCACATCCTATTATATTTTTCATTGGCTCCCCAGCACCCAGTCTCCTAACTGGCGCATAGAACATGACCAAAGAATGGAATAGATGATCATAGTAATACCAGCAAACTACTGATACTTAATAACTGTGTAAGGAAATGTATTTGGAAATGTTAAGAGATATTACCATTATTGGGGCGCCTGGGTGGCTCAGTCGTTAAGCGTCTGCCTTTGGCCCAGGGCATGATCCCAGGGTCCTGGGATCGAGCCCCGCATCGGGCTCTTTGCTCCGCTGGGAGGCTGCTCCTTCCTCTCCCCCTCCCCCTGCTTGTGTTCCCTCTCTCGTTGTCTGTGTCTCTCTCTGTCAAATAAGTAAATAAAATATTTTAAAAAAAGAGTTATTACCATTATTAGTAACTGTTTATTATGTGCCTCACGCTAAATGCTGCATGGCCATTGTCTCATCTAATCACTAGAGCCCCTTTACCAAGCAGGATCCATGATCAGCCCCATTTTCCAGATGAGGACTTTAAGGCTCAGAAGTATTAGATCACTCCCCCAGATTCACTGAGCCAGTTAAGTGGCACTGCCTGGATTCAAGATCAAGTGTCCTTGCCTCCCAAGTCGGAGAATTAGTCATGATGTCATAGCTGATTACCATCCTCTCTATTATCTCTTCTTAACGTGATGTGTTAATTAGAATCCAGCAACAATTTACATTAGTTACTATTAGCCGTAGCCATATGCATAGCATTAAAAATGCAAAATGTTCTCAAACGTGAAAAACTTCAGGGAAGATAGAATTGGAGTGTGCCTTTGAAAAAGTCAATGATGAAACCAGTGAGGCAAAAATGAGTCAAAAGGTTATACTCAGGAAAGAGGAAGCTTAAATAAAATTACTGGAAATTAGTACTGCATTCATCTAAATAAAAAACTTGCACCAGATGTCTGGTAGGGTTGTGATGGCACCGTGCATATCAACGAAGCACAAATATTGGTGTACCTAACAAAAAATTACGGAAGGTGGAGAAGAGCTGAGAAAACTTACGATGGTTAATTGTATCATCTATGGAGATGTATTAATCAATACTGTTGAAAACTGATAGTTAAATAGAAAAAAGTGGCTCCAATATTTTAATATTTTGAGAGATCTATTCAAAGGAAATAATCTAAAAATAAATAAAATTTAAGTTCAGATTTTCATGGAAGTATTATTTTTAATAAAACACAGGGAATAAGGAAAGACTATACAAACAATCACAGAGCAAAGAATAATTAAATTCTGGTAGAGTGGAATGATAATTGTAAAAACGAAAAGTGCTTATGTTATTCACATAAAATGAGAAAAGCAGAACGCCTAATTATGTGTCCACCATCTTTGAAAGTGCATACAAAGCTGTACGCACAGAGAGACTACGTTTAAGGATCACCCCCCCTCCCCCACACACATGCACACGCCGATAGCTAGTGGCGGCCTGCACTTTGCTTTTTAAATTCCTTCTTCTAAATGTCCTGGGCTGAACTTGATAATACAAGGATCCACAGCACAGAGCAGGTTTTTAGCAAGCATTTTGAAAAAGTGAATAAATGAGTAGTTTGTTTGCTTCCCACTCCCCCCACCCCCTGCCCACCCGCCATCTTTTTAAACTGTTATGTTCTTGTTACATTGCCTGATAAGCCTAGAACCCAGTGGCTCTGTGATTTCCCTGCCAACATCTTTTGAACTTGCTCAGTGGTTCAATCAGTGAGTGCTTTGCTTTCCAAGACGGGGGCTCATCTGCTCTGGCTGGAAAACAGGTCCTCGTCCAGGAAGCCCTTTTACGATCATAAAGGTCTCATCCGTGTATAACCCTAGGGGTCAGATAGGACGTCCATGTAGACTCGTATTTTAATCTTGTTTGCCTTAGTGGTATGGAGCCCCTGACCCTTGTGGAATCAGAAATAGAGCATCAAGGACATAAAGGACACCCATTCTGTTCCTTAATCTAGTCCCTTCATTTTCCAGATGAGAAAAGACTGAAGATGTTCAGTGATCCATCTACAGCAACATATTGTGCTGGTGAGTCATTTGAATATCTACTTTGTAGAGGGCCGAAGTCCTCTTGCAATGTTTGTTTGAAAAAAAATTAAAAATAAGGTGCACTTCACAGTTAGCAGAGGAGTAAGGTAGGTGCCCAATGGTAAGCAGAGATGATGCCAGGACAGCACCCAGGGGCTGTGGGCTGAGCTCTTGGGTGATGGGGAAGAAAGGGAGGGAGAAGGACCAGCTGATTGCAAAGCCAGGATCCAGGTCAGCAAGAGAGTTCTTAAATCCATATTGATTCCAAGAATCAGCCATTTACTTGGTGCCCACACAGGCCCTGCTGCACTATCGTTGGGCGAGTAGATGTGAGCCAGCCCGGTCCCCCACAGGAAGGGGCTCATGGTCTAGGGCAACCAAGTCAGGCCGGTCTTGGTTGTGCCAAGTGAAATGGAAGGTAAACCTCGAGTCTCTGATAACCAGATCCAGAGGGTGAGGGGCACGCCAAGCTCTCAGCTGGCCATGACTTGGAGAAAAGCAAGACAAGAAAAAGATAGTCTCAAGTAACTGTGTCAACAGATGAGACCCCAGTATGTTCACCTCGCTATCCAGGCTGGCGCCTAGATCAAGTTTAAGGCCGTGGTACCTGATTTCTGGGGCTCAGCATGCAGCCAGAATTCTGGACTCCTGAATAAGGCATCCTTTCTCTAAAAGCCTTTTCAGTTTTTAAAATGCTTATAGTACATGCAACCTTTGAATCTTGAGATGTCCTAGGTGGGTGTTTCTATGCATATGTCAGTGTGTTCACAATAAAATTAAAAAATAACACAAATGAGAAGAAAGATATGAGAAATAAATCTATTTGTTAGGGCCCCAACATCCGCTGTGGCTGTGCAGTATATAAAATATTAACCTTATTGCTGGCTTTTATTTTAATAAGAATCTCTTGGACTAAATAATGGGAAGCAAGTACAGCAATATACTTTCCAACAATGCTATGGGCAGCCCCCTGGGACGATCAGGGGGACTTGGTAAGTGACACTTGCACAGGTTTAAATTTGAAATTGCATTTAATTTGTATGTCCTATTACTTAGTTGAAAACATGTACCTCTAAGGCAAATGCAGACGGAAATGGGCATTGAGCTAAAAATATTTGAGAGGCAATAATTTGCCTTAATGGCATCCACACCTAGATGGGGAAAGTAATGCAGCATCTCAGGGGAGGTGTTTCTTTGGCTTAATTTGTTTTCACGCTGTTACCAAGTTGTCAAGCTAAGGACTGTACTGAGAGCCTGCCCCCGAACTTTCCTTTTGTTTCCACTCCTCTGGAGCACAGTCGGTCCCGTGCACTTTCTTCCATTTGCTTATGTGGCATCAGCATTTGGGGTGTGCTAGGCATTGTTCTAGAAATGGAGGTACACAGCCAAGAACCAGAGAGGCCCGGTGATTGGTGGTCAAGCTGAGCCAATGGTCTCAATCACGTGGCATTACCTCATGCCCTTTCCCCATGACCCTGGATGTGGCGGTGGGGAGGCTGGAGTGCAGACCCGGTCCCAGACACTGGGGCTGGTAGTCGTGTTAACCAGAGGCAGTTAGAAATGGCGAAAACACATAGGGAGAGGCAAGAATTCGCCCTCAGAAAGTGGCAAGGGTCAGGCCAGGGAAGCTAGATTCTCCTGTCAGGTGCAAGGGACAACCCCAAGGGCACCGATGGAAGGACATGGGAGTGAAGACAGGGGCGAGCTCAGTCTACACAGCTCTGTGCCTCCTCCAGGGCTGGGGACGCTCAGCCCTGTTTCAGCCCTTGCTGTCCACGGGGTGTGAGGGACAGCCGCCTAAAATCAAGGCCCACACTGGCTTGGACAATTCCTACGCGTATCAAATATTCAGCTGAGCATCTTAAAAACCAGCCATTAACACCACACTGAAATGAAAGCCCAGCCTAAACGTCCCCAAGTTTACACATTTTTCACCACTGGGACAGCCACACCGGGACATCAGTACAGACCTGTGGGCCTTCGTTATACCCTATGGAAGAGCTAAACTGGAAAATCCTGTTGTTCCCAGAAGCAACCCTGAATTTCGCCGACTAGTTTACTCATGCTCCTTCCCTTCCTGTGTACCTGCCCAAACCATTTCTCACTAGTCACCCTGGGAGCTGAGGCTTTGGGAATGTGCCTCCCTGCTATGGATCAGGCACAGGTGGTCCTAGGGCAAGGAAAGTGATAGAAGCACCCAACAGATGGGGTTCCTTCTCGGGAGCCCCTGGCCCCTGCATGTCCCATCCTCCAGCCTACCATGAAATATGCCTTTCCTTTTACTTAAGCTAGCCAGTTGTTTCTTCTGTTGCTGGTAGCCCAGAACAGTGCAGACCATAGACAAAGTGACATCTTCTTCATACTATGACCACAGCCCACGCCCTATGGAAAACACTTCAACACTCACTTTCTCACTGGCTGGGAAGAGAGATGCCACCCTACATATGCTGGCAGGGTGGGCACTGTCCCTGATACCCCACCTGCTCCGTGGAGGGTCAGAACCAAGCTGGATGTGAAATGGACACTGTGAGTTTGAAGGAATCAATAAATGCTTGCTGTCAATTCAATTCATATCCCCTCCTGAGGAAAATCAAACAATCCCTAGGCTCTACATGGAACAAAGGACGTAGAGAAGAGGTTCTCTCATGGAAGGCAGGACAGTATCCCGGAATAACAGAGGATAGACTTGAATGAGAACAACTCAGCTCTTAAACCAACTTCTGTAACCTATGAGATCGAAGCCGCTGTGTGACCCAGGAAATTCACTGGGACTGTGCGAGCCTGGCTTTCTTCATTTGTCAAACAAGGTTCGTATTATCATCCACCCTGTAGTGTTTTCGTTAAATTTAAAGGAGATAATAATGCATGTTCAGCACTCAGCACAATGTCCAGCTTAGAGTAAGTGGGTAGGAAATAATAGCCCTTATGAAGAGTGACAGTATTGTATAATATCCAGACATACACTCTAAATGTTATTAAGATAAAAGAGAAGCTAGGCTTCCGAGATGGCCCTGCAGCAGGAGCATTGCATGGGAGGTTAGCAAGGGCCAGTCCTGGAAGTGGCACTCCGCACTTCGGTTCCCATCCCCTTGGCCAAAATTCAGTTATAATGCCATCCCTAACCACAAGGTAGGCTAGGGATTGCAGTAGACTTATCTGGAAAAAAAAAAAAGAGAAAAGGGGTTTGGTGGACGTCGAGAAAGTCTCATCCACCTAGAACCAGCCCACTATTCTACAAAAAGCAGGACTTGAACCCAAATCCAGATTTTACATTCTTGCACAGTCCTGCCCCTGCTGCCCTCTCTGTTTGGGCAGAGAAGGGGCTCCACAGGAATGAAGGTGTGGAGATAGAGGCAAGGGTTTCCACGCTGGTGGGAAGAGCGCTTTCCACCACCGATGATGTACTTTGGTTCTCCCAACTGGGAGGGTTTTAGGGACACCATCACAAGTCAGGGAATCGTAGAAGAAACTTTTACTAGAAACAATTACAGGTCTTGAGATCTTAAGCAAATGACTTAATTTCCAATTTGTATTTTCCTCATCTGTAAAGCAGAATTGCCATCAGAGAAAGGGATTCTAATGTGTCTGGAATTGGCCTGATGGAAAATAAGTGCTTAAGAAATGAAATCATGTTCTTGTGGTTCCATTTCTACACCAGGAGAAGGGAAAGACTTTTTTCTCTTCCTCTTTTCCCTGCTGGCAGGGTCAGGGATTCAAGTATATTGGAACTCTGAATTGCTGGGTCAGGCCTGTTCCTCACTCTGCCTGTAACCAGGCACAGAATCTAGCTACGCCTGGCCCCAACCCTTGCCCCTAGATCTGAGAATTGAAGTTATCTCCTTGTGTTCAGATGCACTTCATTGGCTCCAAATCAGAACGCATAGACCATACTCGTGACTCAACAAGTGTATTCGTATCAGTTGCCTGTGGCTGCCTTCCACGTGTCCCTCAGACTTCAGCCGGTCCTGGTTGTGCACGCCGATTTTGAAACAGGACAAAAATAGCCATCCCTCTTCCCCAGAACGAATCCATTTGCACCAAAGGTATAATGAGAACTGCAGATTTTGCTAAAGCTTTCATACCCAACAATACACTTTAAAAATCCCATCAAACATGTCCACTTGACAAAATCCCCTCTTCTCTGCTACATCATCAAAAGGATTCATTTCCCTACCCTTCCCTCATGACTCAGCTTTGATAGTTCCTGTCTCCTTCTGCTGGTACCTTCTCCTTGAGAATCCCAAATGGCCCACCTGCCTTTGTGAAGAAAAATCCAGCCTTTTCTCTGCCTCTGTCTTGATACTGCTATATCCCCCCCTTCCTAAGAGTCTGTAGGCAACAAGGGGCTCACCAGTTTCAGGGCACAGAGTGGCTAATAAAATTGTTCCAGGCTGCATGCATCAAGGGGAGCCAGGATTCAGAGAGATTTGGTATATGAACCAAGATCGTAATTCTCCCAAGTGTGAATCTCAAACTAAATGCTTTTCTTTTTAAATCTCTTTATCAACTAAATCATTTGGTCCTTGCTTTGGAAACCAGAACTCTAAGGTCTCTCTGTTCCGTCTAGTTCTGTGTATGGAGTTGGGATCATAGGATGCCACATGCCTTCCTGGGTCTCATCACAGGGAGAGTTTGGTTTCCTTAGTCCGACGAGTTCTACAGCTATCAACTATGCCCGAATTCATTCACTGACAGCTTTTTTTTTTTTTTTGAAAACCAATCAATCAAAAAGAACACGTCTCTTAACGAAAGCACTTTAAAACATTTTAAATGCACACCTTTGGGTTCTGAAAGCCCACAGCGTACATTTTTAGCTCCAAGTGTTCCAGTTTGGATGGTTGGAATTTATTCCCCAAAGAAGTTTGCCCACGTGGGAAACTTTCATCCATGTGTTCTACAAAAAAAGAAAGCAAGTGAGTGACATGACTGAAATGGATGGAAATACGTATCAAAATGGAAGGATGTGTGTATTTATGTTGCCATTTTACTTAAATGGATAAATGTTGGGATATGATAGGTATAGAGAAACCAAAATTAAATTACTAAAAGTGCTTATGTACAGAAGGTTATGGATGTGTTAAAATCCACATTGCATTGAGAATTCCCCAGCAATATAGTTGCCCTTTTCTGAATATTAGGGGGGGAAAATCTCAAAAAATTGAAATTTAATACCTCCAAACTTTCATCTCTCCTTAGCTCATTGAGACCCACAAGCATCTAATTTAATTCGTGGAATGTTTATAAATTGAACACGGCAGCGGGCAGATAAAAATTTGCAGGATGCTTTGAGAAATGATTGTAAACTGAAATCAGTGATTCTAACATGTGGTCTGCAGATCTTTGGGGAGTCCTTGAAACTCTTTCAGTGGATCTGTGATGTCAGGACTGTTTGAAATAATACCAAGATGTTCTTCGCTGCTTTTTTGTTTTTCTATATTGACATTTGCAATGACGATGCAAAACAAGGGTGGGTAGCACTCTTGGCACGGCAGCGTCAGTCAAGGCAGGGACGCCAAACAGCACTGGGAATCATTATTTTGCTTCCAAGTTTATTTAAGAACATCCTTCAAGAAACTGTAACAATTATGCATTATTCCTGACCTGGAAGGACAGGAATTTATTAGTTTTCTACTGCTGCTGTACAAATTGCCACCATGGCTTTAAAGCCACACAAACTTATTTATATTATAATTGTGTAGGTCAAAAATCTAACATGGGCCCCACCATGTGATTTTAATCAAGGTGTCAGCAGGGATGTTTCCTGGCCTGGCAGGTACAGGGAAGAATCCATTCCCCGGTTTTCCCCGGCTTTAGAGGCTGCCTGCATTCCTTGGCCCATGGCCTCCTTCCTCCACATTCCAAGTCAGCTGCACCGCATTTCTCTCCATCTCTCTTTTATAGCCATGTCTCCCTCTCTGCCTCCAGGCAGTAAAAGTTCTCCACTTATAGGACTGATGTGTTTAGGCGGGGCCTACCCAAAATATCCAGGATCATCTCCCCAGCTCAAGACCCTTAACTTAATCACATCTGCAAAATTCCTTTTGTCACATAGAGCTTGTGAAAGATTCACAGCTTCTGGGAATGAGCATGTGGACACTCTGAGGGGCCATGACTCTCTCTAGCACAAAGCCTTTAATAATATTCTGACTGATGACGCGGGAGGTATGCAGAAAGCAATTCTGCTACTGACCGAAACATGGCAGTCTCATGGAAAGGTGCTAGTGTGACTGAGCTGTGAGCTAACCCAGTGTTTTCCTCATGGAATACCATTTTTACTTGAAGCAACAACTTACAAACCATGATTATTTGGATCTTGGGGCTTGATGGACACACGTTTTTGGAAATGAACAAAATGAGCTTGAAGTTTTTACTTCAACAAATTTGTTGTCAATAATAAAATTAGAGCTTTCGATTTAAAATTAGAACTTGGGGGGGGCGCCTGGGTGACTCAGCTGGTTAAGGGTCCGACTCTTGATTTCAGCTCGGGTCATGTTCTCAGGGTCTTGAGATGGAGCCCCGTGTTGGGCTCCCCGCTCCAAGCTCAGTGGGGAGTCTGCTTGAGATTCTCTCCCCTCCCTCTGCTCCTTCCCCCATTCTCTCTCTCTCTCTTTCTCTCAAAGAAATTAAATTAAATTAGAACTTTGCAAAACTTGTAGGTGCTATCATGAGCCTGATCCTTTTCCAATATCTAAGAATTTCCTGATAAGCTCAGTGGGAATATTAACGAAGGTGACTTTTTGGTGATGCATAAATGAATGTTCAGTATTTGGAAGATGTGCATAACTCAGTGAACCAGTATTTTCCAAATGACAGGTACATGATGTTTCAAAGTCAATTATGAAATCTATCATTGATTACATTTAAAGTTCAAGACAGGCCAATAGATTTTAATATAACAGGGCATGAAAAGCTCATTGATATGATTTCAGATTTCACATCACAGCTAACTTTTTAAGAAACCACCACTTGTTGAGTTTTGGAGTAATATCAAAGAAGACTATCCTAAATTATCCGAAAAACTATTAAAATATCCTTTTCTTTCCCCATGATGCAAATATGTGAAGCTAGATTTTTTTCACATACCTCAACCAAAAAAACCTATCACAAGATATTGAATGTGGAAGCAGACATGAGAATCCAGCTGTCTTCTATTAAGCTAACATCTAGAAAATTTACAGACATATAGAATAATGTCACTCTGTTCGGTGATTTTTTTGGGGGAGAAACCTCATTATTTTTCATTACAAAGATCTTATTTCCATTATCAAATAATGGATTTGTTATTATTATTTGAAAATGAATTAATTAATAGTTATTCCAAACATTTGTTTTAGTCTCTAGTGTGGTAAATACTGATAACTGTAAACCACAAGGGCAAAGCTATTCCGGTCCTTAATGATTTTTAAGAGTGTAAAGCAAGGCTCCAAAGTTTAAAAACTACTCCATTAATGAAGCATGAGAGACTATGGACGCTGAGAAACAAACTGAGGGCTTCAGAGGGGAGGAGGGTGACAGATTGGGATAGACCGGTGATGGGTAGTAAGGAGGGCACGTATTGCGCGATGCACTGGGTGTTATACGCAACTAATGAATCATCGAACTTTACATCAGACACCAGGGATGTACTGTATGGTGACTAACATAATATAATAAAAAAAACATTAAAAAAAATAAAAACTACTCCATTAAATAATAGCAGGGATAAAATTGTTAAATAGAAATATCCCATGAGTTGCTTCAACCAAGGAGATGAGGAGGCTATGTTTCAGCTTACTGGGAATCCATTTACATGTAGAAACCAACTAAAGAGATGATACTACATGCCCCCCAAAATGGGACTGTGTTTCTTTCAATGGTCAGTGTAGCAGCTGAACTCTGATCTAGCCAGCGATATTCCAGGTTTTTCTTCTCCACATCACGTGCCACACCACAGCCATATCAGGAGCAAACTCACTGGGATCGGTACATCTTGGTCTCTGCAGTAATGATGCTCCTTCTTGATCTTCCCAGCCCTTTTGAGGCAGATGTAAGAGCCCTAGAAATGTATTTAGTGTCAGGTTGTTAACTCGCATAGAGTAGATGGCACATAAATGTCAAGGGTTTCGTGACATTGGATCATGTTGAGGTAGTGACCGGGGCCAAATACCTAATAAGGTGAATCAGTGGTGGTCAAGTGTCCACGGATAATCCTCAGTGAGTCTGCAAAGTGGTGTGCCTTGTGCATGTTTTCTGGGAAGTGTTCACAGCAGTTTTCATCAGTTTTTCAAGGAGACCTTCCAAAGGAAGTTTAAGAACCACTGGATTCATGTTTCATTCACCACGTCTTTTAGCTCATTTTTGCTGCCACAGCACTTTGCTTGTTGGTCTGTCACCACTGTTAACACACTCCGAAGAATGAACTGTGTTATAATTAGTGAGTAAGCCTGACCCACTAGCTTGTGAGCTCTGGTGAGGTCAGAGACTGGGTCATACTCACATTAATCTCCTGTATTTAGAAATATAATAGGTGCTCAATAAATTCTGTCGAATTAAATTAAATTATCTCATTTACATTTAATCATATGTACATTCAAAATGATAAATTTTTAAATAAGTCCTACACAAATGATATGTACTCATACAGATATGTATATGCATATACAAATCACTTTTATGTATGTAAAGCAACTGGTCCACATTTATTCATTATCTACTAATTGAGCCCATGTGTCAAGCCCTAGAGACAAGTAGCTAAAAAAGACATCCCTTCTGCCCTTGATGAGCTCACCATATAACTGAGGCTGTAAGTGTAGGGATTCACAAGCATAATACATTGTAACCCAGGGACTTTGGAAAGCCAGAAGCACTTTTAAGAAGCCAGGAGTAGAAGGTCACCCAGCCTGCAGATGAGAGAGATCACTGAAAGCTTCTAAAAGGGAAAAGCCCTTAAAAAAAAAAAAACCCCAAAAACCTCATGAGAGGAGGAGATATATAGAAAGAGGACCAATGGAGAAAGGCTTTCAGGGAACAGAAGGTTTGCAGGCATTTGTAAAGAAACAGTGGCATAATGGCATCGGAAATCATACATTTATACACACACACACACACACATAAAATCAAGCCAAAAGCCCCTAGCTACAGAAGCACCATGGATCTGTGTAAAATTCTTGGACAAGTCCTTTCTACTAGTGGTTCCTCAATCTTCCCATCTGGATAATTAGTGGAGAAGTCTAGATCCGTGGTTCTCACACCTTGCTGACCATTAGATTCACCTGGAGCGCTATTAAATTAGTCTTGCTCAAGCTCCGTGCTCAGGGCTTTGACTTATTGATCTGGATGGTGTCCGGGCATTGGATTTTTTAAAAGGCTCTACAAGTGATTCTGCAGAGAACCACTGAACGGGTTAGGATGTGATTTCCTTTCTGGCTTCATTCATTCACTTCTCCACTCAATCTCTCATTTATTCTCCTACCCACGAATCACAAAATCTTACGGAATACCAGACATTCTACGCTATCTTTGAGGTAGGAAACAGAACAGGTCCATCCCTGTGTTCATGGAATTCACAGTTCAGCAGGCAGTCAGGTCAGTATGTCTCTCACTTCTCTTTGACCCATTATCTGATTTTTCCCACACCCTCACTACCACCACCTCAAGACCAACTTACTCTAAATCCCTAAATACAGTTATCCAGTCACATGCACACCCATAGCTCAAAGTAGAGCTATGACCAGATTATTTTCTTATTAATTTGGTCCCAGAGAAATGTTAATGCCTTATTTCAGTGTAGAGGTCAAACATTCCCTTGGAGGACTAATTTATTTGGTATAAATAAACTTTTTTTTTGTTTATTTATGTATACAACATTTTTTCTAAATGTTGTCGACTTGAAACAATCAAACAGGGCAGCCTCCTGGCTTTGTGGTCCTCAGGGTAGGTCACTTGGCCTCCCTGAATCACCACTTTCTCATCAATAAAATGGGTGTTGGAATCTCAGTACCACTTCTAACTCCGGCAGGGAGGGCCAAGTGAAATTTGCATGCGGAAGAGCACCGTGCACTCTAGTGCGTTGTACAAGCATCAGTTACCAAGAAATACTAAGAGGTGCTATTGATCAAGCCCCATTAAGGACTGTGTTACACACATTACATGATTTATGGAATTAAAATCTTAACAACAAACTTGTGAGGTAGGTACCAAGATCCCCATGTTATTGATGAGGAAACCAGAATCGTTCAAATGTGATTAACTTGCTCAAGGTCAAGGGACTGGTCAGGAGCAGAGCAAGGATTTTACTGTAGATGGTCTTGTTTGGGTGGCTTCATCAGCACACCATTCTGCTTCCCTAGAAAGTACTATTGTTCAACGAGATTTGCTAGTTTCTCCAGGACATACCTAAGTCTCATCATACTGCTTGGGACACCGAAGGGCCCTCCATAAATATAGAGGGCATTGCTCAAAAGCCTACTCTTTGCACACGGGACCCCAGTTCTGATTGGAAGTAAAGGATATCAGGAGTTGGGGACATAGGCACCCTGATTGATGGGCCCACATGAGATTCCAGGCTTCCCGAGTGTCTCCCCACTGACAGCATCCTGGCCCTTGACTCCTACTGAGAGCAGAGCTGGCCAGCGTGTGTCCTGCTAAGCTATGGCTGTCCTGCCATTTCATGGAGAGCTAGCTTTGCCGCTGAGGGTGCAGGAGGTCTAGGAAGGGTTGGGCTGTCAGGAGATGGGGTGTAAATGTGAACCAGGGGTTGACCTGCCTGTCGCGGCCCACCCTAAATTAAGCAAATAACGACTACTACCCCAAGGTGGGTTGTTAGTGTTTCCCTGCGTGTTCCAGTGAAGAAAAGTTGACATTGTACCCTTCCTTATCATACACTTCTCCTTCATCCTGTTTGAAGCTCACTTGTGTAGACTTTTTAAGGTCATGTAAGCAAATATGGTTTAAGGTCCTACTCTGTTTGGTACACCGTTCCTAAACTCCTTTGAAATATTATCTCACTTAAACTTCAGAAAAAGCTCCTGAGGTAGATAGGATACTACCCACAAGAAAACTGAGCTTTGGGGAGGTGGCATAAAATTCCCAAGGTTTCAACACTAGAAAGTGTCAGATTTGTTTCTGGAATTCAGATACGTCTGAAGCAAATACCCATAGGCTCCTTCTATCATACTTAGTTCAATAACTTTGCCATCACTCAAAACAAGCTTGAAACGTCTTTGGAATTCCTTTAGAGTCAATTTCCAAGCAAGCCATTACCTTACGAGCATACCTCACCTTTGATTAGTAGCTGTATAACTAAGCTCCCATGTTTCAACAATGGCAACCTTATTGAAATGAGTATATGGCTTCCCTTGGTGAATAGTTTGAAAGGCACAGATACACTTAGATAAATGCAATCTAAGCCAACTCTGTCCTATAGAATTTTCTCTGATGATGGAAATGTTCAATGTCTGTGCTGTCCAATATAGTAGTCATGAGTCACAGGTGACTAGTAAGCACTTAAAATGGGGCTAGCCTAAGACACTCTTAACTCTAGGAAATAAACGGAGGGTTGCTGGAGGGGAGGTGGGAGAGGGGATGGGGTAATTAGGGGATGGGCATTAAGGAGGCCACTTGAAGTAATGAGCACTGGGTGTTACACGCAGCCGATGGATCACTAAATTGTACCCTGCAACTAATAATACAGTATATGTTAATTAAATGGAATTTAAATAAAAATTTTTCAGTGTGGCTAGCAAAACCAAAGAACTGACTTTTAAATTTTATTTCATTTTAATTTAAAAGTATAAATAGCCGCTTGTGGCTACGGCTGCCCCGTTGGCTAGTGCCGTTGTCAGCTACGTGCTAATCACAGCAGCAGCAACATCGAAAGCCACCAGTCCTGCCATCTTGAAGTCACAGCCCGTGTGTGCCATGAGACGAAGGAGTTAACTACCGGGCTTATTGGCCCATGCTCACATATTCTGTGTGGGCCAAGTCTCTAGTTAAAATGTTCCTCTGGGGGTGGGGTGCCTGGGTGGCTCAGCCATTAAGCCTCTGCCTTTGGCTCAGGTCATGATCCCAGTGTCCTGGGATCGAGCCCCACATCTGGTTCCCTGCTCAGGCTGCTTCTCCCTCTCCCACTCCCCTTTCTTGTGTTCCCTCTCTCGCTGTCTCTCTCTGTCAAATAAATAAATAAAATCTTAAAAAAAAAATGCTCCTCTGGGGGAAACAGAGACCTTAATACTCCATTTGAATTGTTGGAAAGAACCATAGAGTTATGGCTGGAAAAAGCCAGTCGCAGTTGGGAAAGTGATACCAGAAGAGACACAGCTTTGCATTGGGCCATGTAGTGCCTCGGAGTCTGAGTTCCTTTTGGAGCCCAGGCTCCTGATCCTTGCTTCCCCTGTCTTAACCCACTGCGAGCTGCTGCTCCAGAAGCTGAATCGATAAGCCTATTGTCACTTCAAAAGGGTGACCTGAGATTCAACACGGGACCAGCCAACGTGTGGTCTTTGAGCTGAGCATCCAGGAACCAAAAGGAGACACCATGTGTCCCAGACAGAAAGGTACTGGGGATCCTAACAGAAGAGAGTAAGTGAGGGTCAAGCCTGGGACAGCAATAACCTTTCCTCATAACCTGCCTGCACCCTTCCATGTTAACATACTGTGAACGGAACAGAAGTGACAAAACCAATCCATCACCCCAGAGCCAACACAAAGAGGAATAGAGAGGTTAACAGAAATTGATGACATCCCCGCTGGAATTTTACACTGATTCGGCCAGCCCTACGATTGAAATAGACAAAGATTTATAGTCCGAGCGAGGACGCTGGCTCCTCTTGATTGCCTTGATTTTTTTTATGCGCTCCTGCATATTTATTCCCAAGCTCATCACCGGCTTGTAGCATTAGAATGCTGATTTGATTTTACATTCCAAGAGGAGCAGGCATTATGCAGCCATTTGCATGATGTGAGAGAAATCACCAGAACGGTTTCTGATATCAGCGGCCAAAATGATCACTAATGTTCACCTGCGAAAGCAGGATTGTGTAATATTTTTTTTTAAATTCAGATTTCCTTTTGCTTCTCTCAGTATAAAAATAAAAAAGAGGAATTATTCCATATCCTGTGGATGAGAAATTGTATTTTGTCCTGCCTCCAAGGGCTACAGCCGCACTGAGCTTTTATGAATTCGTTTGATATCAGGGCTTTGAGTTTCGAGTTCCAACACAAATCCCCCCCCCACGACATTATTACTGAAAGCTTTTATCAGTTCATTGTGACAGAAAATTGATTATTATCCTTGACATTTGATGGATAGCTTTCATAAAAGGACCTTTTTTTTCCCCCTTTTTTGGATTTCATGTTGGCCTCTAAAGTACCCCCCCCAACAACAACAACAAAAAACTTTCTTAAGACACAAGAAGAATTTCTCAGTTCTCTTGTAATTCTTCCTCTAGACGTCTGCAGTGGGGGACCAAGCGCCTAAGAAAAAAAGTTGAAGAGAAAGTCAGATCTGAACTTGCCGTTCTGTCTACCTTGTATCTGGCAAGGAGAGGCAGGGAGGACCCAAGAGACGGGCCCCTGGGACTCCCAGATAAGATTCTAAGGCTGATCCATTGCACAGTTTTATATGTTATCACCATGAGAATTCTACCTGTGACCGTAAATAAGAAAGCACGGGGAAGAGCACTGTTTAAACTCTAGTCTGCATTCAAAGAATGTTTAGGTAACGTTATCTTTGGCTGTATCAGGTCCACAAAGAGTCTATTAACCAGAGTGCAATCATCATGACCCATTGCATTTGTGCAGCGTAACTGCTCCCTGTTTATCTGTCTTAACTTTGTGAGAAAGACCATCTTTTCCCTTCTCTCCAGGGAAGCCCCTGAGGTCTGGAGAATGGAAGGATCTTGACAGAGGTCACCCAGCTCATGCATGGAAACAACAGACCTCAGACCCCATCATTCTGACCTGAAATCCAGCTGTTTCCTCTACCTCGGGTCTCCTTCTCAATAGGCGATTCTGAGAGAACACGGTAGGCATCACATCTGGGAATACATTTGCAGCTCAATCATTCACTCAAACAAAAGCACACAAGCACATACGTGCAAACAAAGGCCACGCCCCAAAAGAACAACCAAGTCGCGGTGAATCTCAAACTCTGTGCTCTTGTTTCCCTCTGTTATTTTTCTTGACTTGACAATCTTTTTTCTGCTCTACTCCCGCCTCCCTATGGGCACCCAGGAACCTTCAGGCTTTGTTCAAATTTGAACGATGTCCTATTAGCTTTTATTGGAGAATAAACAGGTGCGGAAGCGCCCGAGTCTTAGAAGTCAGGAACCAGCATTTGGGGAGCAAAAGTTCTAATTTATCTGCTAGCAGAGGTCGCATTTCCCCTGCACACTTTGAGAGAAGAAACCCCAGCACATTTTCGAAGACTGGGGCTTCTAGAATGGTCAGCAACTAGCTCAAAGTTTGACAGCGGCAGGAGGAGCAAAGAGCCAAACCCACCTGTCCCAGGATTCCTTCAGCAACCTCCAGCTCCATTCTGTACAAACACGTTTGCATTCCGCGCCCCTTTGGAGTGACTTTAGCTTTTGTTAGGCATTTAAATCCGCACCACCCCAGCATCTTTGAAAGACAACTGGCATTTCTAATAAAGCAGGAAATCATTATTACGTAAAAGATCAACTTCTTCATCTGGGACTATTATGATGTATACTCAGGAACTTACCTACTTAGGAAAAAAAAACACTTGGGTTACCAGGGAACTAGAAAGTCGACAATTTTCCTTATTTTCCCCATGACCTCACTTTATGCCTGTCGGAAAATGTACTTGTTCCTACAGTCCCTCAGGGGTGTTATAATGAGAGCTGATAGTGTATTAGAATTAATAGAAACAGTAGGTGTCTAAGGGAAGAGGAGACTTAAAATAGTTCATTAAGTGTAGGAGGTAGAAAACTTTATTTGATGAATCAAATGGTCTTCATTAAAAGTGAACTTTTCCTGGGAACTAGAGATGCCACTTAAAAATACATTTTTTTCTTATTAAGAAAGAGAAACTAATACCTGATCATTATAGAAATTTTGGAACATATAGAAGTACACTCAATTAAAAAAAAAACACTTGTAATTTATGCCCCCCAAAATAACCATAATAAATGTGATTCCTGGAAGGATTTTTTTTCCTTTTTTCCTAAGTGTTTATGTGTGTCTCTGTGAATTACCAAATAAAGATCATATGCTACGTATTGATTTTTATACATTTAAAAGAATTTTACTCAGCATCCAGAGTCTAGACATTCCATATTCTTTGAAAACTTGACTTTTAATGGCTATACAGTGTCTAATCATGTGGCCATAACATGCAACATATTCCTACTTTATTTAGGTTACCCCCCTATTAATTAACAATTAAGCTACTTCTATGTTTCATGGTGTTAATTAATGCTGTGGCAGTCTTTGATGCCTGAGCTGCATGGATCCCCATGTGAGGTAAGCTTTATTATTCCATTTTTCAGAGCGGGAAATACAAGTCGAATATGTGATTTTTCCAAAGCCACAGGGTAAGTGGTAAAAGGAGGGCCAGAACTCAAACGGTGATTTTCACTTTAGGGCCACACATTCTAAACCTAAAAGTTCAGTAATGCTTCTTGGAAGAATTTCTCAAAACAGTGCAAAATCATGAGCCTTGGAACCAGACATCTCAACCTGAGCCCGAAGAGAAAACCTAGTGCATAATTCCTTGTTTATCTCTCACCAGCTCTGTGTTCTCAAACAAAGGACTTCATTGGAGTCCCCTTTCATCACCTGTAAAACAGGTATTTTCACCCTCTTGGTGTTGTTTTGTGGATTAAATAAAGTATCACACATTTAAAAGTATAGAAAATGTGAACGTGTGGGGTAGGCTTTCAATAAATGTTGGTTTTATTATCTTTACTAATTATTGTTTAAGATGATCAGTAGCGAGTGGAGTACTATTTCCTCCTGAATGTCTAATAAGTGAAACTGGAAGTCTATCGAGCAATTTTTTTTTCTCCTTAATCAAATGCTTGGAGATTTGAAGAGACAGTAGCGTAACAGTCTCCCAAAACTGAGCTCTCTACACACCTTGGACCCTGAGCCCAGGGTAGCTGCAGACAAAGGACTGATCAGAATCGCAGAGACGGAGAGACTGAGATGAGCTCGCTCTAGGCCACTGGCGGACAAAACATCAAGAGGGGGATTCTACTTGAGGAAGTATCTACTTCTAAAATGACACTGTAATATGTGGAACAGAACTGCCTGGATAAAATAAGTAACTAAATGCTCAACAGCCCCAAATCACCCTTAATGATACGTCTTCAATCACAGGCAAATTTTAGAATTCTGATTCCTCTGTGCTGGCCAAAAAAGAAGAAGAGGGGGAAGAGGAAAAGAGAAGAGAAAAGAAAAAGGAAAAGAGAAAAGAAAAAAGAAAAGAAAAGAAAAGAAAAGAAAAGAAAAGAAAAGAAAGAAAAGAAAAAAGAAAAGAAAAGAAAAGAAAAGAAAAGAAAAGAAAAAAGAAAAGAAAAGAAAAAAAAGAAAAGAAAGAAAACCCTGCATTTGTAGCTAGATTTATGTAGATGTATTTATGTAGATATACGGATGTATGGAGAGATAGCCTGATACCCAGCGCTGTCCTCTCCAATATGGTAGCCACTAGCCACAACCACCTGCTGGCCACTGAAACATGTTGGGTCCACACTAAGTTGTGCTGTGCCCATAAAACCCACACCAGATTTCTGAGGCTTATTAGGCAAAAGCGAATGTAAAATATTTCACGAATGCTTTTTATTTTGATTGCATGTCAAAATGGTAATTTTTGTGTTAAATACATGCTTGAAGTCAGTATCACCTGTTTCTTTGACTTTTCTGAAGCGCCACCAGACAACAGGTACTTGCATATGTATCTCACACTTTATATCTATCGGGCCTCACTGCTCCGTAGGGAGTATGTCATGTCTAAAGAATCTAGAATGACTTGTTCCTGCATTTCTAGGACACTGGGTTCAGTGGGTCCAGACTCTTAGTGGGAGGAGGAGAGACAATGTTCTGAAATGGCCCCCAGGTGAGTCCCTCTCCCGGCAACCCACCAACCTTCTGGGCAGAAAATTCGCTGGTCAGTCCTATAGTCTGAGTAAAAACTGATGCATTTGTTTTCCAAAAGTGACTTCCAGAAAAGAAGGGTTGCTCTGCGTATGGATTTTTAGGTATCTGGGAAAATCTCTCAATTATTTAGTGCAGAGCAAAACAAAACAAAACATAGGTTCAGCCAGTTTTTAGGGGCTTTGCCCTTGTTTTAACCCCATTTGACTGTGGGTTCTCTCTTTACTTTTTGCTTCGTAACAGAGTGGTCAGTTATCTTTCAGAGTCACTGTGAATTTCCTGAAGTGGGAGACGTGTTTTTAAGTACAATTATTCTAGGATATGAAAGTTTCTCTTTTTGAAAATCATTTTCATAGCATAAGTAGAAATCAGGAATTCTCAAGTTTCTTAAATGATTGCTTTCCTTAACCAAAAAGTTGTTGTGTCTTAAAATCAGGGGGAGTAGAGAGGAATTCTTACGATTTTCAAAATACTCATTTTCTTCAAGAATTCTCAAGGGGATAATTCTCGAGCTGAACTGCTAAAATAGGTACTACTGATGTGATACCTTTTAAAAAAAATTCTTGATATAAAGTTCAAAACAAACAAATTAAAACCAAAAAAAAAAAAAACCCATGCAAATTGACAAAGTAATTGGTAAGCTTCAGGTAGTCTATGTTTAATTTATTTATTTTTAAGATTTACTTAATTCACAATATTAATGTAAGTACTGTGTTTTTCAGGTATTTTAGCTAGGCATGTATAAATCAATTAAGGAAATAAATGTAAGTACACATTTGACTATTTCATCTTCATTCTAAAAAGTTTATATTTTCAAGTTTACTGAAACCTTTTATTTGGATCTCCTTGTTGGGAAAAAGGAGGCACCAGATGTCTGTGCGTATATATAGATATACAAATACAGACACATACATATATACGTTTATGTGTGTATATATATGCATATATAAGAAATAGATATGTATATGTATTACATATGTGTATGTATGTATATATATATTTATGCATATATACAGAGAGACACAGATTTTAAGGAATTGGCTCATGAGATTAGGGGGCTGGCAAATCCACATTTTACGGGGAAGTTCAGCAGGTTGGAGACCCAGGCAAGAGCTGATGCTGTAGTCTTGACTCTGAAGACTGGAGATGCCCCCCGTTTGCTCTTTTAGGGGGATTTCAGTGTTTTTTCTCGTAAGGCCTGCCCCACTCACATGATGGAAAGCAATCTGTTTTACTCAAAGTCTATCCATGTAAATGTTAATCTCACCTAAAAACATTCTCACAGAAACATCCAAAATAATGTTTGACCAACTCTCTAGGCACCATGCCCCAGCCATATGACATATAAAATTAACCATCATAAGATTCCTTTGGGATTTCCTTAAGACCCTATGTAGTGGGGTCTGGGGGTGAGAGGGGAACGTGTGACACACAGAAATGTAAGGCTGCTCTTCAACGTTCGTCCTAATAGAACTATGGTAAAAACAGCAGTATTTTGAGTTATCAAAGCAGCATGGGGTTCATGCCTGTGAATCCCACTGCCCTGTGCGGCGCACCATTGAATCAATGATACATTCACAGAGGGGAAAGAGAGCAGGAAGAACAGAGACTTATTCTTGAGGTTCCAATTAGACATTTTGCCTCTAAAGAAAAGCAATGGTCTTGGGGCGCCTGGGTGGCACAGCGGTTAAGCGTCTGCCTTCGGCTCAGGGCGTGATCCCGGCGTTATGGGATCGCCCCACGTCAGGCTCCTCTGCTATGAGCTTGCTTCTTCCTCTCCCACTCCCCATGCTTGTGTTCCCTCTCTCGCTGGCTGTCTCTATCTCTGTCAAATAAATAAATAAAATCTTAAAAAAAAAAAAAAAAAAAGAAAAGCAATGGTCTTGACTGTATGTATTTTTTTTTAGGTAAAAAGGGATTTCATAAATAAAAAAAAAAAAAAAAGCTTGTTTCTGTATCAAGGATGATGGTCAAAGGTCTGAGTCTAGATATTTCCTAGGAGCTATTTGGTAGACGGTAGATGGTGGTGTGGAATATGGCTTTGGGTCATCTGCTGTGTGACTAGGTCAGGAAACAAAACTTTGGCAAGGCTGAGGGGAACTGGGGTGAGTTGGATGAAAGGAGACCGCAGTGAGAACATCACTCACAGGAGCTGAGCCTCCCACCCTCAACCCTTTGTCTGTGATAAGGGAAACTCCCATAGAGATATCACAGACTTCGAGAAGGCTGAAACATCCGGGTTATGTGTCACTCCCCTTCTGCCTGGTCCAACACAGCGTGCAGAAAAAAGAATGGTGGAAATTCAACAGTTGTATGAATAGTTTCAGTTAACTTAGTCATTGACCACTATATTATAGTTATAGGTAGTTCATTCTTCTATTCGCTCATTCGTTTTCTTCCGGGGCATATTTACCATTTACAAAACAGCACCAGTCCCTGAGTAAGGGGTCAGCACACTGGATGTCATAGCCCTCGTCCCTAAAGATTTTGCACTATAAAAGAATCCAAAAATACACATGTGACCCTCACCCACAGCCTGTATGCTCCTCTTAGGCACAGGGCTGGACTCCCTGTGGTGAAGGAGGGCCAAACGGACAGAGCTGGAGAAGTAAAAATGGGTTTCCTCTCAGCTTCACCTGTTTGGACTCATTTCACTAGGTTTTCCTAGAAAGACTGAGGAAATGGTCTCCCTACACCCCATCCCCGCTTATGAATCTAGTCGTGCTTCACATACGTGAATTTCTGGGTCCTGTGGCCACCAGACCTTGAAATCGGTTACACGACGTATTATCAAATGTTTGTGCAAATTCATCGGAGGCCCGGCTCTCTATCCTCTCTCATCCACAGTCCTGTGGGAATGAAAGGGAAACAAAAGATTCATTTCACAAAAATCATCACATTTACATATTTTTATCATGAGCTCAACGAATGATTTTAATTAAACCGTTTTTAAAGAGGGTAGAGAGGAAGAAAGGCAAGATGGTAAATATTTAACACCTAATCAAGGGGAGAGAAGCGTGAAGCTGAAACCCTCATTAAGCTGCGTGGATGGAGGGTGGGCTTTGGAAGCAGCCTGGTTCGAGCCCCCGCCTGCCCTTATCGGGGGTCGACACTGGGCAAGCTCTCTCACTCCCTGCAGCCTTATTCTCCCCATCTGGGAAAATGGGGAGGATGCCAACCTCGTGGAATTATCATCAGGTGAACCTAATGATATCAGCAATAAAAATGGACAACAGTTCTGGAACCGGAAACTACGTCCAGGCACCTCCCTCAGATTGCAGGGCGGAATCCCTTGTGTTGACTCTTAAGGAAGCTCCAGTAAAGTCCTCGGTTTACAGAAGAGTAAGGGAAATTAAGTATCTTGCCCACGGTCCCCCAGCCAGTAACTGGCTAGGCTGGCAGTCGAACCTTGGCAGTTGGAGTCCAGAGTGCACACTCTTAGCTATGATTTTATCTTGCTTAAACTCAAGTGCACACAGCCTCCTGATTTCTGAAGTTCAAGTCAAAGAAAAACATGCGGGAATACTTTTCTAGTTATTTCTACCATGACTTCTAACTGTCTATTTGTAGAGCATTTTACACAGCATGCTTGCAAATATTCCCACCAGAAACATCAAATAATCGGAGTTCAGAGAAGTCAGACAGTTTGGCCAAAGGCTCCTTCCTTCTACACAAAGACAGGCTCTGTGATATCAGGTCTCCATAGTCCAGAGGCCCTGCTTCAGAAATTCATCTGCAAAGACCAAGGAGGCTATGAAGGGCAAAAAGAAAGAACTCCAGACTCCAGCCCTCGGGCATTCCCCAATCGTGGACATTTTCAGGAGACAAAGCTTCAGTCTGCCTCATTCCAGGAGTCACTGGGTACAGGAAAGGAAGCCACAATGCAAGGGGCGGGGGGGGGGGGGGGGAAAAAGGGATAAAGATGGAGGGGCACTGTTCTAAGCGCTCTGCAGAGATAATTGTATGGCTGCTTCTGCAATCAGTTCTGAGAAAATTGCTCCTCCCAAATTAGCTTCCCCTTATGCAATAATTTTTAGTTGATGGCATTGAATTGCTGCAAAGAAACTATATATATATATATATATATATATATCTTCAAATAATCAAATACTGGACAAATAGCCTTGAGTGTAGTTATCAGAAGACGACACTTTGATACATGTCTCAACTATGAATAACACTCCCTACAAATAACAAAGTTTCTCCCTCTCTCTCTCCTTTTTTCCCTCCTTCTCCCTCCCTCCCTCCCTTCCTCTTCTTATTCTCTTCATTCCTCTTCCTCCACTTTCTCCCGGTCTTCTCTGGTTACTTAATCACAATACTGTCTCAACTTCTCACTTACTGAATCAGAGGGAGATTTGATCCTCCAGGCAGAGACCTATGAGAACAGCCCTCATGCAACCTTTCATTTCAGTAACTGCTTGGCATTCACATGGGCATAACTACTACACAGATCCTTCTCGAGAAAGCTCACCGATGTTCACAAGTGGTAAGGTAGGCCTCCCTGGGCCTCCTTCCTGTGAGGGGTAGAGGACAGAAATGAGCTAAAACCTCAGAATCTTCCAAGAAGTGCCCATGACCAGGGACATAGCAGGTTTCGCTGGAAATATGCAGTTAGTTCCCAAGGATTGAGAAGGGCTTCCTAGATCACATCAGAGCCCAGATGAAAAAGTGACTCGCCCATGGTCATACAGCCAAGGGCCTCAGAAACAGGTGTGGCCCGACCTTCAGAATTAGTGCCCTGTGTGCCCCCCACGATGCCACAGGGCTTCAAGCTATAAAACACAGCTTCTCCTTGGAGTCAAACCCCCAGAATCTCTATCAGGGCTCCATCTGCCCGACAAGAGAGCCTGCCTCAGCAGCTTTGTGGGATATGGATGGGTAAAAGGGCAGTGTGTTTTTTACAGAATTTCTCGTACTCTTGTATTTCCTTTGGAGCTCATTTGAATACACCACTTATACTTCCTGCTGGAAGGAGGCAGAGGATAAAAGCTAATGTCTCTTACTTAGCAATCCGGGAAGTAATTAATGGGTTACCCCAAATGACAGCACATAAGGTTTTAAACTGTGAAGTATGGGCCATCTTGGATGAGAGCCCCCAGCCAGAGGTGCGGGGCTCTCCAAGGGTGTGGAATTGCTGAATGAAATAGTTGTATTTGCATGACATGCAACAATTCTGCCTACACTGATTTATTTCCCATATGTGAAGTATATTTCTATAAGTGTCCATTACAGCTTCACACAGGAAATAAAGGGAATATTTTTCTGTAGATATTGAGCAGGCCTATAAAATTCAAAAAATACTATATCATTTTAAATAAGACATATTAAATATAGATAGATAGATACTTGTCTTAATTTTCATAATACCTATTTTGCTAGACCTTCAGCCTATAAAACAGTATGTGTTCATGAGCGTCACTTCGATGGTAGACCTTCACAAATACCCTATCCATATCCCAAGGGTGTTCTTTGGGAAACTTCTCCTTGACCAGAGGCCTAATTTGTGACCAGATCGCAACATCTGCATCAGATGAAATATGTCATCGTCTGTCGTCCAACCTATTGGCTGTCGCCTAGCAACAGGTCAATGACACTGAGTATTCGCTGAAGTAGATTAGTAACATTGTTGCCATAACAACTACCTTTGTTAGTTAATTACATTGATTTGACTCAGAACTGGCATTGGGGAGCTATGTATGTTGTATGAAGTAGGGATTGTCCTGATTCAACTCCTGATATCCCTACTGGGTTGGTATTATCTTCAAAGACGTCTTCTATCATCAGGTACTGCTCATTCAGGCTATGAGGTCACTAACTCAACTCTTTCAGTGATCCAGGAAGTTAGGCATTCTCTCTATTTTAATTCATTATTTTATGAATTTATTAAACAAATATTTATTGAGCTAAAAAAGTATCTTGAATTAATAACGGTAATAGAACAAAGTAGTTTCTTGGGAGTGTTGGAGTGGTTCTCTATCCTGATTGTGAAGGCAGGTACACAGATCTGTAGGGGGGATAAAATCTCATAGAATGAAACACCAAGAATAAATAAATGAGTGCATGCAAAACTTTGTGTAAAAAAAAAAGAAGAAGAGGAAGAAGAAGGAATAAACTCTGTACTTGACTTACTATTGGACCACTGTCAATGTCTTGGTTCTGGTCATTGAAGGAAACTCAGTTAAGTAAGACGTTACCACTGGGGGAAACTGGATGAATGGTGCGCAGAAAGTTTCCATTGTCTCCTCCTTGGTTACTTGGTGGAGATGAAGGGGAGAAAAGGGATTAGGGAGGAAGGTATGGATGAAGACCAGTGTTAGGGGAACATAGGATATGGGCTATAGAATTTGGCTGGGCCAGTGTTTCAAGTACTTCAAAGTCGAATGGTCTGAAGGCTTTGTCCCAAAGCCCAGCAGTTCCCCACTTGTCTATGTACAAGAACAGCCAAGGACTTCTAAATGCAGATTCCTGGGCCTGGGGTCAAGAGACCATGATGGAGTAGGACTGTCACCAGTCTGCTAAGTGTCCTTTTTCCTACTGAGACATGATTGGCAGGTAACACTGTGTACGTTTAAGGTATAGAATGCGTTGACTTGAAACATCTACACGTTGCAACTGGTCACCACCACAGCTTTAGCTAACAGGCTATCTATCATATCACATAATTATTATTTCTTTGGTATGGTGTGAATACTTAAGATCTATTCTCTTTGTAATTTTCATGTATATCTACACACAGAAAAATGAAATCGGACCGCTATTTTATGCCACCAACAAAAAATTACTCAAAATGGCTTAAAGGCTTAAACATAGCCCCTGAGGCCGAGCACATGTGAAGCATGCATGAGAAGACACAGCTACAGGAAACAAAGTTCTGGGGAAGGGCAGGGAGCAAGCAAGCCTCACAATCCCAACTGCATCTTAACAAAGTAACAAAGCTCACATCTACGTTCTTCCTAATCATCATACATTGCTAGTGTTGATGATTTGTGGGGAAAAAAAAAGTAAACAGGAGAATTTCATCCAGTGTCCCACAGTTGAAAGCCTGACTCTTCGCTTGTTATGTGTGTGTAAAGACTCTACAACCAGACCCAGCCTCTCCTTTCCGTGCAGCAGGCACCACGTCCCTCGTACTTTCAGGGGCCTTGGGAACGCATACCCATAGAAGACAAGGTGTGCTAACACGAGGAGCTCTAGAAAAATCGGCATGGCAGTATCTAGAAACTTGGAGCAAAGAATGTTTAGCTTATTATTTTTATTTCAGCCACAACTGTGAAATAACCCGAATGTGCAACAATTAGGAATTGGTTGAATAAAGTATGTGATGACCATACTGTCATCACTTAAAATTATGTTACACAAACACAGGATGGCATTGTGACTTTTGTGGGCTCTAGGCACTTTTGCCCTCATGGGTCCCTTCCCCCATAAAAATGTCATGTATACACAGACATATAATATATTTATAGACATATATATAATATATATTTATAGATCTACATTACATATGTAGTATATGTTATTGCATATATAATATAGATGCATTGTATTATAAAAATGCATAAAATATCAAGAATATAAACATATACAAAGTATAAATGGGTGAAGGGTATTAGGAGGGCACTTCTTATGATGAGCCCTGGGTGTTGTATGTAAGGGATGAATCACTAAATTCTACTCCTGAAACCAAAATTACTCTATATGTTAACTAACTAGAATTTAAATAAAAATTTGAAAAGCAAAAAAGAATATAAACATATATGAAGTATCATAGGTTTCTATATTCTTATTCTTATATATTAAATATTTAATAGAATAAAATGTATCATATATTTAATATAATAAAATATATCATATATTTTATATAGATATATATTTATATGTAAGATATTTATATACAATACATAAAAATATAGTATAATAAACTAAAAATAAAATATAATAAATTAAATATAACAAATAAAGTATAATACACTTTATATAAAACATATTTTTATATAATATATACAAATAATGTATATTTCAGATATAAAATATATATATTGTGTATTTATCTATCATAAAGTATGTTTTATGTAAAAATATGCAGGGGTGCCTGGGTGGCTCAGNTTAGCTCACTTACAAAGTGTTATTAATATGTATCTTTATTATTCAAATTTATAATGTATGAATTTGCAGTAATTTTAAATAATATATATCTTATAATAAATACTATTTTACCATATGATATATATTAGTATATAATTATATTGGCTATAATTATATGTAATTATAACATATATTACATGTAATTATATATCATATATACACATATATATATTGTTTATGGAGGAAGGGGTTTCCCTCCGGCACAACTACTCACCTCTGTCCCCTTAGTGGGGAAGCCGCCGCAGACAGCCCTAAAGGGATCAGTGAGGCTGTGTTGCAATAAAACTTTGTTTATGGACGCTAAACTTTCCATTTCATATAATTTTCCTATGTGACAAAATATCCTTTTTAAAAATTCTTCTTCACCCCCTGAAAGCCGTAGAAACCTCTCTTAGTGTCTCATTCACACACCACCGGGCAGTGGGTTGGGTTTGGCCCTGGAGCCTCAGGTGGCGAACCCCTGGAGCAGAGAATGAAGTTTTCAAGGGGCCAGGCCAGGAGGTGGCCGCCAGGATCCCGCTCACTTCCCACGAGCTGGAACCTGTGACAGAGTCCCCTGCCTGCACTGAGGCAAGAAATGAGCGCGGGGTAGGTGGTGCTGAGAAAGGAGCGGGAGTGGGTCTCCGGGAACACTCAGTGGTCCGTGTACCCACGCTCTGGCACACATACTGAAGTATGCACCCTCTGACCGGCACACAACAGTGTGCACTTCACCTGCGGAAGATGAAGCTTACAGGGCGCTCTCCCATGAGGTTTACCCCGGGCGACCAGGGAGAATCGCTGGCTTGGGGGTTCTCTCGCTGTCCCTTTGACTTGGTCCCACTCCCGCCTCAGCCACTGGGCTCCCTGCGCTTGGAAAGCAGCCACATGCCTTCATTGATCTCACTGTCCGCCAGTCAGGCTTCCACTCAGCCAAATACACTTGCAAGTCTCAAAATAAGATTGCTTTATAACCTGAATTTAATTAAAGGGGGACGAGTAAAGCGTGCCTTTCTGTGGCTGTGTTATCTCTCATTTCCCCTTTGCACCTGTCCGAGATCACACTCACCTGTCTGTGGCTCCGCAGAAGAGTGAGAGAACCGCATCGTGATAAGAAGTTGAAGGTCTTGGCCCAGCCACCCAAGGACCTGTACCCACAGCCAATCTTGTAAATTAGTTGTGGCTGTTTCCCCTGATTGTCTAGAAACTTGTTTTCAGAAAGTCCTAATTACATTTTCTTGATAAAATATTAAATGAGTTGCTTGGAATAATGTGCAGTTTCTCAGTCTGTGATTGATTTAAAACCCAAATATAGCATACTGCGTGAATCTGCCGTATGCGTGGAACTGGAGCCCTTATAAACAATGCCAGGGGAGACAGTAAACCTGATGACTAACTCAGAATAAAAGAAAACTAGAAACCAGGACCAAACACAATACCGAAATATAAAGAACTCTAAATTACAAGGTACCACGGCATGGGCCGCTGAGTACTCTATAATTCAAGATGCTATCTCTAGAATGCTAATTTTGCCCACTCTAACGCTATCTAACCCACTGTCCAGGAGAAAAACAGCTACGTTTCTACCAATTTATTAGTGATTTTTTTCTATTTCAAAAAAATTGAACAGATGTTCAGTCTAGTAAATGTCTCGGGTATGAGTTGCATTTTTAAAATAGCTTGCTAATCTTGGAGCACCTGGGTGGCTCAGTTAAGTGACTTCAGCTCAGGTCATGATCTCAGGGTCCTGGGATCAAGCCCCATGTTGGGCTAGCCACTCAGCAGGGAATCTGCTTGTCTCACTCCCTCTGTCCTTCCCCCTGTTTGTTCTCTCTCTCTCTCTCAAATAAAGAAATAAAATCTTTAAAAATAATAATAAAGAAATAAAAAACATATCTTGATAATCTTAACTATGTATGTGGAAGGTAGTCGATGCTATGTGAACTAGTCAGAGAGCAAATCCTATGTTGGGGACACAAGTTGGGAATTGCCCAAGTGAAGGAGGTATAGAAGTCAAGGTGAAGGGTCAGCGATAGCTCAAACATCCACCCTGAGCCCCTTCCTATTTACTGTCTACCAGCATGGCCCGTAGGCTTCCAATGACTCCGTCAGAGGTTTCCTGGATGCGTTTCTTCTCCTCCACCCCTACTCATCACATCCCAAAGGTGTAGACTTCCCTTTCTACCTCTTCACCATCTGCTGAACAAGGCTACTTTTATTTTTGTTCTCTCCATCCCCGTCTGAATGGCCGTCTTCTTGCTGTATTTATTCTTGCTACCGTCCAATCTGACAATGCTTTAGAACCAGAGATCGCTTTAGAATGCAAATCTGATCAGGCCATGCCATTTCTTGGCTTTAAATGACTCAGTGTCTTCCTATGGCTCTCAGGATAAAGTGGGGTGACTAGACACCCCAGTTTGCCCAGTATAGTCTCAATTTATGCCTGTTGTCCCACCGTAGACACTAACAACACCCACTTTTACTGCCTCAAGTGTCCCTGTTCAAATGAGAAATGTTAGGGTCATCCTAGTTTGTGTCTAATAGCTTACCCCTTCAGCCTGCTTGCTCTCTGCCCTACAGACCTCTGCCCTGTAATATCCCAGTCTCCTGCAAGTGCTTTGAAAACTGTATGCTCCTTCCTGACACAGGTGTTGCTTCCCCGTCTGAAATGCAATGTGCCTCCCCACCCACCCTTTCCAGATGTTTGCCTGACTCACAAGCAGCCCCGAGGGTAAAACTTCCTGAACCCCCTGGTTAGCTTCTCCTATTACATGTTTAACTCATTGTACTTATTCTTAGCACTCACCACACTTGACTAGCTACACTAGCTTTTTAGGAGTGTGCGTTATCTATCATTTTCTTCTCTGGAGGATAAGTTTGGTGAATGCAGAAAACCACACAGATGCTGCTTATTGACATCATTGGGTCTGGCATATAATAGATGCTCAATAAATATTTACCAAATGGATGAATGAATGAATGGATGCAGATATGAATGAATAGATGATTTTAGTTGGAGGTGAAAAATATAACTGCCTGGCATCTATAAATGGATATAATTTCATGAGGACACAACTTGCCACCTTCAGGAAGAGAATACTTGGGTGTATGTGTACAAAGGGGTTCATCTGAGAAAAAGAAATGTTAAGGAAAAGCTGGGAAGAGGAGGTGAGTGGCTGAGGGAGAAGGATGGCAGATCAGAGAGGAAAAGCAAAATCAAAAGTATGTCACACAAAATTTGTTTCCTTGCCTCTGCACGAGGGTGATGCAATTTGACCACGTTTCAAAATAACTTTGGAACCAGGCACACAGCAAAGGAAATGTGAGGTGTTCCAGCCTGAAGTGGACACCAAAACAATGGGAGAGATACTGCTCGTATGGAATCCCCACTTCTCCTACCCTGTCCCCAAATCAGCCCCTTCTAAAGTCCATAATTTTAACTCAAATGAGACTAACAAGGTAATTCGGAAGCCAATAGAAAAGCTTCCACTGCCATGCTAAGCGAACTGAACTTTCGATTGTAAATGCCAATGGTCACTCTGAACGCTCTTCAGAAGGTTCACGCTGTTTATTTTTTATTTTTTTTTAAGATTTTATTTATTTATTTGACAGAGATAGAGACAGCCAGCGAGAGAGGGAACACAAACAGGGGGAGTGGGAGAGGAAGAAGCAGGCTTCTAGCGGAGGAGTCTGATGTGGGGCTCGATCCCATAACGCCGGGATCACGCCCTGAGCCGAAGGCAGACGCCTAACGACTGAGCTACCCAGGCACCCCCCACACTGTTTAGAAGCTGGAAACCGATTAGTAAGTAGGGTTTAGGACAACATTATCCAATAGAACTTTCTGTAGTGATGAAGTGATGAGATGTTCTATATTTTCACTGTCCAATATGGTAGCCAGGAGCCACACGTGGCCACTGAGATCTTGAAATGTGGCCAGTGTGACTGAGGAACTGAGTATTGAGTTCTATTTCATTTAAATTAATTTAAATGTAAATACGGCTGCCATATTGAACAGGACAGGTTAGGAGGCAATAGCCAGAGGCAAGAGTTGGAAAGGCAAGGTTCTGAAGGAAAGACAAACAATGTGAAGGCCAACTGAAGGAAGAAAAGGAGACGTGTACAGGCTGTGCTTCAAGACTAATTGGGCAGTGCTCAGGTGGAGGGGGCGGGGATCACGGGAGCGGAGAGAGGGGAGCAGGAAGATAAGGAAGCAGGCCTCTTACTTTATCATTATCCATTTAACTGGATAAATCAGCCCTGACAACTGACATCGGCTCAGTAGTCAAACCTGGGCTCCAGAACTTCCTTTAGTCCGTGGGATGGTTCTTAGGCAGGTCATCAGGTCAGAGAACGGGTGAGCCCCTGAGGCCACGGGCTGGTGTAAATCAGAGGCCTGGCCATCGGGCTGAAAGGTTAAGACATTGTGAGGGAGGCCAAGTGTTATTTTACTGGTTTGTGGGAGAATGTGTTAAACCAGTTGGAAATTGCTTTAGTACTATTACATAACCTCACGGGCTAGGGCAGGGATGCTTTCCAAGTTTATGATGCCGAGTTAAAGTCAATTTCGTGAAAGCTGACAGACTAAGCAGGCTTCTGTTTTTTGTCCTTATTTCTCTCTGAACTTCCAAGCCATCTATCTTAACACCTCTGTGTTAACATCAATAGAATAGGCATAATAACGGCATTGACCTTGTAGTATTGTTATGACAATTAATCAGGAATGTTTATTTCATATCTAATGCAGAGTAGCCGCTTACAAAGGTCTGTGTGTGTGTTTTATATTTTCATCTTAATGCCCTCTCATGAGCTTTGTCTACAAAGACGTCAGCCATCCTCATAAAGTGTGGATATAAAGAGAGTGTTTCAAGATTATCAGCAAGAAGTAGACTTTTAATTTTGGTCTGAGTGTAGTTGCTACATTATTTCTTCTGCTGTGTGACAGTAGAAGTTGCTAAAACTAACAGAATATGTAATCAACTGTGGATACTGAAAATAATAATAGCATTACTAATTATTAATAACTATAACAGTAATAATCATGGCCAGAGTAGATAAGATAATAAAATAATAAATGGCCAGAGTAGATAAGATTCCATCTTCGTATCCCCTGCAGGCTGAGGGAAGAAAGCACAAAGATTATTTCATGTCTGATGCCTGCTGTGAATCAGGCTCCGTCCCTTACTGGGGCATCTCATGCCATCTTCCCCCAACCTTCTGGGAATTTCTTAGAGCACAGAGGAGAAAGCAGAGGAAGGTAAGGACAGGCCAT
Organism: Ailuropoda melanoleuca; assembly: GCF_002007445.2. Taxonomy (NCBI): domain Eukaryota; kingdom Metazoa; phylum Chordata; class Mammalia; order Carnivora; family Ursidae; genus Ailuropoda; species Ailuropoda melanoleuca. Next base: position 36,009,480 of record NC_048231.1, read on the forward strand.
CCAAGGTGAGTAAGTAATGCTAAGGAGTTAAGACTTTGTGAGAAGACAAGCATTGTACTTCCACTATAAAAGATTAAGTAAGGAAATGGCTTGCTTGAACAGAGAAGGACATGGAGGGAAGATTCTGGAACTCAAGCATCATGGAAGGCTATGTCTTTTGTCTTTAAGAAGTTACAATCTCTTGGGGCGCCTGGGTGGCTCAGTCGTTGAGCATCTGCCTTTGGCTCAGGGTGTGATCCCAGCGTTATGGGATCGAGCCCCACATTAGCCTCCTCTGCTGGGAGCCTGCTTCTTCCTCTCCCACTCCCCCTGCTTGTGTTCCCTCTCTCGCTGGCTGTCTCTCTCTGTGTCAAATAAATAAAACTAAAACTAAAAAAAAAAAAAAAAAGTTACAATCTCTTGTGTGTTCATGGATGATCTCAAGTCGTCTACATTCCACCACTCAAGCTGGGAAAAGAATGTAGGTGGGGAGAAAGGCAGGAAGACTGCTGGAACAGCCGACCCAAGAGCAGCTGAGGGCAGAGGGATTGGATCCTCAGGGGTGATGAGGAAGGCTGGTCACATGAAGAAGACACTTTGGGGAAAGACATGGCAATGCATCCTCATGATTTCTACATTTATTTATTGTGCATTAAAATGAATAAAGAACAACAAGATTTCCTATTAATACATATTTTTACTCCAAAAGGTCACTCTAGGTTTAACAATATTGACTCTTTCCTTCCCATTTGCCAAATTTTTCTTATAGTTAAAGCCAATCTTCTTTTGGGCTGGCATCACGGGTGACAGCAAGTTAGCCTTCTCTGAATTACAAGGAGTCTACAGATCCTCTCCCTTGCCTGTGTGAATTATTTGCTATCTCAGTAATTCAAAATCTTTCTTCTCTTTGACTGGGACTGGGAGCTCCACGAATACCCAGATGATGTGACTCTGGGCTGTCCTTTCTCATTCCCACCCTCAAGGTGACTTCCTCCCGTCCAGTCATCCTTCATGGTAGCCATCCCTAAGCTTTCCAGCTCACTTGAATTTCACTTTCTGTGAGATAATAAGACACACAAGAAAGTTCTCCATAATTTGTTTCTCAGTTAGCATATTACTTGGACTCAACCGTTCCTTGAAGACCACCTTGGTCTATAATGTTTACGGAAACTAAAAGACCACCCAAAAAGCTATAAACTGTCTTCCTAGAAAGAAATGTATATTGGGACTCATCCACAAAATTATGTAAAAATTTGGGAGATTTCAAGACCCTCAAAACACAGCTATGGATCCTTCGCCAAGTCAAGACTCCACATTTTCCAACTTCCGATTGGATGCTCTTTCTTTGGAATACATTGTATCATATGTGTTGGGGTTACATCCCCAATTGAACTCTAAGCGCCCTGAAAACTATGAAAATGGCTTCTGCTACTTGGCTTCTCTGCCCAACTTTTCCCCGTCTTACTGATAGGATTTAAGGTGGTACTAGACCTGAGCTGGTATCCTAGATCCATCAGATATCAGCTGGGTAATCCTGAGCACATCAATGAGCTATCGTCAGGGTCAATTCCTACACCCGCCAATATGAGCCGTTGTGCCTAACATGCACGGTGGTTTTGTCATCGTTCATTGAAAACATCCAGCCATGCACGTGGCCCATAGTAGAAACCCCTTAACTGTTAGTTTCACTAACCTCAAGAAAATTTTTCAAATAAAGTAAGGCCTTGAAACTGCTGCTGATGTCTATGAGACCAGTCACGGAACAAACACCGAAACAGACAGAAGTGAAATGAATGTAAGTTATTGGCAGCGTCATCCCTAGGTTTGCATCTCACTTAAAACCATTAGCATTCAGTTTTAAAATAAGGTCTATGCCGAATAATAGGAAAGAAGATAGAGTTAATGTGCACATCAGACATCAGTGTAACCATCTGCAATAGTCCACAGCTCGAGCTAACTCCCCCCCAAAAGGTGGTATAAAAAAAGAGGAATATTCTGTTGTAAATGTAAGAACGCTTTACCTGAACTGACTGGGCACAAAAGGATTTATTGGCCAATAATCCAGGTAGCCTGTTTAATTACAAACCAAATGAGGTTTTATCCCAGGCCTCAATGAATCATGTGACCAATAACCTGACTTCTTGATTCTCTTTCCCTCTTTCTCCCTCCCTTTCTTCTCTTCTCTCCTCCTTCCCATCCCCTCCATTTGTAGGCTCTCCTTCCCCATTCTACTCTTCTGTAGGTTATGTCTTTAGAGTCCCACTGTGGCTGACAGCAAGTCCCAGGGCTCTGCTTTCTTCCACATTTCCAGTGACAAAGAAAGAATCTGGTTCCCAAGAAGAACAAATGGAATCAAGTCTCACTGACATTGTTTGGCCTGAGCGGGGTCATGTGACCTGTAGGTGTAGCTTACACACTGTGGCCACAGGACAGACCGTGCTGGTTATCTTGAGCCTGTGTCCCCACCTCTAGAACTGCGGGTGGAGTCTATGCGGGCCAAACCACAGGACTGTGACAAACATGGCAATCTTAGACGGGGGAAGGGGATATAGTAGGTTGAATGGCGGACTCAGAACCTCAGAGTGTGACCTTATTTGAAAGAAGGGCCTTTGCAATTGTAATGAAGGTAAGAACCTTGAGGTGAGAACATTTTGGATTAGGGTGGGCCCTAAATCCCATGACAAGTTATCCTTATAAGAGATAGAAAAGGAGAAGACAGAGGCACACGGGTGAGAAGGCCAGGTAATGTCAAAGCCATAGATCACAGAGATGCCGCCTCAAACCAAGGCCACTGGGAGCCACTGGAAATAGGAAAAGGCCAGAAAGGTCTCTCTCCTATGGTCTTTGGAGGGAGTACGACTATGCCAACATCTTGATTTCAGATGCCTATCCCTCAGAATTGTGAGAGAATAAATTTCTTTTTTTTTTAAAGATTTTATTTATTTATTTGAGAGAGGGTTGGGGCAAAGGGAGAGAATCTCAAGCAGGCTCCACATTGCTCACAGACCCTGAGATCATGACCTGAGCCGAAATCAAGAGTCAGACCCTTAACTGACTGACCCACCCAGACACCCCATGAGAGAATAAATTTCTGTTGTAGACCACCCAATTTGTAAGAATTTAATGCAGTAACCCTAAGGAGTTAGTTTGGGAGGGGACAACAGAGGCTGCAAAGTATTCAGGAAGAATCTACTAACAAGACCCATTAATAGAGGCAAACTCCTGAGAACCAGTGAAGAAACAATTCCCTCACCACAGAGGCAGTGAGTTTCCATACTGTGTCAATCACCATAATAGATACTTGCAAGGAAGTAATGAACAGAACTAGCTTTCTGTCCTCAAAAGGCCTGGCATCTAACAGTCAGGCAAACATTCAAAGACCAGAGAGCCCCCACACAAGGGGTCGGTGCCACAGGAGGGGTAAGCATAGGCCCCCATGCAAGCAGATAGAAGGCTCTCCTGACCCAGCCTCATGAGGGATAGGACAGTGGGACCAAGGGAAGGACAGCAGCCAAAGCTGCAGGAAGGCAAGTCTAGGTCTGTACCTAATAAGCTGAGAAAGAGTTAAATCAGCAAATAAGGGGGGGAAAAAAAGAGGAAAGGGTTTGTTTCAGGTCCTACATTCTCTAGAGATTTCCAAGTTCCCAAGGAGAAACTCAGCAAAGCTTTTGGACTCTCCAGGGAAGCATTCATCCCCCAGTTCTCCACTCCTTCATCACACACATTCGGGGCTCCTCCTGGGGGCACCCTCTGTCCCTGGAGCTTCTCCCACTTGGAGGTAAACATTCTCCTGGTACACCTATCTTTTTCCCCATATTTTCTTCACACCACCAAGCTGAGAGTCTCCTTTTCTGACAACCAGATCCGTTAAGGCTGGTTGCCTCCATTTGCCTTGGACACATCTTCTGCATATAGATTGATGAGTTTAATCAGCGAATCAGGAGAAAGCCTTGGGCATCAATCACTGTCAGTGTGCCTTCTTTCTAATTTCTGATTTGCTGCTTCCAGTTATGAAGGCAATAACACTGTTTCTTTTAAAGGTGAGGCAGAAATGCCCAAAGTTTTGAATTTGCATTTGGTAGGAAAGTTCTAATAACATCCTTTGGTTTAATCAGTCAGAGAAAGACAGAAAGAGAGAGCAAGAAATGGGTGGGGGGGTGCGCAGGGAGAGAGAGAGGTTGGCCTCCTGTCATGGGTCAAGGTTCTCTGCAACCATCACTCTCCTGACCACATTACTCAAGATCCATCCAGGCAGAGGGAGAAGATCGTGTTAACAGTTCATTTAGAATCTGAAGGAGCATATGTCCTTTTCCTTTCTTTCCACACTGCATCCTCTTATCTGTCATTCAGCTTGAGGAAGCATCCTGGCAAGACAGGGCAGACCTGTTGGGATAACAGACTATGTTTCCACAAGTCTTTCTCCAAAGAAGATAGCATGATGCTACCCAGGGCCTACAGCCCCTGTGCTCCCAGCTGGACTGTTAAAGATAGTCTTCACTGGGTCTTGTTGATTTCAGACCCATGACCTGTAAAATCCCCCTGCCACACGGCCACCCTCACCCCACCTGGGGAACAATCTTATGATGCTACTCCACAAAATGGGAAAATGGGTCTGATTTTGCAACAAGAGTTCAAAACCCTCCTGCTGATATTTCTTCCCTAATTCACTTACTAATCCATGTGGTCCACAAACATATTAACTATCTAATGTGTAGCAGACCCTGTTCTGGGTTCTGAACCAACAGCAATAAATAAAACTGCTCTGTGCCCATAGAGGTCATATTCCCTCCACAATCCAGACCCAATATAATTTTGAATCAACTTATTGAGGCATATATTACATTAAATATGCAACTGTCTTAAACACAGCTCAGTGAGGTTGGAAAAACCACCACCACAATCACGAAAACATTTTCATTGCCCCCAAATTCTCTCATGCATCTTTTCAGTCGACCCACACTCAGCCTTAGGCTGCCACTACGTAACTGTCTGCCATTCTAGATAGCTTTTTGCCTTTCTCCAGAATTCCAGATAACAGACCCAGAGGATATACCATCTGTGTCTGGCTTCTTTGACTTACATAATGTGTTTAGCTTCTCCCTTGTGTCTTTAAGTATCAACACTTTGCTACTCTTTATTACTGAGTGATAGTCCATTGTATGGATAATGCTATTTGTTTACACATCCACCTGATGCAGGCCTGGATTATTTCTGGGTTTCATTTGTTAAGAATAAATCTGTTATGGGTGTGCTGAACGTGGACAAATGTTTTCATTTTTCTTAGATAAGTTCATAAAATCAGATTTGCTGATATGTGTATATTTCAACTTTATAAGAAACTTGTATTGTCTGTTTATAAATTTAGGTCACCTTTGTGGATGTCTTGTAATAAATATCTCCTCGTAGTCTTAATTTTTATTTTCCTAATAGCTAATGTTGAGCTTCTTGTCATGAGAATACTGGATCTCTGTGTATCTTCATTTGTGAAATATCTGTACAAAACTTGTACTCATTTTTAAAGTGAATCGATTGTTTCATCATAGTTCAGTTGTGGGTGCTCTCCATCATTTTTTTATGGTTTGTCAATGGCATCTTTGCTTACCTCATTTGCAAATAGTTTTTCTATATTTCTTCTAAAAGTTGTATAGCTTCGTAGTTTACATGGATTTCTACCATCTATGGCAATTTAATTTTTCTTTCTGGTGTGAGCTAAGCATCAAGGTTTTATTCCTTCTCAAATTCCAAACCTGTTCTAGTACCATCGGTTGAAAAGGCTATCTGTTGCCTATTCAGTCCATTGTTGGAAATAATTGCATGAAGTATGTGGGGGTTTACTTCTGGTTTATCTGATCTCTTCTATTGATCTAGACACCTAGCCTCACATCTTGATTTCACATCTTCATTTTGAAAGTTTGTTTCTATGGATATAGAACTTTGGGTTGATTTATTTTTCCTTTTGGCATTTAAATATGTCATTCAGTTGTCTTCAGGCTTGCATAATTTCTGACAAAAACTCATTATTTTAAAATTTGTCTCTTTGTATGTAAAGTGTTTTTATTCTTATGCAGCTTTTTAAAAATAGAACTCTTGAAAAATGAGAACAGTTTTAAATTTACAAGATTATTGCAAAGATAGTACAGAGTTCCTACATACCCCACACTTAGTCTTGCCTATCATTAACATCTTACAACAGTATGCTAAATTAGTCACAATAAATGAATGTACCGATATTGATATAGTACTGTTAACTAAAGTCCATACTTTATTTCTCATGTTTTCCTCATTTCCTTTTTGTTTTTGTGTACCAGGATCCTACCCAGGGTACCATATTACATTTCGTTTTCAAGTCTGGTTCAGCCACTCTAGACTGTGACAGTTCCTCAAACTTGCCTTGCTTTGATGACCTTGACAATTTTGAGGATTACTAGTCATGTATTTGTAAAACGTCTTGACCTGGGATTTGTCTGATGCTTTCCTCATTATAACCATCAGTTATGGAAGAGCACAGAGATAAAGTGTCATCCTTACCACATTATAACAAGAGAGGGTCCGTACTCTCAGCATGACTTGTCCCTGTTGATGTTGACCTTGCTTACTGGTTGAGAAAGAGTGTGTCAGAGATCACTCTGGCTTCATCATATTCCATAAGTGTTGAGTCTGTTCCCATAGCTCGTGTCTCTCCAGAGCAGTGCTGGGGATGAGTGCGTGTTGCTGCAGCTCTCTGTGTCTTTGGCATCCTGTAGACCCGCCCTCCAAGAGGCCCTCATCCTCTCTATGTGCCATAGTCATGGAGAGGAGGCTTATTCACTTTCTGCTTGGAGTCCAAATACCATAGCATCTTCTGGATACCAGCTGTTTTTTTTTAAATTTAGGTCACCTTCGTGGATGTGTTATAATAAATATCTCCTTGGATTCTTAATTTTTATTTTTCTAATAGCTAATGTTGAGCTTCTTTTCATGAGAATATTGGATCTCTGTGTATCTTTGTTTGTGATATCTCTGTAAGATATTACAGTTGATCTCCTGTAAAACATCAAATCAAGAGACTGCCCTACTTAACATGCCTCAATGTGTTTCCATTTTATTGAGGATAAAGTGCAGAATAATTAACCATAGCCTCAAGGCCTGGCTTGGAGGCATCCCTTTCTTACCTCAATTGTCCCCATTCTCTGTAACACTTGCAACTCCTGCAGGCCTGGAGTCACCACTGGGACAGGAAACATGAATGCTTTGCTTAGCTATGAGCCTAGAACACTGCCTGCAACACAGTGGGCTATGTTGGTTAGTAGGGCCTCTGTCTGCAGGTTTGAAAGAGAGAGATAGAAACAGAGTGAGAGAGGGGCAGAGAAAGAAGGGCATAGAGAATTTTAAGCAGACTCTACACTGAGCACAGAGCCCAATGTGGGGCTCAATCTCACAACCCTGAGATCATGACCTGAGCCAAAACCAAGAGTTAGACATTCAACTGACTGAGCCATCCAGGCACCCACCCCTATGTATCAGGAAATTTTTTTTTAAAGATTTTATTTATTTATTCAACAGAGATAGACAGTCAGCAAGAGAGGGAACACAAGCAGGGGGAGTGGGAGAGGAAGAAGCAGGCTCACAGTGGGGGAGCCTAATGTGGGGCTCGATCCCACAACGCCGGGATCACGCCCTGAGCCGAAGGCAGACACTTAACCACTGTGCCACCCAGGCGCCCCAAGAAATTTAAAGTTAAGTTATTCTAAGATTGGTAGGTCAACTCAGTGAAATCTCCAGGAACCCACTATGTTCCATCCCTCATCTCCACCATGCTTAGCATAATGGCTTTTCATGCCTAAGCTTGTTACCACATGGTTCCAAGGTGGCTGCCACAGCTCTAAGTGTCATATCGCCACATAAGCACAGCCAAAGATGGACAGGAAGGGCTGACTAGGGTGAAAAATGTCTATCCTGATGAGCCCCTCTCCTTTCATTGGGTAAGAATCCTCCTTCCCAAAAGCCATTCAATAGATTTCTCTTTGTCTTATTATATATAATTGAGTAACAGGCCACTCCTTGACCCAGGCAGGCTGGAGGTGAGTGAGGCAAAAGGGGTTGGGGATAAATGCAGGTCAACCAATCACCAGGGCCTGACACAGGGTGCTCAGAAAATATGGGTTGAGTGAGTAAGCTATGCATTTGTCTGAAAACACTAGGATTGAGCACAATCTGTTGAGTCACTTCATGTCCAACACTGAGGCCAATTCTTTATCCCCCATTGACATCTGAAGCTTAAAAAGGTCCAAAGTCACAGAGTTAGTGAAGCTGATATCTGACCCAGGTCTGCCTGCTGTCAGAGTTGAAGCCATTTCTAATTTCATGAATCCAGCCTCCCTGTAAGAGACTTTAACCATCCAAGACTGAGATCTCACCGTCAAGTTGAAACTCATTGTGATCAGACTCTCCCAGAGCTACCCACCTCTGCTGAAGCAAAGTGACACTTGTGAGACAGAAACTCCAAGCTCTGCAACTGCTCGGAGTTTCAGTTCAGAGCTGCTTCTTTCATTATTATTAGTCAGTTATAACACATTTCTGGCACCAGCCAAGGACTTATTAAATGCAACTCACTGGGGTTGCTCGTGCAATTTATGTTTTTAATTTTGTAAATAGTGCCGAGTTGCTATGGTCAAAAGAGGGGTGTGGGTTTGTGCATAAGCAAATATAGCCTTTGGTTACGTCATGTCATAGTTGCAAAATATGGCTTTGTTCATCAAATGAGATGGTGCTGACAGCTGCATTGCAATGGCCATTGAATTATATCCACTCACATAAAGAGAGAGATAAAAGACATCAGTAATGTGTGGCATATGACACACACACACACGTACACACACTCAGGAGGCACAAATGTGAGTCCCTGACAAGCTCAGAGCCACACATTCCAATACAAACACACTCATGCCCAGAAATGTGGTTCTCTTATACTGTCTTGTGGAATTCCCTGTATTTCCTTTTTTTTTTTTTCCTGCTACTGACAAGATTTTGGCTAGTGTAATTTTGATTTGAATGCTGTCTTCCAAGCCAAAGATACAAGTAGTAAAACACTAAAGAACGATACAAATTGTCTATTGTAACTATAACAGGAAACGACAATGCCTTTGATGTCTTTGGCCTTTATCACATTGTGAATTTCCCATAGTGAAATGCTAGGGCTTGGCTCACTGTTGAGAGCACAAGGGTGAAGGGAATTTGGGTGGGGCAGGGGAAAGGCACTTGTTTCATGTGACCACAGTAGATTCTTAGCAAGGATAAGACACATGTCTCCCCTTCCTCAACAATCTATGGGCTTTGCTATATAACTTTGTAGCAACCTCGCATTCTTTGGATGGGATTGTCTGCTCGACTCCTGGACTCGGGCTTCAGGACCTGTGTGTGACTCGTTTTACACAAAGGTGGTTAGAAAAGTAGAAGCAAGCCCAAACTTTTCAAAAAAGCTCTCGCCCACTTCTGCTTTCTCTCTTCCTCCTCTGCAGTCACCATGAGATCACCGCCGGGCCAGCCCGCTAGGGCCAAGCCAGGCTGCCCCAGTTGTCCCGGCCGAGGCCAACCTAAACCAGCTGACAGCTGGCTGACCTCAACCTGCAGCTGACGGTCGACGCTTGAGTGAGCCCAGCTGAGACCCAGAGCCACCCAGCTGCCCCATAGAATTGGGAACAATAATAAATGTTATTTCAAGCCACTGAGTTTGGGGGTAAATTTGACAATCAGTGACTGAGAAACATAGCTGGTTATAGATCTAGGCTTAATTAAGCAAGCTCTTGATTTCAAAGAAGTAATTTCCCCCCCATACTCCAGTTTTACAGACGGAGACACTGAGGAGCAGTGAAATTGAGCCATTTAAAGCTATACAGGCAGGGAAAAGCACCGTTATTCATTTTAAAGACTGACTTAATAATTTATCTTCAAAAATATATTCTAAGAATAGCACCTTCTTTGCAGCATGAGATGACAGGTACACGAACTCTCCCTATGGCATGTGGGACTCAGGAAGAGCTTAATAAATCCATCTTTGCATGGATGGCGGTGTGACTTAGCCAACAGGGCGTCGCACCACGCGGCTCCCTATCCAAACCAGATCCTCTTCCCAAGCTCACCTTTCCCACCCCCACTGCCTGCTCTCTAAGGCAGTGATGAGAAGCCTCTGACCCCTCTCCTTCACCCTTAATATCAAGCCAGCCTTGCTACCTCTCCCCAATCATTCACTGCACCCTTCTTCAGCAATGTCTGAATAGAGACCCTTATCCTTTCATCTCTGTTCCAACATGAGCAGGGTACTTGCCAGGCAGAGAGGTGGGAAGATGACACAACTTGTCCCTCATTCTTCTCAAGAATGGAGCCCACCATTCCAGCTGTGATGGTTCAGCCCCGACTCAGGCCTCAAGACCACCCACCTCCTGTTACTTTCCTTCTATGCCTTGTGCATCAGGAAAGATCACTTTTAACTCCTAGACATAATCCAAATGCTAGACCTTAATACATGGTCTTCTTCAGCCAAGGTCCCCCTACTTATAGCTGTCCATGCCTAACACATATTCCAATATCTACCTGCAAAACAGAAATGAATCCAGGATGTCTATATTTGCACAGCAAGCAATACACTTATGCTCCCCAAATTCCCCCCAAGGTGTCGCTGGGACCCCTTGGTGCATGCACCATTGTTTAGCATTTATATCATTTGTTACTGTGATAATCGCACTTGTATCATACTCGAGGGAACCAACACTTAGAAACTCTGTCTCTAGCCAGTATCATGACCTGGCACTAGGTAGGACTAGAAACTGAATTCTGAACTGCTGACATCCTAAGGCAGGGTCCTTAACCCTACATCAGATCATTTTGCTGTTTGCAAATGACCTGACACCAGGCCACCTCTAGGAGTTTGAATGACAGCAGTCCTTACTGGGATGAAGGAATACCTTTCCTGTGAGGTATGTGGCTAGACACTAAGCCTCTTGCAGCCACAGCCTGGCCAGGTCTCACCGGCTTTGCTATTGTTTGATCACTGCCAGACCGCCCCTCCCTGACTCTGAGGCCATTTCTATTCTCTGAAACCAAAATCAAAACAGAACACAATGAAACAGTGAACTCGTGTCTCTTACTTGACACTCGTTCCTCCCCTGCCCTACATAGATCAAGTCACCGGTTCCCCCAGAAACCCAGAAGAGATTGTATTTTGTTTACTCTACACACTTAGCACGTTTTAGCAGAGCCTCGACTGCAGAGCTCACAACTCCTACAAGCAGAGCCACACTGGTGTGTGCACGTGCACACGGCGCTCCAGGCAATGTAGGGAACTGTTTGATGACATAGATATTTATAACAACTAACATGCATACGAGTGAACACACAGATGGCAATCACTTTTTAAGAGCAACCCATCCCATTGTTTAAAAATCATTTTTGAGAATTCTGAAGATAAATAACTATGACACATGCTTTCCTTTAATTCCATATGCTGGAAACAAATCCTGCCATATCACGGAATGATGACTGTCCAGATTTCAGATCTGCGTCGCGTGAGTGTAAAGCATCAGCCCGCTCACACGATGTCCCCTTTATCTTGCGGCCTGACTTTCCAAGCACTCAGATGCACAGATTTTTATATATTGAATTTAAGTTTAAGCAGATTTTAAGGCCAGGTTAGAAAACAAGGAGTTCTTGAACCCCAAACACAATACTAACCTCTCTCAAACACATTAGATTTATTGCTCTTATTTCATTAAAAAAAATAACTATGGGGAAGATATTATATTCTCATTTTCTTTATACAGGAACTGGGTCTCAGAAGTTTAAGTGCCCTGTTATAGCCATGTGTCTTGCTGGTAGAGTAGGCAGGATTCGAACACAGGACAATACAATTCTAAAGACCATGTTGTTTCTACCCCAGTGAATTGACTCTAATGAATACCTTTGAAAGAAAGATATCTTAAAGCCGGTGAAGACTGCATCTGCCAGAATTCTGCAGGGGAAGAGAATCAATAGGACACACACACACACACACACACACACACACACACACACACACACACGTTTCAAGGTATAGGTGCCTACAGTGATGAGTGCTGGCAAGTCGGAAATCCCAAGGCAGGCTGACAGACTGGAAACTCAGGCATTATCCTCCTCAGAGGAGGCCCACCCACGTTATCAGGGATAATCTCCTTTACTTAAAAATCAACCAATTGCAGGAATTAACCACATCTACAAAACATCTCCATAGCAACATCTAGATCAGTGTTTGTGTAAATAACTGGGTGTTCTAGTCCAACCAAGTTAACACATAAAACTAGCCAGAGCCCCAATGCCTGAGCCTAAATTCCTGACCCTATTATTAATTCCTGAGGTTTTATGGTAAACCCAGAAAGACCAAAATTCTATATGGTCTCCCTCTCTGCAAAACATGCAAATACACAAGTCCTAAACAGCATTATTTATATGTAACTATGTTAATAAGGAATTTTTTTGAGTATCTATTTAACCCTAGCACTGGTCTTGATGGAAAAAGGGAGGTCAGGGAATATAGAATCTAAAAATATTCTCTGCCCACAGATAAATCTGTTTAATTGGAGAGATTTAAAGAGAAAAAAAAACATCAACTTGGAGGAAAGTGGCTTCTATATATATATATATGTTTTTTTTTTATTCAGTATTATGGTCATATCCTCAGTGAATGAAATCTGTAATTTGTTTGCTTTTTTAAAAAATTGGAGATCTTTTATTACCTAGTACCTGTTAAAATACTGAGAGGGTTCACTGAGCATTTTTTAAAAATTATTTTAGGGGCGCCTGGGTGGCTCAGTTGGTTAAGCACCTGCCTTCAGCTCAGGTCATGATCTCAGGGTCCTGGAATCGAGACCCATGTCAGGCTCCCTGCTCAGCAGGCAGTCTGCTTCTCCCTCTCCTTTTGCCCCTCCCCAACCCTCCTCCCACCCTGCTCATGCTCTCTCTCTCTCTCTCAAATAAATAAATAAAATCTTTAAAACATTTATTTTGATCTGTTGAATATATACATTCATAAGTATCTTGTGTGTGTATCTGTGTGTGTATATATACGCATACACATACGTTATATATATACATTATATATCTGTAGTATCTGATGCAGCATCTTAAATGTGTTAATTAAATATTGTATTTCCATATTTTTTATCTCTACTTCTATATCTGAAAAATATTAGCATTTCCTGCCATGATTATATATTTATCAATTTCTCCTTGCATCCCAAACAATATTGTTCTGTATTTTTTTGAACCTATACTATTAGCTGCATGAAAGTTTATGTCCATTATATCTTCTTGGCATAGTGTATCTTGTACTTTTAAGAAATATCACACTCTGGGGAGCCTGGGTTGGTCAGTAGGTTAACCATCTGCTTTTAGCTCAGGTCATGATTTCAGGGTCCTGGGATCGAGCCCTGCATCAGGCTCTCTGCTCAAGTGGGGAGCATGCTTCTCCCTCTCCTTCTGCTGCTCCCTCTGCTTGTACTCTCTCTCTTTCTCTCCCTGTCAAATTAATTAATTAATTAAATATTTTTTTAAAAAAGAATATCCCACTCTGTCCTTTTAACAACTTTTCATCTTGAGTTTTTTAGCCTATATTAATATTACTATAAAATGCATTGTATTTTTATCTGGAATATATTTTTCACACTTTTCTTTTGAAACACCTTGTGCTTTTTTGTTTTAACTGCATTAAGTACTAACAGTAAGTCAAGCTTTCTTTTTGTATTTCCTTTTTTTATTTTAACTCAGTCCCTGGTTTTTTCTTTCCAGAGGTAAATTTAATTTATTCACATTTCTTTTTTTTTTTTTTAAGATTTTATTTATTTATTCGACAGAGATAGAGACAGCCAGCAAGAGAGGGAACACAAGCAGGGGGAGTGGGAGAGGAAGAAGCAGGCTCATAGTGGAGGAGCCTGATGTGGGGCTCGATCCCATAACGCCGGGATCACGCCCTGAGCCAAAGGCAGACGCTTAACCGCTGTGCCACCCAGGTGCCCCATTCACATTTCTTGCCATTACTGATAGACTTGGATTTATTGCTCTTTCTATTTTCTTTGCACTACGCTTAGTTCTTTCTTTTTGGTTTCCATTTCTTGTATTTTATGATTTTTCCTACATGTACATTTTTATGCTCCCCTACAAAGGATCACTTAGGATTGTATGGTGCATACACACACACACACACACACACATGCATTTGCCTATATTTTGTGCACATACTTATGTTCTAGTGCAACAAATCAGTCAGAGAAGAATAAGACATAAACCCTAAAGTTTGCTAGTCCCAATAGGACTGAGTTCCATAAGTGAACTTAACGACTGGTGAAATCTCTGGAATTTGTGGGATATCATTTACATTAACAGCCCAAATTCTTTAACCTTTCTGTATTCATGCCCCTTGCAATGCGACTTTGAGCTCCTTCCATCAACAGTTGGGGTATCTTTCAGACACGTAACTTATTTTGACTAATGGGATGTCAGCATTCGTGATACAAGCAAGTCTGAAAAAGTGCTTGCACATGTATGCTTTTTTTTTTTTTTTTTGCTCCTCACTCTTTATGGGGAGAACACATCCAATCAAATGTCCAATCCAGTCTGGTGAAGAATGAAACACCTGGAGCATAGTTGTACTGTTTGTCCCAGGTGAAACGGTCCATAAGAAGCCAAGAGCCATTGACCCCTAGACATTGAGAGGGCCTAGCCAAGACTAGAATAACCATCCAAAACTGAGTCTTAGAGAATAACTGGGGGCGGGAGGAAATTATAGCATCAGCTAAGTAAATGCTTATTTTACCAAACTAAGAGTGTTTGGAGTGGTTTGCCAAGAGAGCATTTCTGTGGTAATTGATAACTGATACAGCATGTATGTGAGAACATGAATTTGTCATGAGCTTGTAAAAAAGACCAAGATCTCTAAAGATATCAAAAAGAGTCATTCCAAATACCAAAAAATGAACCTAAGGTAATATTATGGTTTCTTGAGATCAGTTATAAAGGAAGATTGAAGCTTCTTTAAGTACAAAGGGATGAGAATATTTTTTCTTAAAGATTTTATTTATTTATGTGACAGAGAGACAGCCAGTGAGAGAGGGAACACAGCAGGGGAGTGGGAGAGGAAGAAGCAGACTCCCAGTGGAGGAGCCCGATGTGGGACTGGATCCCAGAACGTCGGGATCACGCCCTGAGCCAAAGGCAGGCGATTACAACTGAGCCACCCAGGCGCCCTGAGAATATTTTTTAATCCCCACAGTGCCCTATATGGTTAAAAGTCTTAACCCAATATTTTCATTATGGGTTGTATAAGGCAAATATTGTGCTTTATCCCAGAATAGTATGTATAATGCTCACTTCAGCAGCACTTATACTAAAATCCAAATAACATGTATTCTTGAAATGTTAACTCATTGGGGTGCCTGGGTGGCACAGCGGTTAAGCGTCTGCCTTCGGCTCAGGGCGTGATACCGGCATTATGGGATCGAGCCCCACATCAGTCTCCTCCGCTAGGAGCCTGCTTTCTTCCTCTCCCACTCCCCCTGCTTGTGTTCTCTCTCTCGCTGGCTGTCTCTATCTCTGTCAAATAAATAAGTAAAATCTTAAAAAAAAAAAAAAGAAAAAGAAATGTTAACTCATAAGATAGTGTGGTTTTGAAAGGAAAATTTCTGATCTCAATTGCAGAAGTTACTTGGAAGTCGTAACTTGGGAGTAAATTCAGGATTTCCACATCCTATCGATGTCATATTTGATTCAGTAACACTGAAGGAACCTCAGATAATGGATTATATATTTATCAATTCAGTGAACACTGACTGAGAACCTACAAAGGATTGACATTCCACTACGGCCAGGTTCTACCTTGATGTAAACTGTACCTTCTCCAAGGACCTACTTTGCCAGTTGGGCCCAGAGTTATGTGATTTAGGGAGAGCTGCATCTGGATTTACCCTCTATTCCTGTCCAAGCCTTCTGTCCGGAGTCATCATCTGCCTCCTTTAATTTGTAAGTGTTGTTACTTTGTCCATGAAGACCCGCTCTCCTACGTCTCAGAACACTGCTGATCGCTTTTCAAAATATCTTCAGTGGAAACTTCTTGCTAACCACTTTCTCCTCTGGATTTCATCTATTCCTTACACATATTTCTATTGTTCAAATATCTTACCAGCTAAACTTGTTGCTTTGCATGTATTTATCTACCACGAGGCTATTAGCTTCTTAGAAAAGGGTACTATAGAATGTTTGCCTTAAAATAAACAACGAAAAGCAGGTGCTTAATAAGTTTTTGATAAACTGAACAATTACCTTTGTGCGCTGAGCTATGAGGTGTAAAATCTCCAAAACTTTCTCCCCTACAACTAAACTTGCCTTCTGTTCCCTTAAAAAATCATAGTGGGAAATCTGAAGAGGGAATTTTAGGTCCCTTTCTCTGGATCCCCATCTAATCCCAATAACCAGAGCCTCATGAACTGAAGCACCTACAGAAACAAACCATTGGGAGAGTATGCTCCTTAATTTCTAAGTAACAACAACAAAAACAAATTTGGAGTAGGACAAAAATATATATATATATATTAGGGGCGCCGGGGAGGCTCAATCAGTTAAGCATCTGCCTTTGGCTCAGGTCATGATCCCAGCGTCCTGGAATCGAGTCCTGTGTTGGGCTCCTTGCTGGCAGCAAGCCCTGCTTCTCCCTCTCCTCCCAGCTCAGTGTTCTCTCTCACTGTCTCTCTCCTTCTCGCAAATAAATAAAATATTTCCTTAGAAAAAGTATATATAGTCATTGAGAGTAAATAATACCATGATTTTTTAATGTGTTAGAAAAATGAAGATGATAATAATAAAATAGACTAATAAAATGCTGTTCTGGAAAAAAATTGAAAATGATAGGAGTCCCCCAGTGACCCACAGTTAGGAGACAGAACCATGGCATTTCAGCACCACGGACAGTGGCACATTTGTTCTAGAAAGCATGTCCAGCTCTAAGTTAAATTTGCTGCTGTAGTGGAGGATGGCAGAATGGACGGACAGCCTTTACACCAGGGCTATCTGACTTGCGTATCAAAGGCAGCGTACCTCTAAAACAGAACCTGAGTCTACAGCAGACCCCAGATTTTGTGTTCCGTTGCAGGCAAATGGCAAGGAAAACCCTATCATTTGCAGAATCACCACACACACACACACACACACACACGTACACACACACGTACACACACGTACACACACACATACACACATATACACACACACACATTGGGAATATATATATATATGCTGAGTGTCAATTCCTGAAGGTATGGCATTTGGGGGAGCCCCTGCCCATGCATATAACACATCCTATAGAATGTGGCACCCAGCAAGAGATGAAAGCTGAGGTGCTTACTTTAAGGCACATGACTTACTCTACTTGGCACATCTTTTCCTTCATCTTAATTTGGCCTAAGTCCTTAAATTCTACCCCATGCTCATTTTCACCTTCCTGAATAACCCTCCCAGAACATGGGCTAGGTTTACCCACCTGAACCTAATCAGCTTTCCTACCGCTGGTCATCAATTCATTCATGTAGGCACTCAACAAATGTTTATCTGGCACCAAATATACATCAGAATCTCTTTCATTCCCTTAAAAAACTTCTCAAACCACTAGATTGTCTTGTTCATTGTTTGTTCATTCATCCATTAACTCAATAATTGTTTAGTGAGCACTTGGGTTAAGTGCTATCTCGGGCCCGAGGTTACAAAACTGAAGGAGACATAAGTTCTGCCATCAAGGAGCTAGCAGTTGAGTATGTGAGACAAGTATGGAGAAACCATCCCACTACAGTGTGATAAGTCACCCAATAATGAAAGAATGCTACGGGAACATTGAAGGAAGAGCAATTACCACCTCTGAGGATTCTGGAAGGTGCTCGAACCTCAAACATATATTTAATATTTCACACATGGTTGAATTATGCTGGGCATGTTCACTCTTTAATCCTCACAGAGAGCTTATGAGGTTGACGAAGAAAAAGGGAAACTGAGACACAAGGTTTTCTTCCTTCCCAAGCTACAGAGACTGCAAGTGGCAAACCTGGGACCCAACTGCACTGCATTTAGAGTCAGTCTTTTTCTACTCAGCCTGGCCCCCTTCCAAAAGGCTCCAGAGGGGGCAGCATTTGAGTAGAGCCTTTGGAGAACAAGTGGGACTTTGTCATGGTGCCACCTGTGAAGTGGCAGAGACGACGAGGAAACCAAGCCAGGTGAGGAGCAGCCCCCGGCTGCCAAGCTCAGGGGACATCTTGCTGTTTCCGTGATGAGGACCCACGTGCCCCAGGGCGGTTTCCGTGGCAGCATGAACCCCCCTGATGCCCTGACCCATCTTTGCCTGTCTCATTCGTCTTCATAATTGGACCGGCTGCCGCTCACTGCTTACCTGATTAGTGGGTTCACTAACCCAGCAGAAATGGGATCTAAGAGGATTAAAATGTGAAAAAAAGATAATACAAATGGAAAACAGCAGCTTCTCCAGCCGAGCTTTGGATTAGAAGTTGAGAAAGTGAATCAGAAAATTAAAAAATGTAAAGGACAAGGTTAAAATGGTGATTGGGAAGAGTCCTTTTGTAGCCACGCGTCCTTGCATGCTATTGTTTCTGTTTTGTATAAGCCCTCCAGGGAAAAGTGCAAATGCCTTTGCCTGGCTTTCAGGGGCCTCCTAAGATCTAGGTACAGCCTTGCTTCCTGATCTTATTCCCCACAACCTCCCTTCCTGTGTAGATCTCATTTATTATCTTTGGGTCTTTGTTCCTACAAGCTTCTTTCCCCAAATTCATGTCTCTGTTATCATTACTTCCCCCATTTCTTCTCTTCCCTCTCCTTGAAGTGCAACCTCCTTTCAAAGCCTTCCACCATGTCTCTGTGGAAGCCATCTCTCCCTCCTGAAATCTGATGCACTTTGTCTATCCTGTCAATTACTTAGCACTTTTCTGCCTCCAAAGAGCATAATTTATGTATTTTCTACCTTGGTGAACTATGAACACAGAGGACTGGAACACACCCTCCTCCGTGAAAATGACCTTACACTGGTATCCACAAAAGTCTCTTTGTACGAATGATGGGGCGAACGAGCAAGTGCATCAGGAACAACAGTGAACCCTCTGAGCATTGCTTGATTATGTCGCTCCCTGGCTTAAAGTCCCTCTGGGCACTCTAACCTCTAAGGATGAGGCTGAGACACAGCACCCCTGAGGGACTAGCCCCACCTCCTGTGCTCCAACCCTCCCCAGCCAACCTTCTCTGGGCTCTCCCAGGTCCCATGTGAGCTTGCCACAACCAGTCCACACGTTTGATTCAAAGCCTGCCAAACTCTGCCTGGATCACATTCCCAGTCGGTCCTCTCCTTCTTTTTTCATGGAAAATTATACTCATTATTTAAGATTCAGTTTATCACATGTTTCCCTAAAGCCCTCCTGGATACTTCCATGGCTAGCAATCCATTCTTCTGCCATGCTCTGTGCTCAAACATGAGTTTTAGTAGTTTAAGACAGCATCAGAGTTCCTGCTGTTTTGTTTCATATGTTTGCATTCTACACATCTGTTGCCCACACCAACAATGGGCTCTTCCAGGGCAAAAACTCAGTAATTTTCCACCACAGTGACGGTTAACATCGATTAAGCTCTTACTGTACTCACACACATGATCTCATACAATCACCATGGCAAGAAGACTAGGGAGGGATCATGCACACGAGCACGAATGCTCATCCAGACCCATCCAGACCCACAGCCTGTGCTCGTAAGCACCGCACTGCCCTGCCTGCCTTTGTGGCTTTCATCAGCGCAGACCTAGGGGATATCCTGGCTGCCCAGCACATATTTTGAGTTGAAAGAACAGGCATAATAAACTAATTCAACTCTTCTCAACACTTTCAATGCACCAAGTACCCCACTGAGGGGCTTATAAACATTACCACATGTAATCCCCATAACATCTCAGCAAGGAAAATCCTATTAATTCTGTCACTTTAGAGATGAGGAAACCAGGGCTCGGAAGAAGCCAGTTAATTTGTCCGATGTCATGTGCTGTGAAGGACAAAGTCCAGACCCAAACCCTGGTCTTCCAGACTTGAGAACTAAGCTTTTTACCCTTCATCAACCCCACTGGGTTGCGCTTCGTTTTTGACAAATTTTTAAAAAAATTCTGACTAAATATTTAAGAAATGTCATAAGGCAATTACAGCTTAACCTCAAACAAGGCCAGAAGCCCTGCCGATGTCTACCCAGGCCATCCACCAGAGGGGAGGGGGCCCTGTGTCAGCCTGAATATCCCATCCCATTGTGAAGAGAACCTTCACCCAACAGAAGAGCATTTGCTCACATGCTTCCAACCCCAAGAGGAAGGTTGAGACTGCCTCTCTGCCTGGGTCTCCTGAGCAAATTCAAAGTACAGATACAGGCCAAGAGATACCAAGCAAGCCTACAAACATTCCCATGACATTATACTGAGTATAAACTGTTCTCATCAGCGCAAAGATTACAGCTGGGGGAAGACCTAGTGATCACTTTGCTTAACTTCACTTTAAGTTCTCCAACCTCAGTTTTCCCATCTGTGTAATGGACCTAAAAAACATACCCTTACAAAGAAGTTTCTACAATTCAGACAACGCATGTGGAAGCATTTTCTGAGCCACCAAATGCTCTCCAAACATTGTTCCTCTTAATTTTTTGGTCAAGGTTATTTTCCACTGGAGAAGAACTAGAGCCCCAAATATCTGTCCTTTTGAGGCCACTGCCTTCCCATAAAGACCTTTTTGAGGAAATTATTTCAGCCAAAAAACCTAACAAGCCTGATGAGTTTGGTATAATACAGATAAATGGTCAATGTGGCTGGACCTTAAGAAATAAAAAATTAAAAAATAAAAAAGAGATAGAGACAGAGAGATTTAGGAGAGAAGGCTCGGACCAGAATACATAAAACCTCTCAGGCCGAGGAAGGAACTTGGACTGTATTTGATTTGCCCTGGGAAGTCACTGGGGGAAATCTGGGGGTGTTGGGACACAATTTGGATGTTAGATGACATCTTAGGGGCCATGAGGAGAAGGAACTGGAAGGTGTCAAGGGTGACGACAGAGGCCTGGTAGGAGGCCAATGCACCATCTGGGTGAAGTAAGATGGTGACCAGCAGTAAGGATTTAACAGGGACATGGTGGAAAAGTGGTGAGATTCTGGATGCATGTTGGAAGCAGAGCCCACCACATTTCCTTTCTCATCATACCCAGATGAAAGCCTAATTAATTCTCTCTGGAAAACCCAAGATTAAAGGATTAGTGCCTTCTGCAGTGCTGGAAAGTGAGGCTCAGGCCCCCAGTCCCAGAAGAACTCACTTGGGGGCACAAATAACTTCGTTATATATTGTTATATCTCAGAGTCATGGTGTGGAAAGGGCTTTGGAGATCCCATATCCAGTATCTTTATTTACTCCTTAGACATTTAAGGCCACGTCCTGGGGGTAAGCTTCCCCACACGGCAGAGCAAAGACCAGTCTGAGTCAGAAGGAGGCCCCCGGTCTTCTAATTTCTGGCCCAATACTTGGTCTTCAATGCCAACAAAGGAGGATGGACAATAAGACCTATGAGCATCTCCCGCGTTCCAGACTCTGCACTGACCAAGGTATGTATGCTCTTCGATCATTCCAGACCCTGAGCACCTACAACACATCTACTCAGCTCCATGGTGAGCAAGACTGGCCTGGTTCTTCCCCTCAGTGAGCTTTCAGAGGAACGGCTGCTGCTTGATCAATGGGGTCATGCAGGATGGCTTTTATGATCTTTGTTGCAACAGATGAGAAAGGACCACAGATACAGAGTACTTCAGAAGCTTACCTGTTCTCTATGGTATGTGGTGTCCAATTCCGGGCCCTAAGCCAGGAACTGCTGTTAAGATCAAAGAGAAGTTTGTGCAAAGTACCTGGTCAGCTTCCCAGAGCTCTGTTGATGTAAGCAGAATAACAGGATTTTGAACAATTCTATCCTGCCCCCAGCTTTGTGGTCTGGGACAACTACATCAGACGTGAGTTCTTCTGTGTTCAAATAGAGAGAAATCAGAAGGACCTCGGATTTGCACTTAAGACCATTTAGGACGTCAAAGCACAGAAAGGCCAAAGGCTGATTTGGGTGGGAGGAGGAGAGAAGCAAAGGAAGAAATGAGGGGGGCAGGACATGAGAGTACAAGAAAAAGAGAGCCGCATCAGTCAGAGAATGTACTCAGAGTGAAAAAGGAAGAAAGGTAATTTGAGAACCCCAGCCTCCATCTGCTCAGACTCTGAGGATAAAGGCAAAGGGGGATTAGTGACCTGAGGGGCCACGGCAGGGCCTCCTCGCCCCGCCAAGTGCACGCAGGATAGAAATACCATTTATTAACCCCATGCACGGTAATTATATTTAATACTGACCCTGATTCCTTTTGTCCACAGGAAATCATGAAAGCTGCTCTGTTTGAATTTGAGGGCCTTAAGTGACCCATTAGCAGCTCCTACGTCTGTCTTAGACTGGCAGTCGAAATAGGACAAAGGAGAGCCGCAGGCATGAGCGTTCAGGTTTTGCAAGAGATGTGTCTGAAATCACAGAATCCAGTGTGGAAAGAAGGTGTGGATAGAGCAGAGTCCTGGACAGGGACCCAGACCCAGCTCCAGTCCTTCAATATCTAAGTGACCTTGGGCAAGATTGTAAATGCCCTGAACTCCTGCTTTCTCTCTGATGTTTCTAACGCGACACCCACCTCATTGGGTACTCGAGAGCTTTAAAGGAGATGTTGCATGGGAAAGCAGCTAGAAAAAAGATTCCTGGCACTGAAAAAACATCCATGACTCCCCAAATCTCTTACTTGAAACCCCTGAATGTTTAGACTTTAGGACTCTTCAGGTTTTGAAAAGGTAATGTGGTGTAGATATACTCCAACATGTGAGAGCCTCTGTCAGGGTTCGAGAGAACCCTTCTTTCCCAGTTATTTTCCCATGCTTTTCTCCTCCTAGTACCTATCACCCACTGACACTTGTTTGCTTATGCATCTGGTGGGATTGTGAGGCCGCAGGGGCTGGAATTTTTGCTTCTCGCCCATCACTCTTTCCCCTGTACCTAGACAGAGATTGGAACACAGAATGTGTTCCAGAAATATAGACCCAAAGATCAATAATACATCCTGGCTCTAGCCCATCGTAAATTGAAAATACCATAAATCGAAAATGCATTTAATACACCTAAGCTACCAAACGCCCTAGCTTAGCCGGATGCACCTTAAACTTGCTCAGAATTTTATGTGAGCTTACAGCTGGGCAAAATTACCTAACACAAAGCCTATTTTATAATAAAGTGTTGACTTTCTAGCGTGATCTATTGAATACTGCACGGAAAGTGACAATGTAGGTTGTTGACCCTCGTTCTCGTGTGGCTGAGCGGGAACTGGGGCTCGCTGCTGCTGTCCAGCGTCGCCGAGACATTGTACTGCATGTCGCTAGCCCAGGAAAAGATCAGAATTCAAAACTCAGAGTACGGTTTCTACTCTGTGTATCACTTCCGCACCACCGTAAAGTTGAAAAATCTGAAGCTGAACCATCATAAGTTGGGGACCTTCCGTGTAGCATTCTTAAATGACAAAATCATCAAGAAGAAAAATTTTGAGTGATTACTGGGGGTTAGAGACTGGGCAGATGGAAGCACAGGGCGGGTGGATGTGGGTTATAAAAGTCAACTTGAGGGATCCTTGTGGTGATGGCAACACTGGTGGTGCGTATATGAGTCTAAACCAGTAATAAAATTGTATAGAATTAAACACACGCAAGACTGCCTACCAAACTGGGAGGATTTGAAGAAGGTGGTTGGACTGTATCAATGTCCATATTCTGGCTGTGATATTTTATGATAGTTTGGCAAAATATTGCCATGGTGGTGGTGAATTTGGGTAAAGTCTACACCAGATCCCTCTGTATTATTTTTTTTACAACAATTTATGAATCTGAAATTCTCCCGGTGAAAATTTTGATGACCAAGAAATAAATTAGAAGGATGAAGGGATATTAAACATTTTCACCCTGGGTGAAATTGATCTGGGTCATTTGTTACAGCTCTGTGACCGTCAGCGGTCCCAACGCACTCCCTCCAACGCATCTCTGCTGGGGAAGACCAAGATAGGGTTTTCTGTCTCTGTGCAAATCACCGCACCCAGGAGCTCAGCAGCATTCAAAGGGTGAGGTCACAGTCTCCCCCTTTCTCTCCACCGCACTCATCCCAAACGCCCACAACCTTGAATTTGAAGAGTTTTAACTTTAAAAAAAATGGTAATTTTGCTTCAGTGTTTTCTAATTTTGCTGTAACTGCTACCAGCTGTGGGTTTAATGCAGAACATATTCCACAAGGCATCCTGAGGCCTTTTCATGTTTTCGAGTTGCCCGAGTTGACATGGTTAAAGACGGGGTGGGGAGAACAGTGAAAGCCGAGCTGATTTCACGTGCTGGTGTTCAGAGCTGTTTGCTGTTTCTCATTCCAGCATCTTCAGCGGCTGGAGGTGAGCAGGTTTCTGGCTCTGAGTCCGAAGCACGAGGAAGGACTTGGCAGGACCCTGTTTTCTGCTACCTCTGCAGTCAGCTGTAGGCGATATCCAGATTTGAGCCGTGGGAAACTTCCATCAGGAGCTCTCATTAACCTTGGCCAATCTTCCTGCATTAGGTTGGAAATGTGAGAAACATACCAGGCCCACAGAGAGTGAGAAGGAAAGGGAGAGAGACAAGGAATGGACCCTGTTGTCCAAGAATCTCCAAATGGGCATGGTTCTGCCTTGGAACCATTTGCTCCAGCCACACGAGGAAACCATGGTGGGCCACGGAACATCTCCAGAGGTTCAGGCCTGCCTCCAGGGGTTTCTCACTGGGCACTCACATTTTAAGAGCGCATAACGCTCCTCTCACATGTCTTCTATTAACCTCCAATTAACATTGCAGACCGGACCAGCCTTGTACAAATCAAATAGGTCTCCTGTCGTTTCACCCGCAGAGGTGCTCGGTGCCTTGCCTCTCCCACACCTCAGGAGGCCACAGATGCCTTCAGCACGCAGGCCTGCCCATGGTGGGCCAAGAGGAGAGCAGGCTGTTTCGCCCCATGCTCCCCTGGACCTGGATCACACCATGCACTCCATACCATACCAACCATACCAACCAGGGCCCAGTGCAAGGTGCGAGTCAGGAGCTTGGAAGCAGGGTAAGGACACCATGGCAGGGACAAAACAGGATGCCACCCCACCCCCCTGCGATTTCTCCATCCCATCCTCCCTCCCTTTCCAAGTCCTGCTGGCCTCCTTCCATTCACTGCACCTCCATTCAGCTTGTGCTCCCTCTGCCTGTCCCCTCACTTCCCCCTCCTTCTCATTCAGTGCCCCTCTGCCTCTGTGTGGCCTCCCTCTTTTTTCTCTGTCTCTGACCTGTGGTCCGCCTCTATTGACGGTGTCAGCCCAACCTCTCTCACTGCTTCTGTCTGCCTCCCCACCCCCCACATGCTCCCCTCCACAGGGCCTTTCATCCACAGGACCCTGACCTCTGCACAGTGTTGGCTTTGTCCTGGGGTTCCTGAGCCAAACAGAGATGGGCACAAGTGTTGCTCTGGGCCCAGCCCTGCCCTCTTTCCCTGGCCCCCCATTGCTCTGATGAGTCAGAGTCCAGCCCCTCCCCCACTCCCCCAGCAGCCTACCCAAATCCAATCAGCACTCACATCGGAGGGAGAACAAGAACCAACAAACAAAATTGAGAGCGATTGATCCTTACTTTGTTCTATTATTATTTTAAGGAATATCAAGTCCCTGCTCCAGTATTTATGAGTGGAGGATTGGCCTGACAATTCTCTCCAAGAACACGTGCCTTTGGAACATGCGTAAAACGGACCACTAGATAATGTCCTGTCCAATTACACATTCCCTAATGAGTCGGACTCTGTGCCGAGAAGGGAAATCATTGGCCTTAGCCCCAACTGTACAAGGTTAGCTGTATTTATAACATCAGCTGGAATGAAAGAGAATAAATGCTAATTTGGGCCAGAGATTGTAGTGGAGAAAGTTGAAAACTGCAATTGTCAGAGAGGTATGGGATAGAACTTGATGGGGGTTTTAGGTACTGCTCTCCTTGGTCCATTCTGTTCACAGCTGGAAAAATGGGGTGATCCAGGACATCATGCCCTAATAGAGACACAGGCAAACTGGAACATAACCACAGGAATGGGGGGCTGGGATTCTTTAATCACAGCCTTAGGAGAATCACCGATTGAACAAGGGCTATTCAGGCAGCTTAGAGGGGCCTAATGACAAATTATCTGAAGACCTAAGAAATTGCCATGAGGAAGTGAGACCAGGCTTATTGTGGGTAAGTCAATGAAGTCAATTCATCAGCCCATTCTACAAATAGTTATTGGAAACTTTCTCCACATTAAGCATGATGCTCTGCACTGGGGATTCAGTGGAAGATAGAACACAAAGTCTTCATCCTCATTCAACTTCCGGCCTGCAGAGAAAGAGCCCATGAGGAAATGCCAGCTCCTAGGAGCACAGGGAGCAACGGACCTCATGGCAAGGAGCAGAGATCAGAGCGAGACAGGTTGCACTCAATCCAAGGAGGGGTGCTCTGAGAGTCAGAGGTGACCAAAGATTCAGGGAGCTGCAGGTGAAGCCTTGAGCTTTCCACGCTGGAGGTCTGTGCAGTGGCTGCATCTGCCATGACAGAAGCCACTAAGGGGCTGTGAGCCCTAGGCCCTGAGGTTGGACTTGACACCCGTAAAGATCCATTCCAATTCTGGTAATTTCTGAAAATCAGTGAGTGAAATCACTAATGGTCATTGCATATGTTCTAATAAAATATCTGTCTTTAATGGTGCTTCTCAACTGGGCAGCATGGACGAGGGCAACAAGGTCGCATCCAGCCTTAGACAGGTCTACATGCGTTGTACCCTGGTCACGCCTGGCTCTGTGAGTCTCGGCAGATGCCGCAGTTTCTGTGTCATAACTCGGGGAAGGCTATTATACCAATTTTGTGATAATTAAATGAGATATGGGTGCATGGAAAAATCCCTTGGATGGTCCATGGCACATCATATGCACTTGGTAATGGATCGCTATTAGGATTTATCATTAGTATTAATATGATCCCAGTCGTAGTGTCATAGTGTCACAAAAATATAGGGTTACAAATTGTTAAATTGATGTTACTATAGATTGGAAATTAATGTAACAGAAAAAAACCAGCCGGTTAAGGGTCTGCCTTCAGCTCAGGTCATGATCCCAGGGCCTTGGGATCAAGCCCTATATTGGGCTCCCTGCTCAGTGGGGAGTCTGCTTCTCCCTCTCTCTGCCCCTCCCCCCACCCATGTGTGTGCACACTCTTTCTCTCTCTCTCAAATAAATAAATAAATAAAATATTCTAAAACAAACATTTCAAATCAATGGAAGAAGGAAGTCTTCTCCAAAGAATGAAGACATATTTGGTTCTCTATTTGGAGAAAAAGCATAATTAAATGCCTTCTTCATAATATATCCCGAAATAAATAGTAGAAGGATTTGTGTATTCGCTTTAGAAATATTTATTCAGCATCTATGTGCCAAGGCCTTGCTGGGCAATTGGGTACAGAGTCATGAATGGGCCCATAAACAGACACATGTCCCGAGTTAACGGCTCTTTCAGTTGGGAGCTAGACAACAGAGAAGGTAATAAAGATGTCAGGACACTTGTGAGAAGTGCTAAGAAGGGAACAAACACATTTCTGTGACAACGAATGAGGGAAGGGAGGCCCTTAATTCCATATATCGCCCAGCGAATGTCTTCGAGCTGAAATGCAGGGTGGAAAATGCATGTGAACCACCAAAGGCAGGAAAGGGCTTCGTGTGTTCTGGAAACCAAAGGGAGCCAGCTGGCCTAAATATGGCACCTAAAGGTAGGAATGTCAGGAGATGAAGCTGGAGGTAAGCAGTGTCTGAAGTCAAAATGTCCAAGAAAAATATAGAGAAAAACCCTAGCTAACTGTTCCTCTGAGAGGTAAGGAAGGTATTTCTAGGAAGGATGTAAAACCTAAAAGCCACCAGAGATATTTTCTCCAGTGAAACAACTACTGCTATTCCTACTACTACCACACTTCTGGATGACAGAATTCACCATAAACAAATTTGAAGAAAGGGGGAGCATCTTTGCAACGTGTCATAACAATAATATTATCAGCAAATGCCGAGCATATGACAGGTGCTTTACAAAATTTGACGAAATGTAACGCCAAGAGGGAGGCATTGTCATTGTCCCCGTTGCTCAGATGAGGACATGGAATGGCCGGCCAGAGAAGTAATTTGCGCAAGGTGATACAAGCAGGCAGATGACCCAGAACAACCCAGGCTCTCTGGCTCCAGGCTCCACTCCAATCTCTGCCGTGCTCTGTCGCCTTGCCAGTGTCCCCTGTTTGTGAGCCTAACTCGAAACACACGTGGCTCAAGACTCATCCAGTGAGACCGACGGGAAGCCCAGCGTGACTATCCCCTCCATGCTACTTTCATCGAACATGAACCTGGTCCTGGGAGATGGGGCAGAGCTCTGGGCCTCCATGCAGGACAGACGCTGCAGCCTGGTCCCTGGCTTCCCTGCATGGTCCAGTCCCATGCCAGGTGACCTCTGGTTCACACCCTCCTGCTGTGCCCAGCAAGGGCTCAGGCCTCCCTGGCACCAAGGCTGTCATCGCTCTCCCAGGTCTTCCTGTACCAGAGAGGCTGCTTTCTCTCCAGCTCATGTTCCCACCACAGAGGTGCCTGTAACCCCGTCCTGGGGGATTTTTCCTTTTCCTTCTCAAGTTGAGCTTTTCTCCTCTTCAGTTCTCAAAACATCAAACCTTTGATCCCCTGCCCCATCAGACAAATCCAGCTTAATTGCCTCAGTGGGCCCAGGCATAGAAATCAAAGACCTGTTTAGGGAGGGCCCCCGCCACCTGGCATGGTTTCCTCCCCGGGCCTCCCAGCCATAGGATTAGGGGGAGCCTGGACGCCAAGAGCAAAACCTGGCACTCTGCCTGGTGGAAGGAGGGGCTGGGGTGGGCACAGGACTTGGGGAAATACCTGTCATTTCCTTACAGAGCACCTATAGGTAAGAAAAATAAAAGAGCTGTTGTCTCAATAGATGATTTTTGCCACATTACCATCTCAGTAAATTGTAGGAACTCTTTAGACACACATACAGGGTTCATAAGAGACAAGTGAGCGAAAGGGAGAAAATATTCACAACTTCTATGTTAACCCAAGAAAAATAAACAGAAAAAGCCAGTAAGTCCATAAAAAGATGTACAGGCTTACTATGAACCAGGGGAATGAAAAATTTTAAATCAAGATATAATTGCTCTAATTGGTAAACCATTTTTAGGAATGCAATTGGCGGGACACCTGGGTGGCTCGGTCAGTTAAGTGTCTGACTCTTCGTTTTGGCTCAGGTCAGGATCTCAAGGTCCTAGGATGGAGCCCCAGGTCAGGCTCTGCACTCAGTGGGGAGCCTGTTTCTCAAATCTCTCCCTCCCTCTGCCCCTCCCCCAGCTCATGCGTGCCCTCTCTTTCCCTCCCTTTTCTCAAACAAATAAATAAATCTTTAAAAAAATACAATTGGCAAAAGTGGTGAAAAGCAGACATTTTCAACCAAAATTGACTGGAGTGAAAATGGACACCATTTTAAGAGAGCCGTTTGGGTTTTCTACAACAATTAAAAAGATGCATACTTTTGACCCAGCAGGTATGTTTTTAGCCTCTATAGATATTCATATATTTGAACAAGCATATATAAAAATAATATGCAACTTGTCACACAAGCATATAACGTAAAATACGTTATTTGGATGATAGCATCAGCAATGTTTGTCAAGTAGCAAACCTTAGATAGCTGGAGAATGGTTAATTCCATCTAAAGTGAGGAATTCTTTGCTGCTATTAAAAAGTGTGCTTCGAGTCCACTGACACAGAAAGAAGTCTACGTTATTAAGTGTAAAAACCAATGTAAAGGAAAATATATGCAAGCGAGGAGTTCCGTTTACACACACACACACCTCTCTATATATGTATATATTGCTAAAAACACAAATTAGACATTACGTATTACGTTAAAACGTGGCTATATATCCATTCAATTAAAAGACATATACATATACGTTATGCTTATATGTTCGGACTAGATATAGGCCAGTTTGGATATCGAACTGCTTCCCAGATTAATACCTGTAGAAGGCTATCAAATCGGAGGGGTGGGAGGAGGTGCAGTGGGGAAAAGTAGAAAAGTCATGGAACGCATTTATTCTGTTTCTCTCTTCTTTCATTTTTGCCATCATTGTATCTTTTTCACTTTAAAAACGTTCAGAGAAGTCTATGCAGTTCACCTCGTTGGAGACATGCCCACATGCTTTGCCCCTCTCCGTGTCAACTCATCACACATTCATGCTGACACTCTGGCATCACTCAGTGGCCCCTTGAAGACCTCCAAGGGCAGAAGTCACATCTCACGAGGCAGCCTTTTGTCTTGCCCGCTGCCCTGCAAGCACGTCCTTCCCTCTCAGCGGAGACCCTCGGTCTCTGGAAGCGTGGCTCAGGGACGGTGAAGCAGCCCCGGCCCAGGACAGCCTGCCCAGGCCAGCTTGCTGGAGTGAAGATACAGCTCACTCAGACTGGGAAATTCCCACCAGAAGCTGGTGGTTTCGCTCCTGGAAATCTGCTCAGAAATTCCTAACCTACTCCGTGTCTTGCTTTCGGGCAGGTGCAAATCATCCCGTGTGCGAAGCCCCAGAGCTCACTGCTCATCGGATCCATTAGCACACCAGGCAGTCAGCCTCCTGAGTGACAATTGTGAAGCATGTCGCCATGAGCAGGGCTATTTAACATTCTGCAAACAGCGGCTCTCCCTGCCCCATGTGGCTGCTGGAAGGATGTTTCCCAAACAGCTCATCCCGATACTCCTGCCCCTGTTTCCCCAGTGCCTTCAGGACAAAACCCCACTCCCTTAGCTTGGCCTCCCATCATAGCACCTCTGCTCTTAACCCCACCCTCGCCTTCAGCCCCTGCTGCAAAGGCAGCCCAGTGTGCAGGTAGGCAGGCTCCGGTCCTGGGGTCTTCCTGAGGGCTGTCTTTCTGTCTGCAGCACTCAACTCCCACAGCATCCCCAGTCCACCCCCCCCTTCTTGTTCTTTAACACTCAGTTTAAATTGTATCTCATGGGGAAGCCTTCTCAAGGCCCAGCCTCCCCAGAGTGTGTTGGAGACCCTCCTCTCTGGCCCCTACACCCTGTCACGTCACCAGACCATGGCAGTCTTAACCACAAGACTGAGGATGAAGCTCCATGGGCTTCTTCCCCCATCCAGCCTGGCAATCGTGCCTGGTGCACTTTCGTGGAATGAATGAATGAATGAATGAATGAATGAATGAATGAATGAATGAACGAATAAACTAGGTCTTAAGAAAACACCCATGAAAGTCAGAAATGAGCTATTGGAATCCTGGAGCACCTTTATAATACCAGACATCCCAAGCTTGCACACCGCAGAGCAGAGGAAGCCATAGATGGAAATCTGTCACCAGGAAAAATTAACCAAATTACTCCCTCTCCCACCCCTGTCCCTGTCACCTTCATTCTTTCTCAAGTTTACTTCTTGGGGCCCCACTTTACCCAAGTCTCCGGCACCAACCTTATTCGAGACACTTGGGATCTTCCAGGAGTTTGTCGGTTTCCATCTTGATGCCATTTCTGCCTCTTCAGGTCCTGGATTAGACGGGATGCACTGGAACAGTGTCCACTCTGAAACCAGCCCCTATGCCATCCCACCTCACCCTGAGGTCCCGGGGCCACCACACTGCACATTCCTGGGCTTGTTGAATGTATCTCATGTGGTTTCCTCCTGACAAAAGAAAGCAGAACAGAAAACCAGAGAATAAAACAAACCAAGAAATACCGTGATTAGTCACTATCTTCATGAAAATTACAGTGCAAGATCAGAGTCAAGAAAAGAGAAAGAAGTGGGAAAAAGGGAAGTGTGGACAAGCAGGCAGAGAGAACTCAACCCGACTTAGAAAAGCCACATGAGCTGGATCTTCAACACAAGGAGAAGGAAAAGAATCACAGGTGGACGGAAGGGTCCACGCAACACAGAGGGGACAGAGACAGAGAGACATATAGAAGGGTGTGGAATGCTCAGGGCCTCCAGGAGGCTCCACGTGGTTATAGGATGGGGTGGAAAATGTGGAATAACAAAAGTGAGTCTGGAGAGGGGCCAGATGGAGATAGGCGTTGGGTGCTCATCTCCAATATATGCATTGTAACCTCCTCTTTTTTTTTTTTTTTCCTCTGTATCCTTTTTTAAAAATAATCTGGAAGGTTAGGGATGTCTGGGTGGCTCAGTTGGTTAAGTGTCTGCCTTAGGCTCAGGTCATAATCTCAGGGCCCTGGGATTGAGCCCCGCATTGGGCTTCCTGCCCAGTGGGGAGCCTGCTTCTCCCTCTGC
Source organism: Ailuropoda melanoleuca (assembly GCF_002007445.2). NCBI lineage: Eukaryota > Metazoa > Chordata > Mammalia > Carnivora > Ursidae > Ailuropoda > Ailuropoda melanoleuca. The sequence continues at coordinate 36,041,982 of NC_048231.1, forward strand.
CCTCCCCACTCCCCTACTCATGCTTGCTGGCTTTCTCTGACTCTCAAATAGATAAATAAAAATCCTAACATATACAAAATAAAATAAAATAACCTGGAAGGTGAGCCTACCTGAGCATTATTCGGTGTTGGGAAGGTGTTACTGCCAAACAATGGACATGACCCTAAATAGTTCCTGGAATAATAATAAGGAGCTCAATGTCACGAAGAGTCAGAGACACACCGGAGAATATCTACGCTAAGCACCCAGCTGGCCCACATTCCTTAGCACAAGCTTTCATGACACATTTCAACAAGGGAATCCACCTTTCAAGAGTCTGCTCTTTAGAAGGAATATGGATTGTGACTCCAGGTTAAAGATGTCACCAAATTCCCTGAGATCGTCATTAGCCTGCACATAAATATAGAGAGAACAAAATAATTCTCACATCGAGATGAATTTTTAAAGTCATGTTTTGGGTAAAATGACATAATCGTCACATCTTCTAGCCCATGAACTTTACTGTGCTTGACTTTATGATTCCAAATTTCTATTTTTTTAGTGAATTGCTAAATTGCCTCTGTGAAGAGATTTTAAAACCTAAATTTGCAAACCATCAATTAAATTACATCTCATAACTATCTCTTTCGTATTTACAAATACGTTTGTTTTTCTTTCCCCTGAATTCAGCCCCTGCTTCGCGGTGGAGATCCAGCCTGATTGGTCCAGCAGGTACTCAGGGCCGGAGTAAGAGATGATGTTAACACAAAGTGAACATATGTTTTGGAATACCCAGCTGATTACTCTTCTTTGCTGTACAGAGAAGAAACCGTGGCATTCGATATACAATTAAGGAGTGCATGGTGCACTGGGTGTTATATGCAAATAATGAATCATGGAACATTACATCAAAAACTGGGGTGGACTGTATGGTGATTAGTATAACAAAATAAAAATTATAAAAAAAACAGGTTTCATATAAATTATTCCAACATTCCATATTCATTAGAAACAAAAATGCATTTTGTCAAGCACTTTAAATTTAATTCACTGGGGGCACCTGGGTGACCCAGTCGGTTAAGCATCTGACTCCTAATCTTAGCTCAGGTCTTGATCTCAGGGTCATGAGTTCAAGCCTTGTGTTGGGCTCCACACTGGGCATAGAGCTTACTTAAATAAAAAATAAATAAAATAAAATAAAATAAAATAAAATAAAATAAAATAAAATAAAATAAAATAAAATAAAATTCACTACCTGGAGTTTACAATCTAGAATGTCAAGTCCAACACAGGATTGAATGAATTTATCAAAACAGTGTTTAAGAATTACTTTTTATCACTTACAAAATAACTCTCCAGAAGACCTGTGTGGCCAACAGCAGAGAGAGTGCACCTAGAGAGGGAAAGCCTTGCTGATTAAATTATAAACCACAGAAGAGTTTAGATAAGTCTGTATCAACATGTTGCCCCAACAAATTTTCAGTGGGCTGAGGCCCTGAGTCTTCACTGGGGTCCAGAAAGTACCTCTCCTGCGATGGCTTCAGAGGATGCTAATACTCAGTCATGTGAGGGGAGCCTTCTGAACAACATGTCTGGATCACAAAAGCACAGACAAGAACTTCCCCAGCGCCAAACCCCCAAATGGCCCAAACCCCAAACCGGAAGTGCCCAGAATGGAGGCACAGGTGCCCTGCTTTGGGCATGTTCTGAGCGGTAATTCCTGGCTCCTGGACTTGCATCCGGGTCTACTCAGCCAAGAGGGCTTCTCCACCGGCAGGACTAATGGGCAGGTCTCTCAACAACCGAGCAACGTACCGGTGTGCTGAGGCTGAAAGTACGAGAACCTGGAGCATCTCTGGAGAATGCCTGCCAGATTCTGTGCCTTACTGGGAAGGATGGCTCCTGGGGCCAGAACCCTAGCTGTGACCCCGATGTCTCCCCATCTTGAAGCACAGCAGGGTGCAATTTGGGCTCATGGTCTAGATAACCCATTATTTTTCTGAGCCTTGGTTTCCTCGTCTGTAAAACAGACATAAGAACAACTTCCGGAGAGGGTTCTGATGAGTCACTTAGAAGAAATGTGAGAAACTACACAATAAATTATAAAACACCGCTGAGATGCAAATGTCATGATTATTTATAAGGACCCGAGGGTTGTCCCAAGATGCATTTTCTGCATCTCAATGCTTCCATCTCTTCTTTGGGACCCCTCCTCTCCCCCTAAATGCCTCCCTTTGCTGGGACACAGCCTCCCCTGCTGGCCTCTATTTTTTTTTATTTTATTTTTTTATATATATATTTTTTTAATTTAATTTTATTATATTATGTTAATCACCATACAGTACATCCCCAGATTCCGATGTAAAGTTTGATGCTTTTAGTTGCGTATAACACCCAGTGCACCATGCAATACGTGCCCTCCTTACTACCCATCACCAGTCTATCCCCTTCCCCCACCCCCTCCCCTCTGAAGTCTTCAGTTTGTTTCTCATAGTCCATAGTCTCTCATGTTTCATTCCCCCTTCTGATTACCCCCCTTTTCTTTATCCCTTTCTTCCCCTACCGATCCTCCTAGTTCTTATGTTCCATAGATGAGAGAAATCATATGATAATTGTCTTTCTCTGCTTGACTTATTTCACTTAGCATTATCTCCTCCAGTGCCGTCCATGTTGCAGCAAATGTTGAGAATTCGTTCTTTCTGATAGCTGAGTAATATTCCATTGTATATATGGACCACAGCTTCTTAATCCAGTCATCTGTTGAAGGGCATCTCGGCTCCTTCCATGATTTGGCTATTGTGGACAATGCAGCTATGAACATTGGGGTGCATATGGCCCTTCTCTTTACTACGTCTGTATCTTTGGGGTAAACACCCAGTAGTGCAATGGCTGGGTCATAGGGTAGTTCAATTTTTAACTTTTTAAGGGACCTCCACACTGTTTTCCAGAGTGGCTGTACCAACTTGCATTCCCACCAACAATGTAGGAGGGATCCCCTTTCTCCACATCCTCTCCAACAATTGTTGTTTCTTGCCTTGTCTATCTTTGCCATTCTAACTGGCGTAAGGTGGTATCTCAGTGTGGTTTTGATTTGAATTTCCCTGATGGCTAATGATTTTGAACATTTTTTCATGTGTCTGTTAGCCATTTGTATGTCTTCATTGGAAAAGTGTCTGTTCATATCTTCTGCCCATTTTATGATTTGTTTATTTGTTTCTCGTGTATTGAGTTTGAGAAGTTCTTTGTAGATCTTGGATACCAGTCCTTTATCTGTGGTGTCCTTTGCAAATATATTCTCCCATTCCGTGGGCTGTCTCTTAGTTTTTTTGACTGTTTCCTTGGCTGTGCAGAAGCTCTTTATCCTGATAAAGTCCCATAAGTTCATTTTATCTTTTATTTCTCTTGCCTTTGGAGATGTGTCGTGAAAAAGGTTGCTCTGGCCGATGTCATAGAAGTTGTTGCCTATGTTCTCCTCTAGAATTTTGATGGATTCCTGTCTCACATTGAGGTCTTTCATCCATTTGGAGTTTATTTTTGTGTATGGTGTGAGAGAGTGGTCAAGTTTCATTCTTTTGCATGTAGCTGTCCAATTTTCCCAGCACCATTTATTGAAGAGACTGTCTTTTTTCCACCGGATGTTTTTTCCTGCTTTATCAAAGAATCCCCTGCTGGCCTCTAAATTAGCCCATCTTCTTACCACTGCCCCTGAGATTTTCAGTTCCTTTAATCCAATGAAATAAGAAGTTCAGGCCATCATCTTCAAAGAATAAGAATAAAATTTGGGGACCAAAATTATACCCATTGGGATTGCTTCTGTAGAAACACTTTGGAATTCCTTTTCATGCCCTATTAAATAATTTAAATGTTTCTTTTCTGCATTCAGTGTTAGTTATTTAAACCCTAGTCCTAAACTCCTTTAGCAGCCTTATTAGCACAAAACTTTTTTTGCCAGTTGGATTAGTTTTATAGATTTTTGCATAGAAGGAATGCATGCGGACAAATGCAAGTGCATGGCTATGGTTAACGTCCTATGGTCCTAGGAAACAGGTTACATTTAAACTGACATGACTAATCTCACTCCACCTAATAGCTTATTAGCATAGATGCCCTCCATTTGTGTTAGGAGCTGTTAGCACCTCAAACTCGTTTTCGGGGACTCCAGCAGATTTAGGCTGTACCCTAATCTACAATTCCATCCCAGAATGGAATCGAGAATGGATGCTTAATGTTAATGAGTTGGCATTTCATAATTAAGCATAAAAGCAGATTTATAAAATATTAAGACTGGAAGAGAATTGGGATCATCATCTAGGTAACCCCAAAAGGCCCACACAGTAAGCCCGAGGACTTCAGCCATTTGCTTCTGCCTCTCTGCCCACTCCCTAACCACTCAGACTTTACAGTCCGCTGTTCTTCCTCTGTGATAAACCTGGAGGGGATAGGGGAAAGTTGCCAATGAAAGCCAAAAGTCACGAGAAGTATCAGGAAAGGAGGCAAGACCACATAGAGCTCCTGAAGCCCGGTCTCAGGAGCCAGGTAGGACAGGGGACACCGGGGTGCAGGTGCCCCATGCCCTGCCATGGGACAGAATACACTGCATACCACCAGGACCACTGTCCTGGAGGCTGGGGTGAATGGGGCCCGTGTGGATACAGGCAGGATTGTCTGGGGGCTACTATGGTGAGATCTGCGGGCCAAGCACACAACAGGCCATAATCAGAGACAAGACAAAGGGCTGACCTGCTCAGACCAGGCTGGGAAAGTCATGACCAAGCAAAATGAAGGAGAATGGTCAACGCGGAGCTTGTACAGCCCACTGCTGTCTTCAAGACAGCTCTGGGTTGCACAGAATTCTCAGCAGCCCGAGCCTGCTCCTTATAGAGGCCCAGGCTTTGATTTTCTACCTGAAAGAACCCTTGCCAAGGAGACACCCTCCCTGTCCCCCTGCTGGGTTTTATTACCACCATCCGAAGCGTCTCGCTCCCGGGCATCATTGTGGAGGTGGGGCCCTAAATGCTCTTCATTTCAAGTTACATTAGTTTCCGTGTCTCTGCTCAGCTCCTGCCCCATTCTTCCCGATTACACACATTTTCACGAGAACCTGTGCATGGAAGGAGGTGATTTCCACTGAAGCAAATGGCACCCTGAATAAAGGACGACAAAATCACTGCTGGTGTCTATGTCTTTGCTAGATCTAAAGCGAAGTGTGGACCAATAGGGCAGCTCTACTCACACCGTCCAGCATGTTCTTTAGCTAAACAACAGTCCTGGGATGACAGGGAGGGGGCACCCGGGGCATAAGCGGGTGGGAAGGCAAGGGAATGTGGAGCCCGTGTGGTCCGGGCGGGGGTGCTGGCCAGGCTGCAGGCCCAGTCGAGAGTGGGGTGGCTGCTACTGCATGATGGGGGGGCTCAAGGACCTCAGGGCAGACATGCACCAGGAGGAGGGAGGAAGACCAGGAGAGTGGCTTGAAGTCATAGGCAGCATCTGTTTGCACTTGGGGACCCCAGAGGCAGAGCACCCCATGAGACTGAGGGGTTCGAAAGAGCTAAGCAGTGTGCAGCTGGAGCCAGGACGGGGGAGGGGGGAGCCAAAGGCCAAGCAGGCGAGGGGCCAGGGCATGGCGACAAGGTGTGACAGACAGCAGATGACTCCCCCCGCCAATCCGTAAGTGACCGTTCTCCTTGTACTGGTTTCCGGGACTGAGCCCTTCAGGAATGGCCTCAGCTGCCAGAGCCACGTCCCCCAAGGCTCCCGCTCTCTTGGGCTGACTCATACCCAATGGCTGGAAAAGGGAGAGGACAGGACAACCGCAAGGGCCTTGCTAGGTCCAGAGCCACAGGGTGTGTCCTGGGGTCTATGTGGGGGCTGGCCCCTTCCCTCTGCCCACTCCTGCCTCCTCCCTTCCCCCACTAACTGTCTTCTTAGAGTCGCTTCCTGAAAGCCCAACCTGCAGCAGATATAAAGAAGAAATATGCTTTAATGAGGGTCCCCTGAGCAACGGGCACCTGCTAAGCACTTCCCGTACACTTCCCTGGCCGTCTTTCCAGCAAGCCCTATGGAGGGGCAGGGCTCTGGGTCCTCTTGCTAAGGAGGGAGCAGACACTGGTCAGACCCCTGGTGAGGGACAGAGTGAGCGCAGTGGCTCCAGAGAAACTCCTGGAGGCCCACAAGTGTGAACTGGGGACAGCTAGTCAGGACAAGAGGGTGGCTTTGTACAGTGCCAGTCTCCCTAGTCTTGCAGAGAAGCCCTGTGTCCAACACTAGGTGATATCTGGAGCCCTGGATCTGAATTCTAATTCCACCTGTGACGAACTGGGCGACCTTAAAGGGGGTTTAGTTGTTACTAAACCTTACAGAGTGATTCTTTCTCTGCTGCTAAAGTGGGGTTCGGATCTGCTTTACAATGTTTTCTAGGGACTAAGCTTTCAAGGAGCATTGAGACATCTCGCACGATGAAGGGTTCGAACAGTGATGAACAAATGACAGTTTCCCATCTCTTCCTGTGCCCAACCCCCCTGCCACGGTCTGCTGCTTGCTTGGGTCCTAGGGTGCTTGCCTGCAGCTGAGCAAGGCCGGGCTGTCCCTGCGAGCCCCACCACCTGCCCTGGGTGTTGTGTCCTATTTTCCTCCTTGAAGAACACCCTGACCGTGCCCACTCCCAGAAGGGAGGGAAAAGGATTTCCAGGCAGACCCACCTGGCTCCCGCCAGCCCCTCCCCCCATACACAATGGGCCACCCCAACCTCCCCCGAACTGTCCAGCCTCTCCCACCCAGGGACAAAGGCCCTGTCTCTGCAGCTGCCAGGGATGTCCCCTTCGCCTCCTTCCGCCTGGGCCTGGCTACAGGCTGCCCCCTGGACCTGTCAAGTCTTATGTACTGAAAGTTAATGCACCTTGAAAGAAAGGTGATTTCCTCCCCGGAGTGCAGGAGGCAGGGGAGGCCAGATGTGGGGAAGCGGCCAGCCTTCTGCTTCCTCTCCCAGGGACCCATGCCATGTTCAGAGCCAGCTCCAAGCTCCTGCGGGAGGTGGCCAGGGCTGAGCCACTGTCCACCAAGAGCGTATCAGCACCGGGAATGAGGCCATTTATTGTCTCTCCTTCAGAGGAGCCCTGAGACCATTCCTAGGCAGGAGATAGTGTGGAAGGCAAACTGAGGATGGAAAGCCTGGAGAGCCTGTGCTCCTTTTCTTAGACCCCTGCAGCCATTTCTCCAGGGCACAGAAGAATGCATGATGCTGGAAAGACCCCATAGCAAGTCCAGAACTGGACAACTCCCTGAGCCACACTGGCAAGCCCCGTGCACCCAGGGACAGGCAGGAAATGGTAGCAGGCCACAGAGCCCTGCCATGGGCCTGGTGTCCTACAGGGAGCCGGACACATGGGTTCCCACTGCATTCTCTCATAGGCTCCATAAGCAGGTAACAAAGCGCCTGTCGTGTTTCCACGACACCCGAGCAGGGAAGCAAGGCTCAGAGAGGACCTAGCTGGTAACCTGTCCAGTGCTATCAGACCCCACACGGCCACCCGGTGTCATATCCCACTAACTCTTCACAGAGCTCTGCAGTTCCACAGGACTTTATTCAGCCAATGTCCAAATTACCTTGATCACATTCCTGGAGCAACCCCGTTTTAGGGAGGAGAAAACTAAGCCCCAGATTGCTCTGGAGACACCCTAACATCATACATAGGCAACCTGGCTCAAAGGCTGTGTGCTAGGGGGCTGCTTCTGTGTGCGGCTCTGAGGGGGCCCCCTGGTTGTTCTCCTGTCTCTGCCAGCCCCCAGCCCCGGGGGCAGAAGGGGCAGGTCCTCCTGGCTGTCAGGCAGTCAATTGTCCTCCACAAGATGAGGAACGAATGAACGTTCTCCCAGCACTGGACAATGCCCCACACTCGGTCATCTGTATTATCTCATTTCCCTGGCCAACCCTTTCAGGTGGACACCAGTCTTCGCCCACCTGACACAGAGGGCTCTGAGACCTAGCGTGTTCTGTCAGCCACCAGGTTCCTCAGCTAGCTGGAGGCAGAGCCGGGATTCTTGTCCAGGTGGTCTGGCCCAGAGCTGGGATCTTCCTCACCAGCCTACAGTTCAGCTCTTCATTCACTCTGCTTTTCCCTCCCCTCCCCTCCCCTTCTCTTCCTCCCTTCCCTCCCCTTTCCTCTCCCGATTTCCCTTTCTCCTCCCCTCCATCTCTCCCTACCTCTCTCCTTCCCTTCCCTCCCCACTTCCCACCCTCCCCTCCAATGTCCTTTCCCCTCCCCTTCCCCTCCTCACTTGCCTCCCCTCTCCTTTCCCCTCCCTTCCCCTCCTCACTTGCCTCCCCTCCTCTTCCCTTCCCTTCCCCTCTTCTTCCCTCTCTGCTTGTCTGCATCCCCTTCCCTTCCCTCTCCCCCATTTCCTTCTCTCCACCACCATTCTCCTTCCCTTCCCCCCCACACCTCATTCTTCCCCTCCCCTTCCCCACTTCCCTCCTTCCCCTCTCTCCTCTCCCTACTCCCCTCTACTCCTGTCCACCTTCCTTTCCCTTCCCTCCGTTCCCTCCTTACTTCCCTCCCTCCCCTCCCTACTCCCCTCCTACCCTCCCCTCCGATTTTCCTCCACTCCTTCTCCTCCCCTCCCTACTCCCCTCCCTCCCCTTTTCCCCTCTCCTTCCCATCCCCTCCTCTCCCCCCCACCATTCCCCTTCCCTTCCCCCCACATCTCATCCTTCCCCTTTCTCTCCTCCCCACTTCCCTCCATCCCTCCCCTCTCCTCCTCCTCCCTTCTTCTCCTCTATCTTCCTTCCTTCTCTCTCCCTTCCATTATAAGAACAAGGCTCTGCGTGTAAGGGAAATCATGAACCCTGCTGAGAACCGGCTGTATTGCAATTGTTTTCTGTACCACAGGCTGTAACCCAAATGGGTCTCTTTTTAATATCCGTGTGAAAAATTACGGAATGAAGATGTTTACTGCAGGTTTATTGTAAAACAACAATCAGAGATAACCTTTGTGCTCTTGGAGTGCGAGTAAATTATGGTTTGAACGTGATGAAATATTACTCAGTGCTTGACAATAATGGCAACAATGTGTCGATGGTGGTTTCCTCGAGGTTGTGAATTCTTTGACATAGGTAGGGTTTTGTTGTTGGTTTGGGGATTTTTTTTTTTTTTTGACCTTTGCATTTTCCAAATTTCCTGCAACAAGCATGCATTAATTTTGTAATCAGAAAAAAAGAAGCAATAAGCTGAAAATGTAATGTTTATGAAGCTTAGGTACGAACTCAGGAAAAGAAAATGTTCTTATAAGAGACTGTTCTTGGAAAATGGGGCAGAACGTCGTCAGATGTGATGAACTTTAGGCCACCCAGCAGAGCAGCAAGGGAACGGACTGGAGCTGACACAGGGTAGATGGACCAAAACCCAGCAGACATATAGGCTGGGATGGACCTGCAGGCCTGGTTCCATCTCCAAGCCTAAGGGGACAATGGAGAAGATGCTGCTTCCAGAACATTCTATCCAAGGCCACCGCACCAAGGGTCTTCCAACACTGCTAGTAATGTTCTTGGCTGAAGGCGAGAGGCCACTGCCTATGTTCCAGAAAGTGCTAACCAAGAACTCTCTGGTTTTTAGAGTTCATTGACTGCAGATATTACTTGTGTGAGATACTTTTCTTGTACAAATGTTCTCATGTCTGGCTTTCAAGAAGGGTCAGCTTCGCTGAACAGTCACCCATGGAGTCATTATGGAAAGCAGAGATGTCGTGAGTTGTGGCGTCCCCACGGACCTCTGTGTCCAGCTTCTCAGGGCAGGGAAGACTTCGGGGCCCTTTTCCCGCTCACATCCTCCTGGTCCTCGGGCTCAGTCCTGTGTAGCTTTCTGTACTCACTCCCCTTGGGGGCCCCTCCCTGCAGGAAGCCTTCTGGCCTCTCCAGCCTCAGGTGTGTCCCATGGGTGCCCACGCCTCCCTGTGCTGTCCCCTGGCAGAGCCCTGGTCACACAGCACCGGCACGTCACTCGCCACCCCTGCCCACCCCTGACAGCGGGGTTCACAGGCATCTTCTCATTCAGGACAAGGCCTGGCCCAGAGCAGGCGCCAAGAAAGTAAACAAGCACTTGAGTGAATAAGTGAACAAATGCACATTTTTTTTCCCTGTAAGATATTTTAAGAGTAGAACATTACCTAATCCAGGAACAGAAACTTCTTTTGATGTTCGAGAAAGTATGTAGGATGGCACTTGAGTTAAATCTGTTATGTTTTATTTTGCTCCCGTTTACAAGTCTTTGAGTTCACCGAGGGACGGTCCTAGTCCTGGTCACCCCTGTGTCCTCCCAGCGCATCGAAGGTCTCCGTGTGTTTTTGTAGCATGAAAAAACGAACCAATGAATGTGTGAATGTCACTTTCCCCCTTTCCTTCCTGTGACAAGCTTGTAGATCTAAGGGCCTTCAAAGGAAAGTATCACGAGAGAATGTCACCTTTCAGCAAACTGTGAGCAGTTTCAGCAACTCTGAAAAAAAAAATAGTGATCAAGATACATGTAAGTACTTCCCAGCCTTACGATGCGCGCCAAAGTTAGTGCTTGCCCGAAATAAGCACTTCTATTACGGGTCTCAAGGCCATGAACCAGCCAGGGAGTGAGCCAACATGCTGGGAATGAGAGTGAACTCCCGCAGGGCCCAAGCGAGCCCCTCAAGGTGTCTGGCAGACATGGTTCCATCCACGGGAAACCCGTCTGGAAGGGTGGGAGTAGCACTGGCAGAAACCCTTCCTTCACATTCAGCCGAAGTGACGCTCGGATGCCGACGGAGGCTGTGTGACCTCGAACGGGTTACTCAAACCCCCGAGGCTCAGTCTGTACAACTAAGAGTGTGTCTAGCGGGAATAGCAGCGCCTGCCTGGGCCGCTGCCCTAGGTGTTCGATAACACAATGAACGTGGAGCCAGCCCAGGCCGCGGGAAGCAGCAACCAGGCATCGCCCTCAAATACTTAAACTGGTTGGATGTTCTCATGACAATGACAATAATTCTGCCATCAGTACAGACCCGGCATTAACCAGATGCTTCGCTTGTTTTACACTCACTTTTTACAACAGGCCCACAGAGCAAAGATCATTATTCCCACTTTACAGAGGAGAAAACCAGGAGGACACAGCTTGAGGCAGCGGAACTGGGGACTTGGAAGAAGCCACTCTTCTATGTTCACACAACAAGTGGCAAAACCGAGATGTGACACAGGGGGCAGCGGGTGGAGAACCTCAGACACCAGGCCCATCATTCCCAACTGGTTCCACTTGGAGGCAGGGAGGGCGGAAGAAAGTCATTGTAACCAAATGGTCAGTAATGGTAGCTTGTAATGTACGCTTCCAACAAGAGTCAGTGAGCTGGAAGGCAGATATAAATGAGCCTGTAAGAAGCTCCCGGCCTCATATGGAAGAAATTACAGAGAAGGTGTCCAGAACACAGTGGGGTTGGTGGGGGGACATGAGCTTGAATCTGGGTGCGGGCGTTAGCAGCAGGTGTGGGGAACTCGAGCCAAAGGGTAGGTAGGGTTTTAATTGAGGAAAGAGAGGGGAGCCCAGGAGATGGAACCCAAGAGCACAGGGCCTGTGAAGTCTGATGGGTGTTTTGACACCTGAGGGGGAGAGGAGGGTGTTGAAGGAACAGAGTGGAGTCAGCGGACCAGGGCTTTTGAAAGGCTGGCTAAGTGGCTTGGACCCCACGCTAAAGGTGACAGCGATCGCCTGCAGACCTAGGAATCATCCGGGGGTGGGTGGACTTGCTGGGGGCAGCAGAGACCAGGGAGCCAGGACAGAGTGTCATGCAGGCCTCGTGAGCTGACCCCTGCTGCTGGGGTGGAGATGCAGGGAAGGAGGAAGGCTTCTTGACGCTCAGGGGCGGTAAGAGGAAACAATGCTGATTATAATCAGCCTCAGAAGCAGCCCTCCCACGTCTGGAGCGGGCCCTACCACCCGGGTGTCTCCGTGCACTGTGGCATCTGGGTCTATTTGGGGAAGCTGGATTTGTAGCTCCACGAGCCGGTAAGCCACGTGCAGCATGGGCACCCCCAACGGCGCACTGTGGCTGGGCCTGGTGGCCTGAGGTTCTGTGGGCGGCACAGGTGTGCACAGCCCAACAGGAAATGTCCCTTCAAGGACTCATTCAGTGATGGTCATTGACTCAGCCATGCATCGCACACTTGTCGGCTACGCCCTGCATCCACGCGTCCAGTACTCCTCCCTCAGTCTGCTGCCGTTCCCTTGTGACGCGCTCACCCCACCTCACGCGTGCTCACCTTCTCCTCCAGCTCCCCAGTCTTCCCTCAGTGACTCACTCGCTTCTCCATAAACTCACGGTTAAGGACATAGGCCTGGGGCCTGGCGGCCTGGCTTCCAACCCCACCTTGGTCCCTTTATACATGCAGTTTAGGTAGCGACCTCACTGCGCCTGGGTTCCTCGTCTGTAAAATGGGGACAGTGCTGCTCCTTGACTCGCAGCTGCTCTACGAACATGAAATGAGATCAAACATATAAATCACGGGGCAGGCCCTCAGGAAACATTAGCCTCGTTATTCTCAGGTTCCTGCTCACAGCCCACGCTGAACTCCAGTACTATGCGGAGGAGAGGGATGAAACTCGGGTCCTGCCAAAGGCGAGGGTCCAGTCTGGTAGAGAAGGTGGGCCGTGGAACTAACTCATCACAGAGTGGCACAGAATGAGAGCCCCCGCCCCTGCCCCAGGAGAGAGGATGGGCAGAGGAGGCGGAAGGCAGGAAGAGGGAGGCTTCGTGAGTGTCAAGGACGGGGTGCAGGCTGAGGCAGGGGAAGGAATGAGGAGAGGATCTGGAGCACCAGCTCTGGCACTGGAGGAGGCCCACCTGAGATCAGATTGCAGGAAAGGATAATGGAGTTCCAGTAAAGCTACGAGGAAGAGATGTTGAGTCCGTTGGCTGTTGCTGGGTAATAAACAGCCCCAAACTCAGGGTGGCCTAAAACAACAACCACTTATTATTACTCATGATGCGTGTCAGCTGACAGTTCAGCTTCTCTGAGCCAGACTTGGCTGATGCTCGCTGGGCTGGCTCGTGGTTTAGTGGTCAGCCGACAGTCCAGCTAGGGTTTGCTGATCCAGAACAGTCTCTCCCACACATCTGCTGGTAGTCTGGCTGTGGGTTTGGGCGATGGGCATGCATGGGCAACTTGCCTCTCATCACCCAGCTGGCTAGCTTGAGCTGACTGCAAGAGAACAAGTGTAAGCATGGAAGGCCCCTTGAGTACCAGGCTCAGAACTAACAGAGGGTCACTTCTGCTGTAGCCTATTGACCAGTGTGACTCTCACACCAGCCCAGATTCCAGGGATGGAGGAACAGGCCCCTCATATTCATGGAAGTAGCCATAAAATCACATTGCACAAGGGCATGGATGCAGGGAAGGCAGTAGTCAGGACCGTTTCTGCCAGCTATCGGCTCCACGTGTGTTGGAGCCCTGAGTGGGGCTCAAGGACGATTAGCTAAGTCTCATGAAGGAAGTGAGGAGGCATGCTAGCTCAGGGCATGGTGTGCAGTCAGAGTCGGTAGACGTGGGCACCAAAGCCGGCAGCACAGTGCACCAGGGTCAGGACGATGCTTCTGCAACGCGTCAAGGGCTGGGCACACCATCCCCCAGGTTCCACAGCATCCGGTCTACAAAACCCAAGTTCTACCCCAAGTGGCTTGGAGGCGCCTGTGCTTGATCTTGTAAGATCTTTGGATGGGCGGGGCTAATAGTAGCCAGCAGCAGGCCATGGAGCCTCAAGGGGTCCATTGTCCTGCAAGACCACAGCAGCAGGTAAGCAGTGACAAAGGCTGCCTCGTGACATCTGTAATCATCCCCAATGAAGCCTGACATCACTGGGGAGGAACAACTCTGAGCTTCCCGCTATTGAAGCAATGGTCACAGCTTTGAAGAGTTGATACGTACATTCAAAGTTCCCTAAGTTGTACTCACAGGTCAGTGAAGTCTTGTGCACAGAACAGCACAGATATGCGAGCACTCCATGATGGGTTTTTGAGGGAGCTGGTGTTGGGCAAGGATCTCTCACATTTTGAGAACGTTTTTACGAGAAACACAGTCCTTCCATCTGCCCATACAGAGGCAGGCATCTGCAAGACTCAGGCTCATTTCATATGCAGGTTCTCTAGTCATCCTAATTCCATTTGTGAAATGGGAATGACATCCCTTAACTCTCAGGGCTATCATGTGAACCAAGTGGAGGAGCGGTTTGGAAAGTGATGGTTTTATCCCTGAAGCTTTTTAGTTATCGTTGCTATTATTAATATTATTATTAATTCATAATCTTTCTCTAGCTGCAATTTTCCTTTGAAAGATGCTTTTGATGGTCCCATAGCAGAGAACAAAATAATATTCCAGGAGGTACAAGGTGCTTTGAGATCCTCTGGCAAAGGCATCCCTTTGGTAATCAGAACTCAAGCAGATGTGCAGGGCTGAGAATAAGAAGGCATGTAAAATTCCATAGTGGTTCTTCTGGGGTCACTGCCATTCCCATGCCTGGTCATAAAGCCCTAGAACTTACAGCCATTAGCAGCAGCAACTCTCCCACAAAACCTGCACTGAAAATCTTCTTGATAAGTAAGATTCCATTATGAAGCGAAGTGTTATTTAACCAACAGCAATCTGCTGTCTACTCTCTTGTCCCCTCCAGGCCAAAGGGTAGTTTGAAGCACAAAGTACCAAGGACTTGCCATGAACCCCTAGTCCTCAAACATCGAGCTTCAAGCCATTTTCCCGCTAATGTGTACCTGGTACTAACATGAAAGGAGTCAGACCCACAGGTTCCATAAACTGCTATAAGGGCCTGGAGAGTGAGAAGGTAGAGAGACAATGGGTGCAGAAGGATGGGAACGTCGAATGATGCTCCCCGCACGGGCCCATGATCATGGGGGTGTGGAACCTACATTCCAATGTCTTAGAATTCCTCATCCACTCATTTGAACATGTGACATTGGGCTTTCACTAAGATCCAGGCATTCTTTAGGGGTGAAGGAGACACCACTTTTGCTCAAGGGGAGCACAAGGTGAGAAAAGGAAGCAGAGGGCCCTCCTCAAATGCCAAGGAGCTGTCTGGTTGATGGGGACATTCAAATGGGCCCCTAGATGTGAACACATGAAAACCTCTGGTTCAGGCCACTCAGTCTCAGAGCTGGGAGCTCCCGGAGAGAGGGGCCCTGGGGTGAAGGCCTGCTATTCTGTGGCCAGCAGACCACTGTGGTTCTATCATTTGTGGGAGGGTATAAGTGGGACTGCACATGTGGTCTGGCATAAGCCTTATCATTGTGGTTTTGTGGTCACACAGTGTCTGAGCATCACCCAGCACTCGCCCTGCTTCCCGCTTTCCCCCAGGGGGCCTGCTCTGGGACACCAATGGTCCATTTAAAAGCCTGCAGGGCCATTACTGCTCAGATGTGGTGGGCAGTACACATCCCATGTTTTTGAAGAAACAGAAGATTTTCTTTTCTAAAAACACATCCCATGTTGCCCAGAGAGGTCTGAGTTTGAACTGCAAGGATCCCTTCCTGACCCCATGCCATTGAGTTAGTGGTTTCATTCACCTATCTGAATCTCAGCTTCCTAATCTGCAAAGTGATGATAGGACCATCCAGGAGGCAAGACTATTATGGGGATTCAGTGGAATACTGCATGGAGAAGGACTGTAATATAGAAGTGTCTAGAAAATGAATTCCCTTTTGTCATTTTCCCTATTGATGATGACTAGCTTAAATTACACACAGACACTCCAAATTCTTTTTTTTTCCTCCCAAAGTGGAGGCCGAATATTGATTCCAATGCTATCAGACCCTGAAAAGATTCTTTTTGTTTCAGTGATATTTAACCCATCCCTGAACTTGACCCTACAGTTTAGCCACACCATTTCCTTATTGTTGGAGAGATTTCAGGGCGCTGTGATCCTTCTGTAGCCCAATGCCTGGAATTTTTCACCTCCAGCCTGATCCAGCCACATGGAACTGTTCAGTGTCTTCCATGTACAACTTACTTGATGCTCAGTGCACTTACTCCCACACCATCTCACTGTGCCCCACACAGCTCACTCTTACGTTTTTCATGCTCCACCCTGTCTAGATGATGGGCTTGTAGAGCCCACCCCGGACATTGATTCACTGAGGAAAACAGACTGCCTTCTCTCTCCCTCACTCATGGTTGCAGTCTTCTTGAAAACCAGGACTGTGTCTTATTCAATATCGCCCATCTCCCAAAACACATGGTGCATAACATAGTAAATAAATACTTTCATCTGAATAAAATGATAAATATCAACATAGATTTCCTTACCAATAAGTGTCTTCTTGGAATTCCAGTCACTATAATGTTTTTTCTGTCCTTCAAATTCCGTGCCTCACCTGCCATGATCAGATAGCGTCTAGCAGATTGTTTTTAATTTCTTTACATCATGCACCAATAACTGCTTAAAATCAGACACAGATATCTTCTAATACCCTAGAAGAAAACAGTGGAATAAAGAATGCAAAACCAGTAGAACAAACATGTTTTGGAAAGGAAAAGGAAACCAAAAAAACAGGGTAAATAGAAATTAAGATCATTGATAAATATAACAATACCAATAATTACAATAAATGTGAATGGGTGAAATCCCCCTATGAAAAGAGAGGGGTTTTCTGATTGGATTTTTTTTTTTAAGAAAATGTAAGAAAAATCCAGCTATGCATGTTTATGAGACATGCCCCTAAAACAAAATGACACAGGAAGCCTGAAAACAGACAGATGGAGAAAGAGAGACTAGCAAATGCTTAAATAAAAGAGGTGAAGAAAAATATATATCAGACAACATAATAATCCAAATCAAAAATATTAAATAGGACAAAATGGGATTTCAATATTATTAAATATTGCACTCTATCAAAAAGAATATTCACACATTTAGTAATAAAACTCCAACTACATAAAACAAAACCTGTTGGAAATGCAAAGAAAAACTAATAAACCCACCATCATAATAGAAGATTTTAACACATTCCTCTCAGATCAAATGTCACATCAAGTAAACAAAAATAACTAAAAATACAGAAAACTTGAACACACCATTAACACGCAGTGCTGAGCAGAAAACGCAAGTCTTTTCAAACTCTTCTGACACAGACAACAAAACTGAACATGGAGAACGTGACAGATCAGATACTGATATCTTCAGAGAAGCAGAAATGGGAAGAAAAATATCTGACCATAGCATTTCTTTCAAAAAACAATAAGAGAAAACAAACTAAAATGTTATCACATTTAATTTTAAAAAAACGCCTGGGTGGCACAGCGGTTAAAGCCTCTGCCTTCGGCCCAGGGCGTGATCCCGGCGCTATGGGATCGAGCCCCACATCAGGCTCCTCCACTATGAGCCTGCTTCTTCCTCTCCCACTCCCCCTGCTTGTGTTCCCTCTTTCGCTGGCTGTCTCTATCTTTGTCAAATAAATAAATAAAATCTTTAAAAAAAAAAAATTAAAAAAAAATAAAAAAAATAAAAAAAGCCTTTATATATCTCTTGAGTTACAGAAGATGTTAAAGCAAGACAAAAATTACATTTTGGAAATAAACAAAAAAATTCTTTAGATTGCATAACTCTGAAGAGATATGGTCAAAATGTGTATTCAAAATAAAAAATGCCTAGCTATAACTGCACTTATTATAAAGACTAGAAAAAAGGTGAATTGAGGTTTTATTACTTAAAATGCTAAAAATATGGCAAAATTAATCTAAATAAATTAGAAGTAAGGAAAAAATCAATTTTACAGCAAGAAACAAACAGAAATGAGGATATAATCAATAACACCCAAAATGGATTATTTGAAAATACCAATTAAATACTAAATGGCTTATCTGGAAATCCAAAATGAAGAGAAAAGTAGATAAAAACAAACAATATCAGGAATAAGAGATTGTACAGAATCAGAGAACAATTTTTAAATGAGATTATATGCTAATATATTTTAATAAATTGAAAATCTTAAGGCAATGCATAATTACCAAAGAAAATATAAATTGCAGAATTAATTTAGTAAGTGAGAGAAATTATCAGAAGAGTTAAAAAGCAGTAAAAAAAAAAAAAGAAAATCAGAGCTTATCTTTCATCAAAATTAAAACCTTTTTTGTTTTTCCTCTTTGGAAAACAGTGAAAGAAATGAAAAGGTAATTGACAGACTGGGAGAAAATATTCTCAGTGTACATATCTGATAAATGAGTGGTATCCAGAATATACAAAGAACTCCCACCATGAAATAGAAGACAAAAGACTCAGGAAAACAGGAAGGCAAAAGATTGTTTAAAACATTCAAAAAAGATATATCAAGGGGTCGTAGTAAATATGTGCAAAGTGTTGCAAAGCATTGCTGCTCATCAAGGAAATCCAAGTGAAAACCACAATGGTGTATCCCTACATATGTAACAAAACGGCTAAGTAGAAACCTGGCCAACATTATCGAGTATTGGCAAGAATGTGGAACAACTGGGATTTGCATGCATTGCTGATGGAAATGCAAAATATGGACAACTTTGGACAACAGTGTGGCAATTTCATATAAAGTATAGTATTCACTTACCGTAAGACCTAACAGTCCTACTCCTGGGTATTTGTCCCAAGGAAATTAAAACATATGTGCACAGAAAAACATACCAATATTTATAGCAGCTTTACTCTATAACTGGCAACAACCCAAACGCCCGTCAACAGGTAAACGGATAAACCAATTGTGATGTACCCATTCAGTGGGATTATACTCAGCAATGAAAAGAAACAAACTACTGATACTAGCCATAACATTGATGAATTTCAAAAATATTATACTAAGTGAAAGAAAGTAGACATAAATGGGGCACCTGGGTGGCTCAGTCGTTGGGCATCAGCCTTCAGCTCAGGGCATGATCCCGGGGTCCTGGGGTCGAGCCCCACATTGGACTCATCCGCTGGGAGCCTGCTTCTTCCTCTCCCACTCCCCCTGCTTGTGTTCCCTCTCTTGCTGGCTGTCTCTCTCTCTGTCAAATAAATAAATAAAATCTTTAAAAAAACAAAAAAGAATGCAGACATAAATGAATATGTGCTTTATTATTTCATTTACATGACATTCTTTAAAATGTGAAACTAAGCTATAAGAAGTGAAAACAGAACAGTGGATGAGAATGGCCAGGTGTTGGGGTTTATCTACAAGGGGGTATGAGAAAGACATTCAGAGGGAAAGTTTTCTTTTAATTTTTATCTTGATCGTATTGGTGTTTATATAAGTACTTGTGTATTTCAAGACTCTGTGAACAAAACATGTTGTATATAAACTGGACCTGATTACATTGATTAAAAAAATCACTTTTGCCCAATGATCCTTGAGTAAATAGTTCCTATCTTCTAAAAAGGGATAGTTCCTGTGGTTTAATAATTACGTCAAAACAGAGACAAAGATGGAAGGATCCTAACTCGTGCTCAGAAACAAACAGAGAATGTTGCATCAAAGTCAGATATGGAAAGTGTCTACTTGGAGAATTATGAAACTGTAGACTAACATCGCTTGCAAATCTATATGTGATTATTTAATATAATCCATGCCTATAGAAGAGTTACACGTGTGATCAAAATGACGTTTCAAATCAATAGTAAAACAACAGGAAAGTCAATAAATGGTTTAGGGATGACCACTCCCCACTGAATAAACAAATACATATAACAAATGTATTAGAAGCCAAATGTGTGGGAATAAACCGTAAAGCACTAGTAGGAAATAAATCATATTTTTGCAAGACCAATAAGACTCTTGGGCTAGAAGTCATAATGTAAAAATTGGCACATATAACTACATGAAACTGAAAATTTACTTAAAATAAAAGCATTTTACAAAATTAAAAATCAAATTTTAGAGTAAAAGAAATATTTGTAATAAAAATAGCAAATTATCAATACCCATAATATATAAATAGCTCCTACAAATCAATAAGAAAAGTAAAATATTCATATCCATCCAGAAAGGCCGTAATAATTAACATTCCCACCAATAGTGTAAAATAGTATCTGCTTGACCACATGCTGATCAACAATGGATACCAGTGGTCTTTTTAACATCACCAATCATATGGGCAAAGCAAACACACAACTCATTATAATTTTTATTTTTATGTTCCTAATTACTATTTCACTAATCACATATTTTTATGTTTATGGACACTTGCAGGTCTTCTATCACCAACTGCCTGGGTATGTTTGTATCTTGTGTCCATTTTTTTTATGGGTATGTTTACTTTTTTCTATTGCGTAACAACAAACAGAAGCATAAAAAATGAGGGGACCATCAAGAAAAGATACAAGTGAATGACAGTACATCCATATAGAGTATGATGTAGTTGGTAAAAGAGACAGATGGTACACATTCACATGGAACGATTAGTACAATAATTAAGATAAAAAGATACAGTAAAATAATTAAAGGAGGGCCCAGTTCACATTTAAAAAGTTTCTATTTTCAGTCAAATGTATTTGTGCAAAAGAATTGAAAAAATATGCAAAAGATAAGTTATGAGAACTTATATTTATTAAGGACTTATGTGCCGAATGTGCTTCTAAATACTTTATAATGTATCTAGTTCTGTCATCAATCCTGTGACGTGGCAAATACTATGATCGCCATTTCCAGCTGAGGCAATCAAGTCCTGGGGTTGAGTGTCACCCTACAGCAGGTGCATGGAGGAGCTTACTTCTGGGACAGCAGAAGGATTCATTCATCTAAGTTATTTGAATTTTTGGAATAGGAATATATTTGTGAAATGGACACCTTTTAAAAAATACATCAAAATAAAAAAGGAGTGCTTGGTAGGCTGCAGAGGCCCAAGCTTTCCAGAGGCCTAAGGAAAGGTGTCATATAACACTCCAGGGGAGCAGAAACAGGTAAGAATGCCAGGTTGCAGGTTGGGAAAAGGAGCTTCCGAGGGATGTTATAGCCTTCTTAAAATGCATAATGAACTGCATTTGGAAGGGCTGTTTGTAATCCCAGGGGGGAGAGTCAGGGCCACGGGGTAGAAAGTCCAAGGAGAAGATGTAAGCACGACCCAGAGCCAACCAGGTTTAGTTTGTCTTCCTCTGAAGGTACTGTGAGCTACTGATGACCCGGAACCAGAAAACAGGAAGTCGCTTAGCCCAGAGCTGCCAGGACATCTGAGTTATCAGAAGAGGACTTCCGGAGACATGACTCCCAGCCCAGAAGTCTATAGGCACTGTGTAGGGAAATATTCTCTCCAACTCCCACTGAAGTCCCATTCGTAAGGAGTGGGTTCAGAAGCAAAATTCAAAATTACGGGGCACCTGGGGGGCTCAGTCAGTTCAGCGTCTGCCTTTGGCTCAGGTCATAATTCCAGGGTGCTGGGATCGAGTCCTGCATTGGGCTCCTTGCTCAGCAGGGAGCCTGCTTCTCCCTCCCCGCTGCCTCATTCTCAAATAAATTAATAAAATCTTTTTAAAAAATTCAAACTGACTCTCCTCAATGGAATGCTGCAGATCGGAAAGAATCATCATACTCAGGAGACCTCAGCAGAATTGCTAGCAAAGCTGTCATGGCTCCGGTCCATCAGCTGGTGAGTGTGGTCAGGCACCTGGAGGCGCTGCCTTCCTGCAGGTTCTCTTCACAGCACTGGGGTTTATGCAGCCACAGGCTGCTGACCTCATCGGGGCTCTGAACACATCACGGTTGTCAAGATGTAGTCAGATGATGATGGCAAAGCAATGCTTACTCACTGGTCACGGCAGATTGCCCAAATCTGGCTGAAGCCCTGACACACTGCAAAAAGAAATAGTAGGCGTTCTAAAATGACAAAACCTACCACTAATCCGTGAGTCATCGCAGTGATGGAATTCTGAGGTTCTAAACAAGAAAGCACCAACAATGGCCATTTACGATCTAGTAAAACCAAACACTACTATTTGCTTCCCAAATGTGGACAGTTAAACAAATAAATATCCAGACTGGGGACAAAATGTCAATAGAGAAAGAATCAAATATCTGATTGTTTTGGGGGGAAGTTACTCATGACATCAAACCTTGAGGGAAAACATTTATAGCTGAGAATGTATTAGCAAACACGTAAAGTATTATTGAGACTGAATCAAATTCCTTCCACAAACGCTTACCCATGACTTGTGTGGGATCTATATTTTATCAAGCTCTCCTATCCCCATAGATTTTTCTCTGTGATTTTAATGTGGACCCACTCACTCATTCACACATTTTCCCCTTCTCAATTCCTCCAAGGTGGCCCTGGATAGCAGGCAAGTGTGTCCTAATTCTTGATCACAGAGGTCCTTGAGGGGACAAGATCTTATTCAACTTTGCAATTACCCAGTTCTTTACACATAGTGGGTACTTAATAAATTTGTTTTAGAACTTTTTAAAAATATAATTAATAGGGGGACAGAAAGAGAAAACAACAACAGCAACAAAAAATCAGGGGTCTGAGTGTACCCGATCGAGCGAGAAGTTGTTTTTATAACAAGACCTAAGACCTAATTTCTGAGTCCATACACTCTCTCAAATGCATAAGCTGATTCCATCAGCTCAAGCTGGAAATCCAAACCAGATTTAAAAAAAAAAAGAAGAAGCGAAAACAAACTTCAGCCTAACCAGTTATTTCGCCAGCACATTTCCTCAAAATTGCTGACTCACCAGATTTCCATAAACAGTGTCTCCACCTCCAAGTCCCTGGGCAGATCCAGTGAGAAAGAATGTTACTCTTTTCTGACTTGTGAAGTAACAATAAGTTCTGTGCTCTAGAGCGCCAGTGTTCCTTCTCATCCAGACTCTGTCACTTGTTACCTGTGTGCCCTAAGAAAAATCACTGAACTGTTTGGTCCTCAATATTAAAAAGAAAAAGAAAAAAAAAAAGTGTGGCTAAAAATAAATACCCGTTACATCTCAAAATAAAAGTCTTTTTACTAATGGCCCCCAAATAAGTGACTCTCTATTTAAAAAAATAATAAACGTCACGCTCTCTCATACGCTCTTTCTCTCGTGCACAAAATATATCAAGACTGACAATGGAGGGGCTCCGGGGAGGCTCAGCCAGGTAAGGGTCTGCCTTCGGCTCAAGTCATGATCCCAGGGTCCAGGGATCCAGTCCCACAGCTTCTCCCTCTCCCTCCGCTGCTCCCCCTCTTGTGTGCACTCTCTCTCTGTCAAATATATAAACAATTTTGAATAAAACAAAAAGCTAAATTTAGAAAAAAAGAAGACCGACAATGGACTGAAACATACACAAAAGCTGAATTTACAGATAATATAGAAAAAAGCATAGGAATGTATCTCTGACTTTGGAGTAGGCAATAATTCCTTAACGTACAAAAAGTAATAAATATAAATAAATAAATAAATAAATAAGACTTGAACATAACTAAAAATTTCTATTCGTTAAAAGACACCGTTAAGCAAATGAATAACCAAACCATGGACTGGAACATACCTGGTTATTTATATATATATGTGTGTGTGTGTGTATATATATATACACACACACACACACACACACACACACGTGCACACACACACATATATACACACACACATATACACACATATATATGTTAATATAATATATACACACATATATTAATATAATATATATACACACATATATATAGCATATAATATATATATGCAAACATGTATCTGACAAAGCATCTGTACTCACAACTATAAGGACAGTGTATAACTCAACAATAAAAATTGATCAAAAAACTTCAAGATACGCTTCGCCGAAGAAGATATACGAGTGACCAGCAAGTGCATGAAAACACATTCAATGTTATTAGTCATCACAGAAATACAAAGAAGAGCTGCAGTGAGGTCCTACGACATGCCCATTCCAAGGGTAAAATTAAAAAGACTGATAACACCGAAACCTAGTGCAGATGTGAAGGAAGCAGAATGCTATCTACGTTGGTGGAAGTGGAAAATGGCACACAACTTTTGAAAACTGCTTCGCAATTCCTTATACATTACTCACAAACCGCCTGTCTTAGTCTGCTCAGGCTGCTGCGACAAATCACCAGAGACTGGGTGTCTTAAGCAGCAACATTTCTTTCTCACAGGTCTGGAGGCTGGAAAGTCCGAGATCAAAGTGCCAGTTGCTCCAGTGTCCAGTGAGGACTCGCTTCCTGGTTTGCAAATTGTTGCTTTCTTGCTGTAGCCTCACATGGCAGAGAGAGCAAGAGATCACCTCTCCTGTGTCTCTTCTTATAAAGGCATTAATCCCCTAACCTCATTACTCCCCAAGGCCCCACCTCCCAATACCATCACAATGGGGATTAGGGTTTTTTTGAATTGAGGGTGGGAGGACACAAACATTCCACGTGTAGCACTACCCAATAACCGAGCAACACCACCCCTATGCATTTAGCGGACAGTGATTTACAGAGTGAATGGTATTCATCTTTATTCATAATAGCCAAAACTGTAAATAGCCAGTTTGGGAAACGTCCATCAACAGAAAAACAAATGAACAAATTATGCAATCCCGATGCAATGAATTATGACTCAGCAACAAGACAAAACAAACTCAACCATCAACCATCGGCACACAAGATGATGAATCCCAGAATCATTATACCGAGTGAAAGAATACAGACCCAAAAGAGTACGTGCCCTAGGATTCCGTTTATTTGAGATTCTTCATCAGGCAAATATTACCTATGCTGGAGGAAACCAAAACAGAGCTTGTTACATCATATGGCAGTTGACTTCTTAATTGCTCTTAGGGAACCCCTATAGTATTTATCATAAATTTTGTACCAATTTACATTCCCACCCACAGTGTACCAGGCTTCCCTTTTCTCCACATTCTTGCCAATACTTGTTACTTTGTGTCTTTTTTTCTGCTTGTTTGTTTTGGAAATACAGTTGACACACAACGTTACATTAGTTTCAGGTTTACAACCCAGTGATTCAATAGTCTAGATGCTATGCTGTGCTCACCACCGTGGCCATCCTGACAGGTGTGAGGTGGTCCCTCACCGTGGCTTCGATTTTCATCTCCCTGGTGATGAGTGACGTTGAACACCTTTTTCCTATTCTTATTGGCCATTTGTACATCTTCTTTTAAGAAATGTCTATTCAGGTCCTTTTCCTATTTTTATTTTTTTGGTTAATTTATTTGAGAGAGAGAGCAAGTGGGGAGAAGGCAGAGGGAGAGGGAGCATCTCAAGCAGGATGCCTGCTGAATGAGGAGCCCAACACGGGACTCAATCCCACGACCCCAAGATCATGACCTGAGACGAAATCAAGAGTTGGACGCTTAACCAACTGAGCCACCCCGGCACCCCAAGGTCTTTGGCTTATTTTTGAAATCAGATTATTTTTTCCAAAGGAAATTCAATCAGTATCTCAAGGAGATATCTGTACGTGCACATTCACTGCAGCATTATACACTAAAGTCAAGGCGTGGAAACAACCTAAGTGACCATCAACAGATGAAATGGATAAAGAAAATGTGATGTGATGTGTGTGTGTATGTGGTTTTATATATATATATATATAAAAAGAAAGAGTTCCTGACATTTGCAACAACATCTAGGATGAACCTAGAGGACGTTATGTTAAATGAACGAACCAGACATGGAAAGGCAAATACTACATGATCTCACTAACATGTGGAATCTGAAATAGTCAAACTCCTAAAAGCAGAAAGGAGCATGGTGGTTGCCGGGGGCTGAGGGAGGGGGAAATAGAGAGGTGTTGGTCAAAGGGTACCAGTTTTAGTTATGCAGGATAAATAAACTCCGGAAATCTGTAGCGTGGCACGGTGACTGTGGGTAACAACATTGTGTGGTATCCTTGAAATGTGCTAAAACCGTAGATCTCAAGTATTCTCACAACACATATGCGCGCACACGCACAGGTAACTGTAAGAGGTGATGGGCATGTTAATTAACTTGATTATGATAATAATTATATGATGTAAATATATATCAGCGTGCACATCTATATGAAACATCACATTGAGCGCCTTAAATATATGCAATAGTATATAGTACCAATAGTACCGCAATAAAGGTGAAAAATACAAATGGGACTTGCTGGGATGGAGGGGCTTAGCAGAATTACCGGGAAGGTGCATAAGGGAGTTTTCTGGGGAAATTGGAACACTTAGTGACTTGCGAGTGATGTGGGTTGCACAAGCATGTCAATTTGTCAAAAAACAGAACTTTATAGTTAAGATTCAGGCACGTTACCGTATGCAATTATATTCCACGTTAAAAAAAACTAAAACTAAAACTCTTTTTAATGACCTACTTCTCAGTGCTGTTGAGAGATTCACAAGCCATTCTTCCTATATACTAGGGAAGGGAAGGCTGTCTGGTGTCGAGCACGCACTTCCTGAATCAGGTCGTTCATACACTATTGGAGGCTGATTAAGTAAAAACCAAGTACAGTAGGCTATCCACGGCAGTGAGCATTTTTAGCAAGGTTTATTCCACGCAAACACTATGATAGAGTCAGAACACAACGGCTTCTAGAATTTCGATTCAGCTACCAGTCCAGGCCTCATAAACTCCGTGCCAGTGTTCTGAGACTCCCACGTGGGGACCAGGTGAGCAGCCTGTGGGGCTGGCTTAATTCAATTGTCCGAGTTATTAACTTTGTTTCTGAAGGGATTTGTGCAATTCAGTCCTGCTGAAGCTCTGCCGGTAGCTCCAATTTCAGTTTGTAACTGGTTGAAAGTATGCGTCTGATATTTCTCCATTTTGTAATATCAGAGAACCAGGGAGACTTTAATTAATCCATTTCTGCCGTCATGTCTAAAAGCTAAAAGACATTTTAATGAGAAGGCAGCAGCAGAAAAAAAAATCAGTAATAAAATAAATAAATAAAATAAAATCATGAGGCTCATAAGCAGCCCCACAGATGGAGGCATTCAGCTCAATAAAATAAAAGATGAATTTATTTGACTAATGCAAATAGAGAGAAAATGAGGCACTTGCACAGTGTGCAGACCGACTATGAATGGATGAGTAATGTCAGAGTATCAGACCTTCGGTCGTAAACTCCCAGACGCCAACAATGGTCATGCCCGATTTAATGAAAAAAACAAATGAAATGCTACATATTACTGTTTGCTTCCCCCATCAAATGAGTTGTCTGAATATTTTATTCAGTAAGGAGTGTTTTATATATGAAAGATAATTAAATATTGTGTAAAAGAAGTGGGTTACATGACGTTACATCGGGGGGCCGCGGCAGGGCTGGGAAAAAGGTAGGTGAGCTACTGTGCTTTCTACAGTGAAATTACAGTGAAATTACAATTAAGCCATAGAGGGACGGCTTCCCACGTGCCCAGCACTGTGCCAATTAACCCATCAAGGACGGGATTCAACTGCAGGCGTTGTGGTGGGCCCTGAAATACACATAAAAATAGAGCTAGATGCCAGGAGATATCACAGCCTCAATGGGAAATTAAGACACTCTAGAGTCTTGCGTGCAGCCCAGGCTCAAAAGTGCTTATTGAATGAGGAAGTCACTGAACAGAAATAAGTCGTAAAATACATATGTTAAGCCCTAGAATGAGAGCACCAGACTCTCAGGTGTTACAGGATCATTCTCTGGGCTCAGGACATGCACAATCAGGTCTCTCTGTTTGGGACAGGGGGGGTCGCTAGAACAAAAAGAGGACGGGCTTTGGGTCAGGGGTTCCCAGTCTCAGCACTAATGACATTTTGGGCTGAATGATTCTTTGTTGTGCTGGGGGAGGGGTACTGACCTGCACACGGCAAGGTGTTCAGTAGCTTCTCTGGCCTCACTCCCTAGACGCTGGTAGAATGCGCCATCGTTGAGTGGTGACAACCAAAAATGTCTCCAGACATTGCCAGATGATAGCGTTCCCTAAGGGTGAATATTGAGCCTGGCTGAGGACCACAGAGAGAGATCAATCCAGATCTTAATCCAAGTTCTATCGTTTATGACCTTTCCGACATAGACAAGTCACTCCATCTCTTCCAACTTCGATTTCTTCATCCCTGTAATGGGCCAACTCCATTCTTAAAGTGTAGTAGATTGAAAGATTAACTCCAACCTTTCATCTTTCCCTGTATCCACAACTCTTGACTCTGAGCTCAGTGATATGACTTGTTTTGGCCAAGTCAAGTCAACAAGGCCTCTCATCTTCTTTCCACTGACTCTCTCTCGTGCCTCTGCCACCCTCACAACAGGAACAAACCCAAGGCAGCCTGCTGGTCTAAAAAGGAGGAAAATTAAGTGAGGCAGACCCAGTCCTACAGAGCTGGAGCGTGAAGAAGAGTCCTCACGTGTACCTGCAGATGAATGGGAATACTTGTGATTTTACGCTGCTGGAGAGCAGAACTCATTATGCTGCGTTATCATGGCAAGAGCTAATGGATACAGTAAGAACTCTTTACAGAACCAGTCCTTTTCAGAGAATCAATACATGCCTTCCTTCCCCCTCCTTTCAACTGCCTTCCAATATGAACGTGCCTGATTTCCCTCTGGCTGCAAGTATGGCCCAGTATTATGGCGGGAATATTTCCTCCATCGTTTGGAGGATGATTAAAATAACAATGACAATCACAACAACAAACACGTGACAGTAAAAGTTAGAAATTGATTTCCTACCTCCTACAAGGCAACTGTACCCTGGCATGCACTTGTTGCTGAAGACAAGACCTAATTCACATCTTAAAACAGATGCATGTTACAAGAACGTGTTCTGTCCATGTCCAGGGTCCCAGAGGGAAATCAAAAGTGCATAAAATGTGAAGAAGCCATCCAGTCAACAACCGAGCTGTGTGAACAATCGCGTCAACCCTACAGATGTTACATGGAAACAGTCCTCTCCCCTGGGATTTCTGAGGGGCTCCATGCCCCTGGTTCTTGTGGCATCTCAACTCAGGAAGAAATGCTGACTCAACACTTTCATTACAGCATTTTTTTAAGGTGGCCTCCTTGCCGTCTCTCCCCAGCTAGCAGTCCAAGACGGTTTTCCAACAGAAGAGGCTGTAGGATGCAACCAAGACTTCACTCATTCATCGAACATTTATGGGGACCTTGTCTATGACAAGAACTGTTATAGGCTCCCAATCACACATTGTGCCCGCCTGCAGGATCTTAGGAATCCGTAGGAAGAAAGCCCAGGAAAATCACAACATGGTATGATGAAGTGTTAAAGATGTCCATATTCTAATTCCTGGAGCTTGTGTATGGTAACGTATAGTGCAACGGGACTCGACTTGTCAGATGTGACTAAGTGAAAGACATTGAGAGGGGAAATGATCTTGGATCACCTGGGTGGGCCCAGTATAATCATGAGAGCTGTTAGAAGAGAGAGACAGGAGAGTCAGAGACAGAAGAGAAGACTTGGGCACAGAAGCGGAGGTTGGAGTGATGCAGTCATGAACCAAGGAGTACAGGTGGTCTCTAGAAGCTGGACAAGGCAAAGAACAGATTGTCTTCTAGGGCTTCCAGAGGAAACACAGCCCTTCCTCTTGACGCCTTGATTTTGCACCCTAGAACCCATTTTGTACTTCTGACCTCCAAAACTGTAAGGATAATAAATGTGTGCTATTTTAAGGCACCAAGCTGGTGGTAATTTGTGACCCTTGCAATAGGGAATTAATACAGGGGGAAAATACATGGCGTGATCCTGGAGGGGTTAAGGAGGGCTTCCTGCTGGAGATAATGAAGACACAGAAGGACATAAGAGAGACAGGAAAAGGGCATTTCACACAGAGGGACTGGTATGGAAGAAAGCCTAGGGGAGGGGAAAATATTTTTTTAAAACCTGATTTGTTATGCCCAGGATTTGGCACATGGCAACACTCAGCATTTATTGAATTACTTTATTTAGACATGTATATACATATGTGACTCCTAGCTGTATAAGACCAGATGTGTACAGAAGAGAGCAATGCTAAATCCAAATTAAGGGGCCAGCAAAGGCCCCGTGGGGGATCGGTACCTGAGCTGAACCATGGAAAATGAGGAGGGACTCAAGGAACTGACCTTTTATCCCAGGGGCTATGGGAAGCCTTGGAAGTTCTTAAAAGGGGTGTGACCCTGTGAAGGGCTGAGTCATGGAGCAGTCACTGCAGTACGAAGACCAGGGAGGTAATGTCCAAAGCGGGTGAGCACTTAAGTGGTTGTTGCAACAGTGGGTAGAGTCAAGGTTTCTCGTTCTTGCCAAGGATGGGTCTGTCCACGTTACTGTTCATTCAATGGTTCAGGGGTGTTCCTTGGGACACAGCTGCCTTTGCTGCATGGCCTCTTTCCATCTCCCACCCTTCCACACCCTCGCACCCTACATTCCATGCCTGGGAGAGTTGAAGACTCACGTCTCTGTGCCAAAACGACTATTTACACACCAAATCAATCAAATATCTTGCTATATTATAGACCTATTCCCTTTTCTGTCTACCCAACCACACAATGGGGTCTCTAAGAGAGGAATCTTATTGCTTTTGCCTTGACAACCAAGATTCATTTTTTTAAAATAATTGACACATAACATTGTATTGGTTAAAGGTCAGCAACACAACAATTTGACATATGCATTTTTTAAGATTTTATTTATTTATTTGAGAGAGAGCAAAAGTTAGAGAGATCACCAAGAGAGGGAGAGGGAGAAGCAGACTCCCTGCTGAGCGGAGAGCCCGATGTGGGGCTCGATCCCAGGACCCTGAGATGATGACCTGAGACAAAGGCAGACCCTTAACCTACTGAGCCACCCAGAAGCCCTGATAATACACATTTTTGTGAAATGATTGCTGTCGTAGGTTTCATTAACACCCTTCACCTCACACAGTTAAAATGCTTTTCTTGTGATGAGAACATTTAAGATTTATTCTACTAGCAACTGTCAAATATACAATACAGTACCATAAACTATGTTCCCCATGCTGTACATTACATCCCCATATCTTATTTATCTTATAACTGGAAGTTTATAACTTTTCACGCATTTTCCCCACCCCATACCCACTCGGGCAGCCACCAATCTATTCTCTGCATCTATGACTTTGTTTTTTTTTAGATTCCAAGTAAAAGTGAGATCTTACAGTATTTGCCTTTCTCTGTCTGACTAATTTCACTTAGCATGATGCTCTCAAGTTCCATGTATGTGGTCACAAATGGCAGGATTTTCTTCTTTGTCATGGCTAAATATTTCATTCTATATATTAATACATATTTCATATACAACATGTATTCACATATAATATTACTCTATGTAATGGGATAGTATTATAATAATTTTTCTTATGTAATATATTTGTTGGATGATTAAATTATTAATTAACATTATGTGTATAATATACTATTTATCCATTTATCCATCAATGGACATTTAGGTCGTTTCCATGTCTTGCCTATTGTAAATCACACTGCAGTGAATCTGGGTATACAGACACCTCTTCACAATAGCAGTTTCATTTCCTTCAATATATACTCAGAAGTGGAATTGCTGGATCATAGGGTAGCTCTACTTTTAATTTTCTGAGGAACCTCCATACTGCTGTCCACAGTGGCTGCACCAGCGTACATTCCCACCGACAGTGCACGGGGGCTCCCTTTACGCGCTCACCAGCACTTGTTGCCTCTTATCTTTTTGGCCATTGTCCTCCAGCCAGGTGCGAGGTGATATCTCATTGTAGTTTTGATTGGATAAGCAGAATCTCAACATCCTGAAATAATAATCTTGTTGTTGCTGTGTACTGAAAATTTTCTATTTGCCGGGCACAAACCCAGACAGTTAGTTCTAAGAGGGCGGGGGCTGCTTCTACTGTGTTAAATATTTTATTCCCCATCCCTAGCGTGGGGTTGGCACCAATCAACTACTTATATTCATGGGGATGGGCCAGACCGTACTTTGGTTACAGGCAAAACGCCACATCTCATTGGCTTCACGTGACAGAGATTAACATGTCACTCAGGCTGTATTCCCAACACAAACCAGTAGGGGTTATGGGTTAAGTTGTGACTTCCCCCAAAGTATGTCCCAGTCCTATCCCTGGTATCTCTGAAATAGGTATTATTTGGAAATAGTTTTTGCAGATATAATCAGGTTAAGATACAGTCATTAGGAGAGACCCTCATCCAACGTACTTGGAGCCTTGTAAGAAGAGGAAAGGCCCACGTGATTCCAGAGGCAGACACTGAGTGACAGCGGCTCCAGCTGTAAGCTCAGGGACACCAAGGATGACTGGCCACCACCAGGAGCTGGGAAGAGATGAGGAAGGAGTCTACCAAGGGTCCCAGAAGAGCATGGCCCTGCTGACACCTTGATTTCAGACTTCCAGCCTCCAGAACTGTAAGAGAAGAAACTTTTTCTTGTTTTAAGCCACCCACCCTGTGGTACTTGGTCATGGCAACCTTAGGACACTAATACAACTTGGCTCCGCACAGTGACACAGGGACCTGGGCTGACCAAGTCTGTGCCCCATCGTAGACACATCTGGAAAATGGACCACCCAGGTTCCTGAGAGGAACTGAAAGAGAGAGAGGACTCACTTCCTCTCACATGCCTGTTTGCTAGTATCCTGGGGCAGGTCCCCAACTCACCTCCAAGGATGACTGAGAAGCATAAAAAGATACATGGAGGCACTAATGGTCTCTGCCGTGGTGTAGAGTAAATATTTGTTGAGTAATTAAATATATCCTGTGTCCACGTAGACCTCACACCCGCCCTATTGTGATCGGACTCTGTCTACTTCCACATGCCAGCGATGAGGAGACTATGACACAGAGAGATCAAGTGACTTCTCCACTGTCACACAGCACACTCTTGCCCAGTTGGGGTTCACATCCAGGATGACCAACACTGAAGTCTGTGCTCTGGCCTCTCGGTAAACAAGTCCCAAAGGAATCAGAACAGAGTCCTCAGCAGCAAATAACCTTTTTAGTGCATCACTTACAGGCAGATATGGCTTAAATGTTTCGAAGGCAAACATTTAATGGCTTAAATGTCCATTGTAAATGGCTTAAATGTTTCGAAGTGTAGAAGGTTTTCCTTCCGATTAAAATGTGCCTTGTGCATAAAGCTCCCTTCTGTATGCTCAGAGATGGTCTCTTCACCATCATCTGAATTTAAAACAGGCCATTTGGCACACCTCCATTTTATTGCCATTAATCTAGTCATTTTGGAGGGAAAATCTATAGCCTCTGAGAAGAGCTGTATTTCTGATGGGGAAAGCAATGAAACTTGCAGGTCGGAGCCCCCAGTTCAGAGCCCCCCGTCCGGAGCCCGCAGTTCAGCCTCGTCCTGGATCTCGGGAAAGTACTTGTCATGTTCAATGTCGCTCTTTGGAAGAGATATTTTACTCCAGTTGGTGCAGGCCGATGTGAACGTCTTCTGGTCAGTGAAGAGCTGTCATCAGAATCCGGAGAAGGCACCACGCTGCCGCGCTTCCTTTGACTTGACAAAAGAGAACTGGTCTGGCAGAGGCTGAAGAAACCAGGTTTGCAACTTAATGCTGATTTTGCCCAGAAGTAATTAGTTCATTAACTGTGAGCACACAGGCTCATTAAAGGAGGAGGTGGGTGATGCAAATCAGTGGCCTGTGTAAGTCTATCAAAAATTAGAAGGAGCTGGAAATGGCCTGGCTCAAACATCCTGTCCAACACCTTCATTAACCAAAGAGGTTCTAAAAGCCCGAGTCCCTGGAGGTCAGTGGCATTTAAAGGCACCAGCTATGCTGGAAAGCAGGGAAGGTGGATGGGAAGAGGAAGGGCAGAGGGAACCATTTATGGAGTGATTTCCAGGGAGCGAGCCTCATGCTAGGCATTTCAACACTCAGGAGCTAGCCTAATGCCCACAGCACAACCTCAGTGCTTTCTACACGGGGGGGGGGGGGGGGGGGGGAGG
>NC_048231.1:36076042-36151313 GCF_002007445.2 Ailuropoda melanoleuca
GGGGGGGGGGGGTATAGGCTCAGAACACTCACGAGTTGCCAAAGGTCTCAGGGAGTCACTGGCAGAGCTGGCATCCAGACCTGTGTCTTTATGAACCCCCAAACCAATGCTTTTTCTATGACATTAATAAATCATTGAGCCCGACTTGGGGATTCATCACATGATCAGCTCAGGTCCCTTTATCATCTAATCTCAGAACACATTTGGAAGCATTCCTGGTCAGTGCTATATTGAGCTGCAGTTTGCAAATGTTTATTTACAAGGGATTAATTAACTTTGCTATTTGCAAGTACTGAACTAAGGGGAAATTGGCTTTCGCTCAGAGTAGGTGTGGTGACATTGCAATGGCCCTCTCCCCATGCTCGAAATGTCAAAATTCTTCTAGGCCAAACATCAAAGAAGAAATGGCACATGGTATGATGGGCAAAGAGAACGGCCTGAGGGGCTCAGAAAATGTGCTTTCAAGTGTCTGCCTGTCACTGATGGCCGAGGGATCTTGGGCAAGACCAGTTACTTTCCTGAGCTCTGGTTCTCTCAGTAAGAGAGCTAAGGAACACGATGGGGTCGCTGAAGCCCTGCTCATTCTGAGATACTTTGAGAAGAGTCCAGGAGTCTGGTTCAACTTCCACAGCGTGAGTCTAAGTGGGTCTCTTGGTGGAAGACGATGGATCAAGTCAAAGGGTCAGGAAGGAGAAACTCCTGGTTCCTACTCCCTAACCCTCGCACACCCACCTCAGAGGAGACACCCCAAAAGGAGAAGATGCAGAAGGGCCCTGCAAGGATACATCCCAGTACCTGGTGGCTTTGTTCCAAGATGGCATAAAGGAAGCAGTGAGGCCTAGGAAAGAAAGTCTCCTTCTGCAATGAGAACAGGAGTTCTTTCAGTCCGAAGAGGCTAGGCCTAGCGAGGGGAGAATGTGAGTGACCCAAGACACAGAAAGAAGACTGAGAGGAAGGCACGGATAGGATTCCAGTGGCAAGCACAATCCAGGAATGAACATGACACCTGCAGCACTGCAGAATGTGTATGGCTTCCTCCACCAGTCATCTGTTCCTGCTTTCACTCATTCACTCATTCATCCATCCATTCATCATCCATCCATCCATCCATTCAGCAGCTGGTGTATAACACAGTCTGTGTTGGGCTCAGGAGATAACAATGGTGAGTGAGGAAAAGCACAGCACTACTATCATAGAAGGTACAGTGAGGTGGGGCCCAGTCTTCTCTCCTGAGAACACTGTCACCAGAAAGCGTGTTCAAGGGCGCAGCGTGATGTTGGCTGAGGTTAGGATCAGACCCGTCAAGCACTATGGTGAACATGATTCTAGTCCGCCTCCCCTTCGTCTGACTCGGTGGAGAAGAAAAGACCCATGGGCCTAGGGTACTGAAACCTTAGGTCTGGTTTTACCCCATTTTTAATTGACTACCTTTGAGAAATCACACTTACTTCTAAAATGTCGATGACAAGGCCTTCCTAGTCTCTCATAGAGTAAGAAGCAACTGAGAAGAAGTCAGCAAAAGTTTATGAGCCATTAGTTTATGAGCTGTGAAGAACCCCCTGTGTGATAGCTAAGTCTGGGATCATGACTGACTTGGGACTGCTCTTGGTGTAACTTCCAGAACCTGTAGGAAAACCCAGGGTGTCTGCTTCACTGTGGCTGGATAGCATCCCACATCTCCGTTTCTTCAGGTCAGGCATCGGCCAAGCAGCAGGGGACAGATGCCGCTCAGGGAAACATGCAGGCCAAGTCTGCATGGGGGGCTCCTTCCACGCAGGAAAAGCAACAGCAGACAGCAGATCCCAAGGCCCACGAGAGGCCTGGATCCAAAGTCTGGGCATGGTCAGAAAACACAGCTTGTGGGAGAAGTTTCTAAGGACCCATGGATCATCATGGACAGAATTAGAAGACCAGAAGCTACCCTGCCTACCGGCTATAGGCATGGGTCAGGTTGGCCTGGTGACTTCATAGCCCAGATCTGGGTCAGAAGTCTTACACTTTCCATCCCCAGGCCCAGGCTGCGTGTGCGGTGACTGATAAGGCAGTTTCCTGGTAAAGGCCTTGTTCGTAGGCATTACAATTGGACATCCCACCCAGTGGGGTCCACTAGCCCAGGTTCTGGGTGAGACCTGAAGCCAAGAGAATTGCAGTAGAGTTGGCACAGCCCACCTAAAGCCCACCTTGCCTATAACACAAGGGTTATGTCCCCAAAAGGGTGGCAACCTGGGAGCGTCACTGGGCGAACATCAAGCTCCTTTGTGAAACTTTGTGAACAAGACTCAGGATGGCATTTTCCCTGGAAGCATGACTTTCCAGGAGATGCTAGCCCCTGCCAACGTTTTCCCAGACACTGGCTCTGCTACCATTCTCATCGCTGGTCCGTGATGATGTCTCTGCAGCCCCAAGATGTGAAAACAAAGAATTGTTGGCCATTTCTCTCTTCACTCCGTTCCCCTCCAAGGACTCGGAGGAGTGATGCATCTTTTCCTTGCAGCCATGGTCAGTGCAAAAAGAAAGATGTGAAGAATAGATGACCCAATGCTTGGGGTGGAGGGGTGAATTATTTACGAAACAGATAGAGCCTCCAGTTGAGTCTAGGGCTGGGCAAAGTGTTAGCGACTCTTTTGTTCTCGCAGCTGGCCTTTGGAATTGTACAGACCCAGTGCAGTAAATAATACTGCTATTGTCTGCCTGTGTCAGAGACAGACAGAAGGTACATTTGGCCTGCGTCCAAACTCCGCAAGGGCCACTCATAGTCACAGTGTCCAATTACTGCTGGCTTCACTATAAAATGCACTTCTTTTTTTTTTTTTCCTGAGCTAATTTAAGAATGGGCAGTCTTAATGGCCCCGGCACAAAGAGGGGTTTTGCTGCATCTTTCAATGGAGGAAAATAAAGTTATGTTGAGAACAGAAACTGGTGTGGGGTGGAGACGGTCCAAACAGCAATGTATGGATAGAAAGGTAAGCTGTGTTTTGGTTGCCCTTTCGGAAGAAGCAGAAAAACTAAAATTTGCTCACTTCTGAGTTTTCTGGCAGGATATATTCAGGATGTCAAAGGGGATTTAATAAGGAGCAAGGAGGAATGAGAGAATGATAGGTCTAAACATTTCCACGGACAGCACAGGACAAGGGTGAAACGCTACTCCACGTCTGAGTAAGTGGATGACAATGACGGTGATGATAATGGCAGGAGGTTGTGTCTAATGCGTTCTTAGGATTTTCCAGGCCCTGCAATAAGCACTTTTTCTCCTTTACTGTTTCCAACTTCCCTACAGCAGTTTATAGATATTTTACCAATGAGCAACCGAGGTTCACGTCTTTCAAATGACTCCCGTATTCTCATGCCGTTGGTGAGCAGGTTACAGGATTGGAGAATTTGTCTGACTTCAGATTATATTCTTCTTTGAGGACCTTAAAACACTTTCTCGGGTTTCCACAGGGTCCCAGCTTTGCAGGCTACACCGAGGGTCCGAGGACACGCTTTTATGTCCAGCACTGGTCAGGGCCCCACGATATTCACCAGCCCCCCGGTGATGGTCTGCAAATGGGAACAAGCAGCAGCAGCTCTCAAGAGGTAGGATTCATCCCGGCCTTTGTCGGCTGTGCTCATCAGAGGCCACCCTCTCTGCCTGGATCTGTCCTTGGAAATCCTCCTCACATCTAGTATCATCTACTTACAGCGCTTCTGAGGTCAGTAATTTTCAATAATCTCCCGTGTCTACCACTTTGCCAACAGGGAAACATTCATTTGTGCTTTGGAAAAAGAAAGGATGGGGGAAAGGGGACTATTACATTTAAAAAGGAGAAAAAGAGAAGGAGCTTCAAAGACCTCTTTCTCCAGCACCAAACCTTCCACTTGCACACTGAAATGTCAGAAAAATAAACCCAGGATTTATGTCTGAGAATGTTGGAAAGCAGCACCCGACCTTGCTCTTCCTTTCCTTCCAGGGGGAAAATCAGATGCATCTTTCAGATATATTCACTCCAAATTTCAGAGGGTTTTTAAATACACATGTTCCTGACACAGCAGAGTTATCAATCAAAATGTTAAATCCTTGATAGGCTCGGTGATGGGGAGTTCGAGCACCATTCCTTTCATCTCGCAATGTCTCACCGAGGGCTTCATTTGGAGAGAGACCAAAAAGCCACATTGGGGTAACGAGGAGGGATAAAAAGGAAGAACCGTCTGTTCCGATTTGCCGATCAGCAACCTGGAGAACACAGCACATCGTCTGTCAAGGAAAATGAGGACATTTTTTCGGGCCTCTTTGAATCCTGAAAAGATACACATGCTTTGGGGAAGAGAAAAGGGATGTCTCAATTCTTCAGGCAAACTTTTCAAAGAGCTGAAGGCTGGGTGGAGCCAGCACAGGTCCTTGTGAGCTGCCGCCTGTGGGCTGTCTGATGTCTTAGAGCATGGTAGAAAGTTGAAGACATTGATCTTCTAAATGAGGGCTATGGACGGGCATCTGCACAGAGCACTGCTCAGAGACGGATGGAGGGCTGAGGGCGCCATGCTGGTGAGCTACCTGAAAAGCTGGCCAGACTCATAGTGGGGGCTTACTTTCCCCATTTCCCTGAAAGCAGCAAGACCCATTTCTGCCTCTCCCTCATCTTATAATAACCCCAGAGGCTTTTCCAAAAGCCCCTGTAAGTTCAACCTGGGCCCTCTTGTGTTTATTTTAATTAATAATTCTTATCCACTGAGAGCCAGGAATATCTCTTAATTCTATGCAAAAGTAGGTCACAGTATCTTGGTTTGCCCTGAAGCACCCCTACATTCATCATACCTTCAACAAAATTCATTCCTTCTACAAAAGTATTGGGCACCCAACATGTCTTTGGTTCTGAGGATGCCCAGACCGAAAAGATAGACATCTACCTCCTGGAAACACTATGCAAAGAAGAGGAGCTATCATTTGAACAGGTGATAATATGCTCTCAGAAAGGATGGTGACAGGGTGCTCATCCCATCTGCAGGGACCAGAGGAAGCCTCCCTGAATCAGATCTGAAAGGTAATTGGAAGTCACCCAAGGAGGATGCAGAGCTCATACGGATGAAGGTGTATGTGTGTTGGGGAGGGTGGCACAGAAATGCATCCTATAAAATATGCTATCTATTCTTTAGAAGAAATAGCTCTGATTATGCCACATCTCCCCCACTGTGAGCCTATCCTGCCAATAATATTATAATTTAGACCCTTAGTTGTGCGTCTCAAGGCCCAACCATGCTTTCTTCCTTTGTTCAATATCCCTCCAGTACCACCCAGTGAATATTATGCCACGGTCCCGTCACAC
This sequence comes from Ailuropoda melanoleuca, assembly GCF_002007445.2. Lineage (NCBI taxonomy): Eukaryota > Metazoa > Chordata > Mammalia > Carnivora > Ursidae > Ailuropoda > Ailuropoda melanoleuca. The sequence goes on from NC_048231.1 coordinate 36,081,343, forward strand.
CAGAAGCCTCACCAGTCACAGAACCTGGCAGTGGTAGCCTGTTCCTAAACATTTCGTATTCTGTTACTTTAGTCTAAAATGTTCTCTACACCCACTTCCTCTGCCCATCAACGTCCTCCTGACTCACACGGGGTAGTCCTTTGCTTGAAACCTTCTTCAGGTCCTGGCTACAGAATAAATCTCCTGCTCATGAGGGGTATGTGTGTGTGTGTGTGTGTGTGTGTGTGTGTGTGTGTGTGTAGATTTCCAGAAAAGTTGCCTTGATAATACAGAGAGATCCCATAGACCCTTCACCCAGTTTTCCATATGATTTGCATCTTATATTACCATGATACGTTTGCCATAACCAAGAAACCAACATTGACACATTACTATTCATTAAATTCCATTCTTAATGTAGATTTCATTACTTTTTCTGCCAATATCCTTTTTCTATTCCAGGAGCCAATGCAGGACAAAACATTGCACTTAGCTGCCCTTGTGTTTTCATTGAATTTTGTTTGTATGTCTGATTTAGCACTGGTCACAACCTGCTTTGTGTTGGGGTTTGATAATGAGAGCCCCGTAACTGCACAATGTGAAATTCTGGGGTTCAGGTATATCATCTCATGGTACTTTGGGAAGAGGGACATTTCTATTGACACTAAGTTCCAATCAGTCTTCTGGAAGACATACTTTGGAGTTGCCAGTTGGTGTTGTGACCAAGGCTTTCAGAGAAAAGCAACGTGACAACCTGCCAACCACTCCATGAGCCACCCCATTTGGACACAGTCACAACAAGGTTAAAAAAAAATGCATCACTAGCATTAACTAACTAGCTGTTAGCTACCAAAGATGGACATGCTTGGCTATTACTCTGAGTGACCCCCAATAATGGTGTGCAACTGGCATCTTTGATATCAGGGTGAAATGCTAAGGTGATATAAAAAGCTGGAAACAAGTCGAATGAAAGACTTACCAGCATTGTGAGCTACAATCCTATTTATCAGTGTTAGGAAGCAATTCTAACTCTGGTAAAGAGAACTCCTTTCCTTCTTTAAAGGAAAGGAACAACAAACCATGCGAATCGCCAAGATGGCATTGATAAACCAAAATTATATGAGGCTGATAGCAATATAGGCCTAAATTGTTTCTAGATCAGCCCATTCAGCCTTCAAGAATGACAGCATGGCAATGCAGAGATTATTGGCAACTGTGTATGCAGGAAGAGAGCTTCTGAACTATCCCAGGGCCTTGACTGAGGGATCAGTGGGTCTTACAGGGGCATTGGGCAAGAAGATGTCAGAACAAGACAAAACAGATACCGTCTCTTACACTGCATAGGTCAACCGACTCTTGTATTAGTTATTTATTCCAAATTTGGTGACTTAAAACAATAACTGCTTATTACCTCACAGTTTCTGTGGTTCAGGAATCCAGGAGTGGTTCTGGGAAGTAGCTAGGAGGTTCCGACTCAGGATCTCTCGTGAGGTTTCGAGTAAAGCTCACCTAGGACTGTGGTCATTTCAAGGTTTGAGCGGGATAGACTTCATTTCCGCAAACTCATGAGCCATTGGCAGGCCTCAGATGGTCCACTTGAATTACACTCATGTAGTCGTAGGCAGGACTCAGTTTCTCACATGTGCCTTTCTATCAGCTGAGTGTCCTTATGATACAGTGGGTAGCTTCCCTGCCACCTGAACTACCTGTTCTATGGCAGGTGGCCTCTCCCATAACAAGGAAGGAGAGAAAGGGAGAGAGACCCTACGGTGCAAGCAGCAGGCTTTGTGTAACTTTGCAACACCCCATCAGGTCTGATGCATTCTGTTTCACAGAGAGGAGTCACAGTTCAGCCCGCACACAAGGGTGGGAAAATATTCACCCCTTCAGGGGAAGAGTATCAAGAAACTTAAGGACACATGTTTAAAACCACCATGCTGTTCCGTGTGGTGTAGACAAGACCCATGTTTCATAGACATGAATTAAGCATTTTCTGAATTCCAGGAATCATATCAAGAGAGGATCGCAGGAGCTGGTGCAGCAGCAGCACCAAGTAAAGGTTTGAAGAATTAGCTCTAACTTTCCATTCGTGGTAGTTAGAGTCAGTATGCAACGATGAGAAAATAAAACTTTTTCCCTGAAAGACACCAAAGTTATATGAACTGAAAGTGCTGATTCATGCCTGTGTGGGGTCTACCGAGGTAACCCCAAGACATTTCCAATTCTAGACCAAAGGCAGGCAAACTTCGTCTTAAAGGGCCAGATAGTGCATATTTTCGGTGTTGTGGGCCATACAGTCTCTGTCACAATGACCCAACTCTGCCACTGGGTGCAAAAGCCCCACAGACAGCACATAAATAGAAGATGATGGTTGTCTTCCACTGAAGTTTATTTCCAAAAAAAAAAAAAAAAAAAAAAAAGGCTGCCCTGTGTGTCATGGTTTTTCACCACTGTTCTAGACTGTAAACTTCTCAAGACCATTAGATGGTAAACTCCTCGAAGAAGGGGCTGTGTCTTTTCTTCAGCTTTGCATCCCTATACCTAGCACAGCACACGAATGAGTAAGCAGACACAAATGTTGTGCAAGAACGAATGGATGAACTGATGCCCCAGGTAACGTTAAAGGATAGATTCAATGTAAGAAAATCTTTCCTTGAAACTGTGAAGCTATGTTTGATGTCTAAACCACCCTCTGAACAACTTCAGGTCACTAACTCCTCTGTCAGTCCTGCCTACACAACCCATAGGCTACTCTGGCATGCCAAGTCCTCCTTGTAACAAAGACCTGTCATGTCTAAATTATTGACACAATAGACGATTGTAACTCCTTTGGACTCATTAGGCTTAATTATGTCAAGGTCTCATTGAGGACTCTTTAAATCTGAAGATTCGTGAGATAATAAAATATAATAGCTCCTTTGGAGCCATAAAGGTCTCTTTATGTCATGGGCTATTTGGAGATTCAATATTCCATAAGATTAATATCACAATATTGTAAAAATGACAACAATTACCACACCCTCAATGTCTACCAAGTGTAATTTAATCATCAGGATTTAGATAGGCCCACTTCTCATTCACTCTTGGGGTCTTAGTCAAGGAGGAAAGGTGAAGGATTATGTGGCTTTACTGTTAGCCACCATCCCATCACACCTGCTCCCTGGTACTCAGATCCTTCTGCTTCTGTACAGATCCATCTTCATACATTCTGGTACAAAGCATGCCCAGGTAAAATTATTGTCTTTGTCTTGCTGTCTCTCTGTGCATTTAGGTGCCAAACATGCAGTAGGTTATAAGTCACTGTAAGAGAACCGATAACCTTAGATAAGAAATTATTGATACTGGTCATTTTCATTTTTCAAGGTGAGCTCAGAAAATGCTGATACAACAGTATAACTGAAATCGTGTGTTTTTGCAATGAAATAAGCAGAAAAAAGAACTACTGCCATAATAGACAAGAAAATAAAATTTAAGGATAAATGATTGTTTACCCTTCAAAATTACTGCATCCTTGAGAAAAGATAGGCTTAATCATAGGTAGATTAGGGAGTAGATGGCTAACTACAGCATTTGAAAATTAAAGTATGTTCAATTATAAAAAGCATAGAAACCTTAAGATAAATAGTTAAAAAGAAGAAACAGGAAACTCACCTGTAGTGTCCCCACCCTACCAACAGTGTAGTTATTTGGTATGGTGGACAGATTGTAAGGTGGTCCCCATAACCCTGCCTTCTGTTTCACACCCTTGTATAATTCCCTCTGTTTGTCAAGTATGTACAGGACTTGCAGCGTGCTCCTTGCCAATAGAATAAGGCAAAGACAATGTGGTATCACTCCCATAATTATGTCACATTACATGGTAAAGGCAAGGAGATGCCCCACCTATGATTACATCACAATATATGGCAAAGGTGATGGGATGTCATTCCTATTGTCACACTACATTATATAAGGTTATATTTTACTAGAACACTTATTTTAGAGTTTTTCTCTCCTTGCTGGCTTTAAAAATACAACCAGTTATGAGTCCTTTGGCCGCAAAACAATGGATGCTACCAAGAAATTATCGGAGTGAGCTCTAAAAAACAGATTCTTCTCCGGTTGAGCCTCCAGATGAGAACCTACCCCTAACCCAACACCCAGATTGCAGTCTTGCAGAGGACCAGACTAATCTGTGTCTGGACTCTGGACCCAAAGACCCCGTGAGATAATAAGTGAGTGTGATGTTTTACGCCACTAGGTTTACAGTAATTTGTTACACCGCAATAAAAATACTGATAATATACCTAGATATTTTTTTCGAATCACGTTTTCATCTGAAAATTAGAACCATGGTGCTAGAAACTATTTCATGTATTGTTTTTTTTATGCAATGTTAGAGCCTATGGTGTTACATTTTGCCTTAGAATATAAGTCTCACGAGGACAAGGACTTTGTCTGTCTTGTGTACTATTACATCCAAATGCTTAGCACAATGCCTGGTACTTAACAAATGAAAAATAAACATCCGTTCAGTCAGCAAATGAATAAATACAATTATTTTATAACATTGCTAATATTTCAAAATATTGATATACCATAGTTCACTTAGCTAATAAACAGTTGTTTTGTTTCTAATTAATTTGGTAGTTATTTGTGACGTGATAAATGTATTCACTCATGTAATATAAGCCACTTGGGTATTATTTCCTTGGGATATGTACCAAAAGTATTATTAAGTTCCATGAGAACAAAAATTGTTTCTGTAATCAGAGTTGTATCCCCAACATTTAGCACAGTGCCTAATATGTGATAGATCCTAAAAAAATACACTGAATGAATAAATAAATAAGATTTTCTGCTTGTTCTTAATTAATATGGCTCACTTGGTTTTAGTCTGCATTTATTTATACATTATTAAAATCATTTATCAGTGTCATGATCATTGTGTGAAAATGTAATTATACTCCATCTTTCCCACCATTCAGCATTAAAATTTTTAAAATTAGTCAATTAATAGACAAAAAAATGCATAGTTATTTTACTTTATAGTTTTTGGTTACTGGGAAGGCTTAGCATTTATCCTTACGCTCCTTTATAAGTTAAATTTCCTCTTTGGTGAATGGTTTTCCATATTTACTCATTTATATATTGAGATGTCAGTGTTTTACTTATTAATTTTTCATGAACTTTTTATGTAATACTGACATTTATCGTTGGTCTGCCATATTTGCCACAAATATACGTTTCTGGGCACTTTCAAGGGTTTTGGACATTGATCACAGTATAGAATTTAAGGCTTAACTTCATTTAAAATGCATAATTTTTAAATTTCCTCAGTATTGTTTATGATCCGAGTAATAGAACTTCAAAAGACATGAACAAAAATCTTAAAAAATTGAAAGTAAAAGTGGATAAATCCACGATCACAGTTGGAGTAATTAACACTGATACCTCAGTAACAGATAAAATAAGTTGAAAAAACTTGATAAACATATAGAAGATTTGAATAACACCACTATTTTGGTTTCATTAGCAATTATAGAATGTTCCATTCAACAACAGCAGAACACATTGTTCCCCCAGGTTATCAAGAAACATTCACCAATATAGACTAAAAACTGAGTCATAAAACAAGTCTCCATAAATTTACAGATTCTTGTCTAATCACAAAGGAATCAAACAAAAACATTACAAAAAAAAAAAAGCAATTCAAATAATTGAAATTCGAACAAAACACTTCTAAATAAACCATGAGCCAAAAAGAAATGATAGTAATAATTAGAAAAGATTTTTAAAATACTTAAATAAATTAAGTAAAAACACAGCATGTCAATACTTTTGGGATGCAGCTTAAAGAGTTCTTGTAGGAGAATCTATAGCATTACATATTTACATTAGAAAAAAAGAATTAAAATCAGTGTTCTAAGTCTTCATAGTAAGAAGGTAGAAAAAGAAAAAAGCATTAGAAAGGAAATAACAAACAAGGTGGGATGAGAAATAATAAAAGAGCAAAACCAATGAAATAAAACAAAGTAAATCATGGAAACAAAAAAAATTAATTAAAAAAATCAATAAAAACTGAGAAAATTTCAGCTAGCTTGATCGAGAAAAAAAAAAGAAGGCCCAAATGAAAGGGCAAAATTCAGGCATGAAAAGGGGGAACTAATTACAGATCCAATAGACATTAAAAAGATGATAAAAAAAATATTATGAACAATATTACACTGATAAATCTGACTACTTAGATTAAATTAACAGATATCTTGAGAAACACAAATTATCAAAATTGACCCAAGATGAAATAGAAAATATGAATAGTCATATCTATTTAAAAATTTAAATTTATAATTAGAAACTATTCCACACAAAAAGATGTTTGATCCAGACAGTTTCACTGATTAATTATATTATGCATATAATGAAGAAATGGTGAAAATATATTTACCTTTCTCCAGAAAAAAAAAGTAAGGGAGAACACATCCAAAGTCATTTAATAGGGTTAGGTTAACTTTGTTACCACAGTCAGTCAAAACCAGATGTTACTACAAAACAAAACTAATGATCAATATCTCCTTTGATTATACATAAAATAACCTTTCACAAAATATCAACAAATTTGTTTACATACATACATCTGCACACATACACTAACATACATATAATGCATGAAAAGATATATAATGAGACACATGTATAATAATATAATTATTTTATATTATTACATTATATTGTGTATACATAAATTAAGTATATAAATGATGACAAAATACAGTAAATTCAAAGAATTCAATGTTGGTTTAATATTAAAATCAAAGAGGGAAATTCACTATATTAATTGGCTGAAAATTTAAATATGATCACCTTATTAAATGCAGAAAAACATTTGTGAAAATTCAATATCCAGAATAAAAACTCTCAGGAAACTAGCCATAAAAGGGAATATTCTCAACTCGATAAAGGGCATCTATAGATAAGTTTATTCATAATCATATAAGATTGAATATTTTTACCCTATCATAAGGAACAAGGCAATGATACCTGCTCTCATTTCTTCTAATAACATTTGTAGCCAGTAAAATAATGGAAGAAAAAGAAATAAAATGCATACAAATTAGAAAGGAAGACGCTAAGTTGTTTTATTTACAGAAAACAGCACAGTGTACATATAAATACAAAGGGATCAAACAAAAAATTGTTTTTCCAAAGATTAACAAGGGAAGGCCAGCAAGGTTAATATACAAAAATTAATTTTTCTATGTAATAATAAATAATTGGGAATTGAAATAAAAATATTATTCTTGATAGCATTTAAAATCACAGAACAACTAGAAATACATTTAACAAAACACATGGAAAAGCTGCACGCTAAAAACTAAAATACTGCTGAGAAGAAAGCAGACTAAATAAACCTAAAACTACAGTATGCTGATGACAATGTCAGCTCTCTTCAAATTGATTTATAGACTCAGCACAAATCCAAACAAAATCCCAGCAGGCTCTTTTACAGAAATGGACGATCTACTTCTAATATTTATATGGAAATACCACAAACCTAGAACAGCCAACAAATTCTGAAAAAGAACAGTCAGATGACTGACATGCCTGATTTTAAGACTTGTTATATACAGTAGTCACCCTCAGCTGCAGCAACTTCTTGCAAGACACATCTCTAAAGACAAAGGAAACAAAAGCAAAAATGAACTATTGGGACTTCATCAATATAAAAAGCTGCTGCTTGGCAAGAGAAATAGTCAACAAAACTAAAAGGCAACCCACAGAACGGGAGAAGATATTTGCAAATGACATAACAGATTAAGGGCTGGTATCCAAGATCTATAAAGAACTTATCAAACTCAACACCCAAAATACAAGTAACCCAGTCAAGAAATGGGCAGAGGACATGAACAGACACTTCTCCAAAGAGACATACAAATGGCCAACAGACACATGAAAAATGCTCCACATCACTTGTCATCAGGGAAATACAAGTCAAAACCTCAATGAGATACCACCTCACACCAGTCAGAATGGCTAAAATTAACAAGACAGGGAACAACAAATGTTGGTGAAGCTGCAGAGAAAGGGGAATCCTCTTACACTGTTGGTGGGAATGCAAGCTGGTGCAACCACTCTGGAAAACAGTATGGATATTCCTCAGGAAATTAAAAATAGAGCTACCCTATGGCCTAGCAATTGCACTATTGGGTATTTACCCCAAAGATACAGATTTGGTGGAAAGAAGGGGCACCTGAACCCCAATGTTCATAGCAGCAATGTCCACAATAACCAAACTGTAGAAGGAGCTGAGATGTCCTTCAACAGATGAATGGATAAAGAAGATAGGGTTCATGTATACAATGAAATATTACTCAGCCACCAGAAAGGCTGAACACCTACCATTTACATCAACATGGATGGAACTAGCGGGTATTATGATAAGTGAATAAGAGAAAGACAATTATCATATTGTTTCACTCATATGTGGAATATAAGAAATAATGCAGAAGATCACAGGGGAAGGGAGGGAAAACTGAATGGGAAGAAATCAGAGAGGGAGACAAACCATGAGAGACTCTTGATTCCAGGAAACAAACTGAGAGTTGTGGAAAGAGAGGTGGGTGGGGGTACAGGAAAACTGGGTGATGGGCATTAAGGAGGGCACATGATGTGATGAGCACTGGGTGTTATACCCAACTAATAAATCGTTGAACATATACCAAAAACTAATGATGTATTGTATGTTCACTAATTGAATTTTTAAAAAAAGATGCATTAGCCAAGGAGTGCCCAGGTGGTTCAGTCAGTTAAGCATCCAAATCTTGATTTGGGGTCAGGTCATGAATTCGAGCCTTGCCTCAGGCCCTGAGCTGGGAGTGGAGCTTGCTTAAGATTGTCTCTCTCCTTCTCCCTCTGCCCCTCCCCCTCTTCTCTCCCTTAAACACACACACAAACACACACACACACACACACACACACACACACAATCTCACAACAACAAAAGACAATGCAAAATTTAAAAATATGCAGATTTAAATTAGACATGTCACTGAAGAAGATTCACTAAGAAGCACAGGAAAATACACAAATATAAAAATACACAAATACATGGATACACAAATAAGCACAAGAAAACAGCGTTCACCGTTATTAGCTGTAAATTAAAACTGCATTCAGACACCACTGCATACCCACTCAAGTGTTAAAGTTTAAATGATTTGTTACTAGAAAGTGGTGAGTATATGGTATAACTGAAATTCTGACATATTGCTGATGAGAATATAAAAGGTGGTGAATGCTTTGGGAAAAATTTTGAGTTTGGTATAAATTTTAAACTACTGTTAACTCTATAAACCAGAAATTCTTGTAGTTATTTATTCAAAAGAAAAGAAGACCTATGTCCACGCAAGATTATATACAGACACCGTCATAACAGATCTATTCGACATAGCTCCAAATTAGAGTCAACTCCAATGCTCATCGCAGATGTATGGATAAGTGTATAATGTTATGTGCACACAATGAAATACCACTCAGAAATGAAAAGGAATCAATTACTAAGACGTGGAGCTGTGAGAGTGAATCTTAAAATCATTTGGCTGAGCACAGAAAAATAACAAGTCTCTATGACCCAGGCTCTGCTCTCAAGGAGCACAAGTTCTCATAGGGAAGACGACCTTGTAGGTAGAGGGAATACTAGTCCAAAATGGTGAACAATAAAACAGAGATATGGGGAACATTTATAAGAAAGGTACTGATTTGACCTGTCATGAAGTTGGGTATTGGAAGAGGGAAGTTTGTCAGTGAAGAAAAGAACAAGGCCCTTCCATGCAGAGAGCAGCATAGAGACATGTCAGGATGTAGGCACAATAATTTCAGATAGACATAAATGCTATGAAGAAAAGAACAACAGCGTAGGCATTAGTAGACATTCCCTCCATGTGACTACTGGGCACTTGACAAGTGGTGGGCTGAACTGAGACATGCTAAAAGCATAAAACACACACTAGATACCAAAGTCTTTGTATGAAAAGAAGTAAAATATCTCATTAATATTTTTATATCAATTACATGTTGAAATGATAACATTTTGGACATACCAAGCCAAATAAAATGTTAAAAATTAATTTCAGCTATTTCTTTTTACTTTTTTTTTTACCTGACTGTAGAAAATGTTTAATTATGTATGTGGATCATCTTTTATTTCTGTGGCACAGTGTGGTTCTAGAAGGATGGTTAGGAAAGACCTCTGCCTAGACCTTATGCCCCCCAGGCTTTTCCTAGCTAACTCTTACATATCCTTCAGATTCATGCTCAAAAGAGATATTAATTCATTGTCTGTCTCTTTCCTTATCAAGAAGCTCTGTGGACACAGGGACTGTTGGAGAGTGGGAGAACCATCTGGAAGTTCTGTGTGCTTGGAGATTAGGCCAAGAGAAGATTGGCTTTCAAGACCATAAGGATGTGAAAACTGGATAGCAACAGGGAGAAATTGTAGGGTCTCCTGGAGGGAATAGAATCAGCAGGGTACTGTCATAGAAAGACAATGTTAATATATAATCATCATTAGAGTCGGGAAGGAATGGTAGCTGGGGGACCTCGTATGTTCTAATGGAGCCTCTAGGGTAACGGCAGGTTCTTCCTGCCACTGCTGTGCAACCTGGCCCGGAAAGTAGATGCCAGTCAGAATTTGCCTCCGGAATTCCAAAGTATTCAGACTGTGTCTTAGAATCTACTTAGTGTTCACCTGTTATTAATGTTTCATTGCTTAAAAGGAAATAACAGTTGTTAGATATCCTTTGTATTTTTCTGAAGGTTTGAAATATTTCACAATAAAAGTTATATATAGGTAGATAGGTAAGATTAGATAGATGATAGATAGATAGATAATAGATAGATATAGATGATAGATAGACAGGAATAGATATAAAACTACAAAGGCTCTCTCAGAATGATAATTCTACCCCATGTGAAATGATCACCCGGTATTATCATAAGCTCTCCCTCTTGATGCATTAGGTCCTCATTGATTTTTCATGCACAATTTTCTGGGGCCGCTTGCAAATGTAGAAATAATACAATAGTCTTTAAAATATGTAAAATTATGTTCAGGTGCCATGCTCCTGCTATCACTCCCAACACTGGTGCACTTGAATCAATTATCTGTTATTCTTTTATGTTCACTGTCCAACTGGGAAACATCTGTATCCCAATCACCGATGGGTTGACCCATTTTCTGATCAAATTTGTCTTACTTAGGCACCATTAAGTAGGTAAAAAAAAAAATCAACATCAGGGTTTCACCTCCTCGCAATCTCCCGCTCACGTATTACAGGGTATTTATATCTTGCATCAGAAATAGCATAACCCAGATGTACTGGTTCTTTAATGCACACAGGAATTTCCAGAATGACATGATTGCATGGCTTTTAGTATCTGTTTAAAGTCTTTCACTCCCTGTGTCAAACACAGGGAGAAAGTTTGGACTTGCAACACCAGAGAATGTCAGGCCAACCCTAACCTTCCCATACTTACAATCCTGTGCTTCCTTTCACCGAGCCAAGGAAAACCTACATATGCGAGGGTCAGAAACCCACTGTGCTGTTTTCCCAGCCCTGCCTTCACAAACACTTAAACCTCCAGCCAGAAAATTATACCTGTCCATAAGTGGACCTGAAAAACTCCATTCAATCCTCATGGATCAGCTTAAATGTTGTGTGTGATCTGAGAATTCTCCACTTCGCAGGAGAAATGGTTGGCCGCATCCAAATGTTTGTGTGATCATACAGTATTCGGTCTCCAAATCTTGCGCATTACTGTCAGGTTTCAAGGTTGTCATTGGAATGGTTATGTGTAGCGTGGACCATGGAGCCCGGACTCCAAGCCAGACTACACAGGTTCAAAGTCTGGCTCATCACACAGTAGCTAGGAGGTGTCTGTAAGCTTCGGAGCTGTTCTTTGTTTGCATTTCATTGGTATCAGCCTGGCTGGGTTATTATGCAGATTAAATTAGTTAATATTTTCATGTTTGAAAAATGCTGACAATAGGATCAGGACCATAGTTTTTATCTAGACTTAAAAAAAAGTTACGTGCTTATATCTTATTCCTACCCTGGGAGGCCTTTAAAGATAGAAGACATACCTTATACAGTTCTGTCTCCTTCATACCTAGCACTGGGCCAGATGTGTACGAGATCAGCAGGGGATGGAGGAAACAGGTGATGGGGATGAAGGAATGCACTTGTGATGAGCACTGGGAATTGCATGGAATTTGAATTTTAAAAAAATGTAGAAAAAGGGACTAATAATTAAAAAAACACTTCTCTATCGGTTTCCATAATTGACTACTATATGCCCCAAATCAAGGGGACAAATCACTACCAAAAACTTTAAAAAGATGATATACAAATACAAAAACGTAATAAATAATGTAATAATAACCAACAATTATAAGTGAGATTATTATAAGCCATACAGTTACAGTTACAGTTGACCCTTGAACAATATGGGGTTGAGGCACCAACCCCCATGCTGTTGAAAATTCATGTATAATTTTGACTCCTCACAAATTTAACCACTAACAGCCTACTGTTGACTGGAAGCCTTACTGATAACAACGTATTCTGTATGTTACATGTTTTATATACTGCATTCTTAATAATAAGGTGAGCTGGAGAAAAGGACACATTTTTTAGAAAATCATAAGGAGGAGAAAATACATTTGCAGTACAAAAAAAAAATCCACATATAAGGGGACCCATGCAGTTCAAACTTGTGTTGTTCAAGGGTCAACTGAATATCATTTCCTCCTCACTTCGAGAAAGGTGTAGACATTATCCTCAGTACAAGGAGTCATAGACACAGGCTAGTAAGTGACCATCCGAATGCACGACCCTCGTTTCAGCCCTGCCCTTCTGCCTCCCTGCATGACTGCACACATTGTAATTCCAGCCCAGTGGTATTCCCATTTCAACTCAGATTCTCATGCCCCGCTTCAGGACTATCTTCCTGGCGGTTGTCTCTATTTCAACTTCAAATGAGATTGAGGTTGTGACTTTCCTTCTAGGCTATGATGTCTAGGCAGTAATTTGAATTTATGAGAGGGACAGACACAGGCACGCACTACACTATCATTGCATTAATATATTGAATTATGTTTAGTGGCTTAAAACAACACTCCTTTTGTTTAGCTCACAATTCTGTAGGTCAGTTAGATGTTTTCAGTCTGCAATGGCTTGCTGATCTGTCTCATGCTTCCTTGGTTGGCTGGTGGTCGGATGACCTGGGATGGCCTTCTTCACAAGTCTGACAATTGGCAAGTTGTTGGCAGGGGTCTGGCTGACTGGGACACCTTAGCTCTCCTCGGTGTGGCCTCCCTTCCTCCAGCAGGCCAGCTCAGACTCACGCAGATGGCGGTCTCAGGGTTCCACATACACTGTATTAATCTACACAAATCATCCAATCTTCTTCGTCAGAAGTGGCGTTGGGCGTGTCAGACCCATACTGCAGATTATTCATTTGTGAGTGTATTTGTTTTCTTATTGGAACACACAATTCTAAGATTAAACTGGCATTTATTATTCTTTGTCCTGAATGTGCCATCCCTGACATGACATTTCTGGGCTCTGCCAGGGATGGCAAGATGGACATTGGAAACTGTGTTTTGGATGTATACCATGAAAGCTGAGATCTAAGTAACTTAACAATAAGGATACTACAGGCATGAATTGTCCCTTGCAAATTTATGTAAATGAATGCAAATTTACAACCACCCTCAGGCCTGTGGGCAAGCAGAGTTTTGAATAAAAAAGGAAAAGGTGTCTGAGTTACAGAGTCAGCCCTGTAATGCTGAATCCTCAAAATTCTCTTTCCCAAATAGTCACACTCGATGTCACCCAACCTTCATAGCACATTTCCAAGGAATTCATTATTTTTTTTTAATTGTGGAAACTGAGGCTCAAATTGCTTATCGACTAAGATCACACAGCTGGAAAGCAACAAACCAGCTTTGCTTCTCTAGAGTGTGAATTTCTGTGCTAGATTTGACCTTCACTTCGATCTGTATCCACAGTACTCAGCAAAGTGATTTTCTACAATAGAAATTTGTTAATTTATTCAATAAATATTTATTGAACATTTACCATGTACCGGGCACATCACCATTTATAAGGAAATCAAACTAGCAGGCACATTAGTACGAAGGAAGTCATATTACAATGTTATTTATAATAACAGAAAAGAAAAGCTGTCTAAATGCACCATAGAGAAACAGTTAAATAAATTGTATTCACAGTCCGGAATATCGTATGGAATATTGAAGAACTAATGATGTAGAGCAGAGGTCGGAAAATTCACCCTCCCACTTGTTTTTTATATAAAGTTTTACTGGAGTGCGGCCATGCTCATTCATTCATGACTCCTCACTCCTGCAATGGCAGAACCGAGTTTGTGACTCACACCAAATAGCACATAAAACCCGAGTTATTTACTATCTGCCAACCCCTGATACAGATGTTTCTGAGACGATGGGCAAGAAATGCAGAACACATCGAGGAAACATGCTTACAGCTGCTAGGACGGTCACCTCATCCCTGCTAGTGTTCATCCGCCCACCAGGCTCTTCAGATCCACGACTTCTCATCACCAGGACTGCTGCCTGTGCCCCAGCCACTGCCCATGAGCGGGGCACGGAGGGCTAGAGACGAATCAGCCAACCTTGCCTTCAAGGAGTTCACAGCCAAATCGGCTGCTATAAAATACAATTTAGAAGAAAATGGAGTCAACATCAAATTCATTCAAAGGGAAGAGGAGAAACCAGAAAATCATAGAGAGCACACTTAACCATGAATATCTGCAAGAATGGAGTCTAATGACAGAATTATAAGGAGAAAGTATAAAATCAAAATTAGAGAATATTTTATGTGCCTCTATCAGAAAATAATAAACCAAGAAGACAAAAATAGTGAAGAATAAGATGATAAGAACAAAATGTAATATGCTTACAAGACTGTTTCTATGTGGATATAAATATAAATCTGTACACATGTGAACGCACACACACACATACACGTGTGTTAAATGTGTACACACACAAATAAATAACCCTATACCTATGTAGAATGAGGGAACGTCCTTTCTAAGTTATATGGAATGCTCATATATATTTGGTTACAAAGTAATATACAAAGTAATATATATACTTTATATGTAACATACTATATGTATTACTTTATACATAACTTTGTATATTACTGCATGTATATATATGTACATATACAGGCACACTCACGTCTGTTAGGTTACATATAATGCACACATATATCAACATACATGTATAAGAATATATACTTATATATTTTGAAGAATCGATAAAATGCAGCCCAAATTCTCTGACTGCATTGCAGTTAAATTTTAAAAATCAACAATAAAAGTATAGTTAATGCCGCTTTCCCCTATCGTGCTTGAAAATATGATGGGCTAAAAAGGGAATCAGAGTTAAAATTATTTAAGATCTACATATATTTAGAATGAGTTAGAAATAAATGTTCTGCATGTCAAAACACATGTGATGAGGCTAAACCAATAGTTAGAGACAAACGTCTAGCTGAACTTATTTAAAACAATAAAAATTTAAAATAAATTAAGATCATTAAAAATCTGTAAGCAAATTATTAAAATTAACAAGAGAATTAAGCAAAGTTGTTGGATAGGAGATCAACTTTCAGGAAATTTGTGTTCTTATTTACTAATAATAACCAATTACTAAAAAATCTAATAGAAAAACACTATATTCACACTATGAACAATTTTATTAGATACAGTAATAATCTCAAAAAATGTGTCATATGGCTATAAAGACAAGTACCAAATGTCATTTGAGGTTAGAAGAAGACCCAAATTGGGGCACCTGGATGGATCAGTCAGTTAAGTCTCTGCCTTCAACTCAGGTCATGATCCCAGGGTCCTGGAACCAAGCCCCACATCGGGCTCCCTGCTCAAAAGGAAGCCTGCTTTTCCCTCTCCCTCTGCCACTCACCCTGCTTGTGCTCTCTCTTTTTTTTCTCTCTCTGTCAAATAAATAAATGAAATCTTAAAAAAAAGAAGACCCAAATAAAATCTGGTCAGGTTCATAGAAGAATTAATATCAACAACGATGCCAATTTCTTCCAGGTTGTTCTATTAATTCAATGCAGTTACAGCCCAAAGTGTTTACTTTGTCTGGGAACTTGCCTTGATGTTATAAAATTAACATGAAAGAACAAAGAATTAATACAAGTTGAGACAGTTTTGAATAAAATAAGATTGCATACCTGTCCTACCAAGTATCAAGATGTATTATAAACATTTGGTAACTAAAATTATGTGGCCAATATGGGGGGTAGAAAACAGACTAATATATTAAAGCAGAAAGCCCCCAAACTGACCTATGTTAATACAGAAACCTGACATGGTATAGGGAAGGCATTCAAAAGTAGCATAGGAAAAAATGGATCACACATTAAAGTTTCAGAGAACACTGTTCATCCATGTGGAAAATGAAGTATCTGCCACCTATCTCATCATATCCTTAAAGTAGCAATTCTAGACATAATTAGTATTTCAGTACAAAAAAGGAAACTCTAAAGCTTTAGGAGAACACATAAGAAGATATATTTAATCTATAAGGGTAGCACAGAATTTTTTCAACAAGAAACTTAAACTAATAAGAAACCAAATCCAATGAAACTGATTGGAAAATTCAACTCTATTATCTGTGAGCATTTCTGCACAACAAAAGAAAGCATAACTACAAGAAAAAGTTAAGGCCAGACTGAGCAAAGATGTTTATCAAGCATATAGCTAATGTAGGAAAATATCCAGAATACAAAATGAACTTCCACAAATTTATAAGGAAGAAAGACAGAGAGAGAGAGAGAAGAAGGAAGGAGGGAAGGAAGGAGAGAAGGAAGGAGGGAAGGAAGGAGAAAAGGAAGGAAGGAGAGAAGGAAGGAAGGAAAGAAGAAAGGAAGGAAGAAATTTCCAAGCCAATTCTAAAATTTATACGAATATCAGAGGACCTAGAATAGCCAAAATTATTTGAAAAAGAACAGTATGTGTAAGTATTTATGCCCTCTGATTTCAACACATACCATAGAAGTACAGTAATAAAGACAGTGTGATATTTGTATGAGTCTATACATGAATTAAACAGAATGAAGAGTTCAAAAATAGACCCACATTTCTATGGTTAATTCATTTTTGCCAAAAAGACTAAGGTAATCCAACAAGACAGTGATAGTCTTTCAACAACAGAAACAAGTAGATTACCTGTATAAAAAAAGTCAACATTGACACTCATCTCGCACCATGGAAAAAGTAACCTGATATGGATAAGAGATATTAAATATGAGAGCTGAAACTGTTATGTTCTAGAAAAATCTAGGAGAAAATGTTCGTGACAATGAACTGGACAATGATTTCTTAAGCAGAAGAGCAAAAGCACAGCCCGTGGATGAGAAAATTAAGGACGTCTGAATCAAAATTAAAAATCTTTGGTGATAATGTAAAAAAAAAATTTTAAAAAAATCTTTGGTGTTCAGAAAACGAGAAGCCATGCCACGGACTGGGAGAAAGTATTTGCAAATCATATATATCTGACAAGGAACTTAATGCAGATCATATGAAGAAGTCCTATCACTCATTAACAAGAAGACAAATCAACGAAAAAGATTGGCAAAACACTTGAGCAGGGATTTCACCGGAGAAGTTATATGCATGATCAATAAGCACATAAAAAGCAGCTTCACGTCACTAGTTATGATAAAAAGTAAAAATAATTGCAGGACGATTCTATTCATAACATTGAAAAACATATGAAGAATGCCATACATAAAGTATATGATTGAAGTTACAGCAACATATAAATTTCTACGAATGCACTCAAACATACAAATATATGCCCATATATGTATGTATTAATAATAACAATATTTGTGAATATTCACACTAGTCTATATCATAATTGCATAACAACTTGTATGGATATGAGACACAAATATTCAAAATGGGGATTTTGATTAGGAAAGAAGGAGGATGTTGGGATGGTAGAGTCGTATACAGGACAAGGTATTTCTCCAACATTTCATTTCTTAAATTCTGTTCGAATTTGATAGAGAGCACACTCATAGGATATGCATATTAACACATACATACCCTCTGGCTGAAAGCTTTGAGGCAGATGTCTTCATAATGCTAAACTTTTTAGATTTCGGAAAAATAATATGATCCATGTACTGTATACGCCTTAACAGCCCCAGCAGGATCTGGGGCAGCAACCTGTAATTACACACATGAGTATCCTGCTATAAAGAGAGGAATACTCATATGAAGAGAGCTATGGTGACGATTATAAATAATCTTGCTTCTGTCGTTTTTTTGTTTGTTTGTTTGTTTTTAATAGAGGGAGAAGTGGCGGGGGAGGTGCAGAGGGAGACAGCAGCTCAAGCTGACTTCCTGTTGAGGGTGGTGCCTGAGCCGGGGCTCCGCCTACAAGCCCGAGATCACGACCATCAAGAGTCAGGTGCTTAACCAGCTGAGTCCTCGCTTCAGGCCCAATGAGGATCACCTGCCGAATGAGTTGACCCTACACTTTTAGAACTTTCCGGATTTTGGTGTGGTTGATAAGGGATTGTGGATCTCCAGTAGTTTGTTGTAGGCCTAATATATTAAAAATAATTCTAAAGAATGAGCAATCTGACCCTCAAGATGGGTCCCCCCTCACTTTCCCACACACTCGGTTTAGGCATAAAAATAAACAATTATTATATGCTGAGCTGAGCTTTGTAACCATGTTTCCCGTTCTCCTCCCTCGATAGCTGCAGGGAACCCTCATATGACACATTTTCTTTCCTGAGTTCAGGTTCAAGTTCAAGTTCCAGTGTGTGCTCTGTGTTTCCCCCCACACTATTCTCACCTCCCAGTGTTAGAACCCTGACACTGCTTTCTCATTTAATGACCCATGCTTCTGAGTTCTTAGTCTTTACATCTGCAAATGCTCACGGCTAAACTTAAATTTAGCTCCTTCTGCTTTCTTCCAATATGCTCGGCAAAATACTGGCTGCCTATTTAACTCTTTAACTTAAAAGTGGCTTTTATCTGATGCCTGATCTGACACATTTCCCCATAACCCGCATGTGCTGATCTGCCTATAGTCTCTGTTGTCATCAACATAGCCGGTTGCTGTGGTGATAAAGTGGGAATTGAAAGTCCCTTTCAGAGTAAAAGTCACTTTCTGCGTGAGGTCCAGGCTGAGAAGACGTTCACGGTTAGACGGGGTGGTGATAGGTTCACGGTTAGACGGGGTGGTGATACTTCCTACAGAACATCATCAAATATCCCCCGGGGCAGGGGCAGTAGCAAAGAATCGCCTCCCGCTCATTCTGTGTGGGTCAGTTGTTCCCAGATCCGGGCATTTCACAGGCCTGTAAAATTCCATGAAAAGTTTTCGAGTTTTTGTATTTTGCAAAGTTAGGCATTAACAAACACACAACCTACCGCCTCTGATCATCTTCATTCCCAGAGAGGAGTACACATTCAGCTCTTTGGAATACATACCACTTTGGCTTCATTTTTCGTCTTTTCATCCCAGACCCATGAAAACTTTTCCGTGAAAGGTCTTGGTGCATGGACTGCATTTATGGACCATTAGACTAATGCCCAGTTAAGGGATAAATGTGGGTCAATCCATAAATTCATAGTTTTGCTCTGAAACAGCCATTAGATTTTCCCATGCTAGTGGGCAATTTGTTGACAAGTTAGAAAATACATAGCTAAAGACAAACATTTATGGAACATTCAACACCTTTTCCCCGTGAGGTGAAAAGTAGAAATAGCATTCACACCAATGATCCATGGTTTTAAATAGCTCTGATTTCATTTCTGTAAACCTCCTTTTAGGCACTTAAAATCACCTTTCAGTAACAGGATATAATCAGAGATGCAAGAAAAGATTTATATAAGGCTGTTCCCTTGAAACGATTTTCTCACACACACACATACACACACACACACACACACACATACACACACACACACATACACACACATACACACACACACACACACACACACACATACACACACACATACACACACATACACACACACACACACACACACACACACAAGGCAGCTTCTTACATTGCCAAAATGGGTAAATAAATATTAGGACACTTTATTACGGGAAATTCTGCAGCCACTAAAAATCATACATGCAAGACATATTTACTCATATAAGAAATGGTTATGATTGATAGAAAGTGAGGAGAGCAGGACACAAAACTATATATATTGGTTTCAGTATGATAAGGTTTTTACATATATGCACACAGATACTGTGTCCCTCTAAACTATAATTAACACCTATATACTTTGTTTTTTCCCAATTTTTCAAAAATTAACATACATTACTTTTATAAACAGAAAAGATAAATTTATACTCACTTTTACCAAAGAATATAGTGATCAACTCTTTGTCTCTCTCTCTCAAATAAATAAAAATAAAATCTTTAAAAAAGGGAGGGCACCTGAGTGACTCAGCTGGTTAAGTGTCTGCCTTTGGCTCAGGTCATGATCTCAGGGTCCAAGGATCGAGCCCCACGTCAGGCTCCCTGCTCAGAGGGGAGTCGGCTTCTCCCTCTGTGCTCTCTCTCTCTCTCAAATAAAAATAAAACATTTTTTAAACAAAGAATATAGTGATCAGAAGTTACCTTCACTGCCCCTTGAAATCAAAGTCCACTATCCCTAAATTATTTTTCTGTTACATCTGGTCCTTTATCATCATAGTCTCACCATTTTATTAAATAATATTTTTGGTGCTGATGAAATGACAAATCAGCTAAAACCTGATTCATTGAAAGCCACCTGTTAAAAAAAGCTGAAAGAATACAGATAATTATTCACATTATCCTTCCTCTTTATAAGGGTTTGCTAAGCACATTAATAATGTAAATAAGGATTAATGAGGACACATACTTAAGATATTTTCTTCAAGTCCTGGCAGTCAATTCTGAAGCATAAAGTAATATTTTCATTGTATATGGTTCTTCTCTATCCATTAAAATGGATCACCCATGGAAGCCTCCAGAAATGGCAGTTCAAGGAGAAATACAGTAATTAAGTCCATGATCTCAGAGGTCAAACTCCTCGGGTCTGAGTCTTGGTTCCACGTCTTAGAGGTTATGCCACTTTCACAAACTGAAATTTTCTGTCTTAGTTTTTCATTTGTAATAAGAAAAACTCTCTGGTCAAGTTTTGTGAGACCATTCATTCCCTTATTCATAATCTAGAACAAAACCGTCCTGGACACTGTGCCATTTACCAGATGTAGGACGGTGAACGTGGCAGATGGGTTTCCTGCCTTCACGGAACTTAGATTCCATTTGGAAAGAAACACAGTTACCCAGAAGCAATGAGCACTATAGTTTGAAGTCTGTAAAAAGATTTAAAGAACAAGTAAGGAAGAGCACGGCAGCCCGCGAGAGAGAGGGAGGCAGGGAGAACATATCCTAAGAGGTCGGGAGGTATTTTAGCTCGAAGTTAGGCTCCTAGAAATATTGTAAGGTTGGTAAGATGAATTCTTGTTTGTGTTTTTAAAACACCTCCTTGGCTCCTGTGCAGAGAACAGGTCAGAGACGTGTAGGGGGAGCAGTTACGAGTCTACCACGATCATTCCGTTGTGCCATGGTGGCAATTTGCTCTGTGAAGATGTGCAGAACGGGTCCAAGAGGTCGTTCATTGAGACGCAGTTGGGAAGACTGTTGATGGGATTTGCTCATTGGTTGGGTATACGTGGATGTCGGGAAAAGATGAGCAAAAAGATAAGGTCCAGGCTTGGGGCTGAGCAAGAGGATGAGTGGTGACACCGTTAGTGAGCACGGAAGATGGGTGGGAGCAGGTCTGAGAGGGAAGTGAAGAGCTTGGTTCTGACCTTGTTCAGTTTCCAAGACACCTTGGGCAGCCCGCTGGGCTGGAGCAGGCAGTTAGAGGTATGTGCCCACGATCGTTTAGCCACCATCCAGGTACATATGGTATTGAGGGTCATGGATGAGATGAGTGACCTAGGATGTCCATGCAGAAGCGAGGATGAGGGTCAGGGACATGTTGCCAGGGAGAGAAGATGGGAGTGGCCAAAATAGGAGACTGACAAGGAGCAGCCACCTAGAAAGCTTGGGAACCGGGGAGTGTGGTAACCCAGAAGTCAAGAAGAAAAAATGAAATACGATGCAAAATCATACACATTATAGAAACTGTTGCGTGTAACTGAGAGTGCTCTGGGGCACGTCACAGCCTCTCTGAGCCCTAGTCCCCCCACTGGAGATGCTGATCAAGTCCCCTCATAGGGAGGTTTCATACAAGGAGCAGATTCATAGGAAGAATTCATGGGGGGCGCCTGGGTGGCACAGCGGTTAAGCGTCTGCCTTCGTCTCAGGGTGTGATCCCGGCGTTACGGGATCGAGCCCCACGTCAGGCTCCTCTGCTATGAGCCTGCTTCTTCCTCTCCCACTCCCCCTGCTTGTGTTCCCTCTCTCGCTGGCTGTCTCTATCTCTGTCAAATAAATAAATAAAATCTTTAAAAAAAAAAAAAAGAATTCATGGAGATAGAGGACATAAAGCATTTGGCCCACCACTTGAACATATGATGTGCTCGTTAATTATTAAGATATTGTAATGTAATAATAACCAGAAGGAATTTTTTTAATTGTATGAAAAACACAACTTCCATGGCCTGCCAGTTACCTGTCTCAGGAGCTTGGGAGTCTGTCCTGGGATTAGTCTTTACCCTGATTCCTTCTATTTGTTCATTTCCTCCCTCCCTCCCTCCTTCCCTCCCTCCTTCCTCCTTCCCTCTCTCCCTCCCTCCCTCTTTCCTTCCTTCCTTCCTTCCTTCCTTCCTTCCTTCCTTCCTTCCTTCCTTCCTTCCTCCCCTTCCTCACTCCCTGCCCCCTCATTCTCTCCTACCTTTCTTCCTTCTTTCCTTCCACCCTTCCTTTTTATTGGCCTCAGGCACACATAACTGGAATAATTGTAATTTTGGTTCATGACACACTTTATTTTGTTTGTTCTATAGATATTTTTAATAGCATGCAACCATCAATCCACCTTCCAAAATGAAAGCTAGGTCTCTGACAATAGCTACTTCTAACCATAAGTCCCCACACACCTCCCCTGGCCCTCCACTTCTCACCCACGGTGACGAATGTCCATAATTCTCAGCACATCATTAACTTGCTTTCTTTTTTTCATAGATGTATAGCACTTACGTGTATTCCTAACAGTACTTTTAACTTACTGGTTTTAAACTTTATAAAAAAGTGTCATTTAGAGCTAAGTATATTTGGGACTTCTTTCATGTAACATATTGTTAATACTCAGCCTGTAGCTCTGAATCATTGTAGTTAATTAATTTTGTCTGGTATCTGGTCTTCCATTTTGTGACTATATCGTAGTCTGCCCTTTGACTCTCCCACTGACAGGCAATACTGTTGTTCCTAAATTTTTGCAACTGTGAGCAGTGCAGCTATGGCATGCTAGTATATGTCTCCCACCATATGTGCGTAACGATTTCTTCCAAGAATATTCTTAGAAGAACCACTAGGGCTACTGGCTTTATGAAAACTCAAGCTTAGGGGGTAATGACAGACTGTATTTGCGTCCGGTTTCCCTCTCACCAGTGATGCATAGAAGATCCTATGAATCCTAGAATACCCACCACTGGAATCTCCAAAATTTAAAAATACTGTCAATTGAAACTGTGTAAAATATTTTTTGTGGTCTTGATTTAAATTTCTCTATCACCAGGCATCTTGGACATTTCTTTATAGGTTTATTGGCTTTATTGTTCATATATATTTTGTCCATTTTTCAAAATGATTATCTGATTTTTATGTCAATTCTTTCTTAAGTGTGTATATTACAAACATCCACTAGTTTATAACTTGTCTTTTATTTCATTTAAAAGTGTTTTGGTTCTGGGCACCTGGCTGGCTCAGTCAGTAGAGCACGTGACTCTTGATGTTGGGGTTGTGACCGCAAGCTCTATGTTGGGTATAGAGCTTACTTTAAAAAAAAAAAAAAAGGAAGGGAGATTTCGTTAATTTTAATAAGCTGAATTTTTTTACCCTGTATTTCATAGTCAGTATTTTTGTGTCTTGTTTAAAGGTCTATTCAATTCTGAAGATCTAAAGCATATTCCCATCTATTTGCTACAAAGATCTTTAGTGTTCTTATATTTGAGAACTTAATTTATCTATAATTAATTTTTATACATGGTGTAAGGTAGGGGTTCAATTTTTATTTTGACATATGGATAACAGTTTTTCCAATCTTCTTTTCTTAGGTTCATTCTCTCTTCTGTCATCTCACATGCTACTATGATGTAAACACCTAAATCCCCCATACATGTAGATGGATTTCCCCCTTACACCCATTGCTAAACATATCTTTCTCTGCTCTATTTCTACACCTCTGAGATGTTTTAGTTTCATAATAGATCCTAATATCTGGTATCCCCCTTGCCTACTTTTCTCCTTCAGAAGTATCCTGGCTACACTTGCAGGTTGTATCCTAGTACATATTTTAGAAATTGCTTTCAAGTTCTGTAACTGTAACTGGAGCAAATGGAAAGGTCTATCAGGTAAAATCAGTATCTTTTAATTTTAGGTTTTCTATCTATGAACATAGTATATTTTTCCCTTTATTTATATATTCTTTGTTATTTCTTACTAAAATTTCTGTAGGATATTTCTTATAGCTATCTTTCTCTTTCTTGCCATAATTCCTCCAGAGTGTTCTTAGGAAAGGGATTCAGCAGTTATGCTCATTCAGAATTTTGGCCACAACCAAACCCAAAAGACTTTCCATCATCCACGCTGCCTTTTTGCCTCTAATAATGATGCCTATCAATGTCAGTACATAGCATGCAATTTCATACTTTATGTTGCTCCCTTTCTTTTGAATGCCCTGTGTTCTCTTCTCATCTTGGTTAGCACCTATTTATTTGCTAACATTAAGCCATGCATCACCTTCTCCATGAGAATTTTTCTGACCTTTCAGGCTGAGTGAGTTGCCCATAATTCTTCATGTTTACATCTCACACAAGCCTTTCAAATTTCAATTGAACTGATGTATGTGTTTGTCTTACCCACTACTCTTTGAGCACGGGAACAGTATTTTTTGTCTTTGGTTTTCCAATGCTTAGAGTCCTTCATATACAAAGTGTTCCTGTAATGTTTGTTCAATTAAGATACAAAGTCATCTTAATAATCTAGGGGTCATAGGGCTGGGGTCTGGGCTAAGTCAATATCATTAAGTGAACAATGATTCCAAAAAAAAAAAAAAAAACAGTCAAGGAAACTAAATCTTAGTCATTTCTCCTTCCTAAAACAGGGAGAGACCATTGATGGGCATTTCTTTCTGAGCATCTGTCTCTTCATTTACAAGAGGGGCTTAATTCCTGGCCTCCCATCTAGTTGAAAGCTCTTTGAATTTTAAAAGAGGGGGAAATGTAGAAAGTGTTGGATGTTTTGAAAACACAAGGATGCAACTACACAGGCTCGGTTTGTACTAACACCACCACTGCCTCATTTAGAGAAGCATCAGGATGTGTTTTGTAGCTTTAATGCTCTTGATAGGACAGGAAGATTTTTTTTAAAGATTTTGTTTATTTGACAGAGAGGGAGAGAACACAAACAGGGGAAGGGGCAGAGGGAGAGGGAGAAACAGCCTCCCTGCTGAGCAAGGAGCCTGACACAAGGCTCAATCCCAGGACACTGGGATCATGACCTGAGCCCAAGGCTTAACTGACTGAGCCAAGATTTTTATATGCATAATGACAATGAATCTCTCTGTCTCTCTCTTTATATATATACCTATGTATAAATATTATACACACACACACACACACACCCCTTAATTGTCAGGTAGTCTTTGCTAAGGAACCATTGAAAAGTGATAAGATACAAAGACTGTCTTTTTTTTTTAAGATTTTATTTATTTATTTGACAGAGAGAGATAGCAAGAGAGAGACCACGAAGAGGGGGAGCAGCAGGCAGAGGGAGAAGCAGGCTCCCTGCCAACCAAGAAGCCCAACACAGGGCTCCATCCCAAGACCCTGGGATCATGACCTGAGCAAAAGGCAGAGGCTTAACAGAGGGAGACACCCAGGCGCCCCAAGACTGTCTTATTCCAAGAATGTAGCAACTATTTAAACAGTAAATTAAAGACTCATTGTATTCTATTATTTAATAACATTTATAAAGTCCTCTTTATATTGCTTCAATGAAACAACTTTTAAACTATACATTAAAGATTCAATTCCATTTTATTATGTTCTTAATCCCATTTTGGGGGTAAATTCCTTAACACTAAGCACCATTTAATATTTTTACGGAACACTTGGTTATTTTTGACAAAGGAGGCAGGAGTGGCCATACCTACAATGATCACATTTTCCAAAGGGGGGGAGAATTCTTAACCTGGGGCAGTAGTTTGAGATTCAGTTCTGGGAAATCCTTGGGTCCTGAGGTGGTGACCTGGGGTCGTTGTGGGGAGTGAGGGGGGCTGTGCCAGCAGGGACGAAAAGTGCATGTGCTCCTTTCGTAATTATAAAGCACACTTAGAGACACCTGGGTGGCTCAGTAGGTTAAGGGTCCAACTCTTGGTTTCATATCAGGTCATGATCTCGGGGTCATGAGATTGAGCCCATGTCAGCCTCTGTGCTCAAGGAGGAGTGTGCTGGACAGTCTCTCCCTCTCCCCTGCCCCTAACCCCACTCATGCGTGTCTTCTCTCTTTCTCTCTCTCCCAAAATAAATAAATAAATAACACTTAAAAAAAATAAAGTATACATAGAACTAAAGATATTAGGTTCACAAAGGCCCCTGTTCCTGCACCCAATAGAACAAATGAACCTGTACACCACCATGTCTGCTTCCGTCTGAAGCTAACACATTAGGGATAACACTGAGCTCCTCTTTGAAATTTCCTCATCCCCTTCTTTTCCCTAGAGGTCATTAGCGTTTTGAAGTTGTATGTCCTTCTCGTTAACCCTTGTACTACGTATCTTTTTATTTATAAGTAGTAAACTCTATTTTTTGGTGTGTATTTAAAGTTCATATAAATGGTATCATGCTGTCTATGTCCTTCTGTAACATTGTGTTATCCACTCAAAATTATGTGTCAGATTTTATCCATGTTGATACACACAGACCCAGTTCATTCATTTTAACAGCTGTACGTCTATAATCATCAGGGGTCTTGGTTGCAAACAACAGAAAGCGACTCTCATTAAATTAACCAGAAAAGGACTTAATGAGAAGGATGTTGAGGGATTGATGGAAGAAGCAGATGAAAAGTCTGAAGAAATAGGGTAGCGGGGGAAGAGATCAGGCAGATGAAATCATGGTTACAATCTTATCAAAGGAAGTGTGGCCAGTTACCCTGTTGGCTCCTGTGGACCGTGCCTGTCACCAGCGCCAACACCAGCACACTGCGTGTCCCTCGAGCATGACAGCACTGCTGGTATTGCTGAAGCGGGTGAGTCACGCCAAGGCTGCCTTGCTGCGGACAACGCTGTGCCATGCACGCCACTCCCAGCTTGGCCACCTCTGTGGCACACGACACTGGACAGTGGACGCTGAGCTGCCCTGCCACCATCCCTGGGGCTCGTTGATACTTGCTGCTACGGCTCCCTCTGTCTTCATTCTAATATTCTACTTATTCTGTCATTTCTCAGGCATTTCTATGCCCTGAGAACAGAGCACTGAAGACGACTAAGTATTTATTCTCACAGGGCTTACACTCTGGAGGGAAGATAGATAATTAACAAACGATTATGTCTGCATCTGCTTGTGATGCATATCTATGTAACTGGAGACACTTGCTCGGGACTCAAAGTCCCCAGCAGAGCTTTGGTGGAACATGTGCCATTCAAACTCAGATCTTACCAGGACTATACCCGCCAGGAAGCCAGAAGTACTATTTACTCCCCATTCGCAGCCTGGGGTAACTGTGCCTTTTCTACTGAAAGAGGCCATTGGGTCTTGGTATTGCCATCTTCTTCATTCTAGTCACTCCAACAGGAGTGAAGTGATATCTAACGTCGTTTTAATTTGCATTTCCCTGAACTGTAATGAGAAACGCGTTCACTGCCCACTAGGGTTTCCTCCTCTATGACTTGTTGTTCACATCTCTGCCTGCTTTTCTTCTGCTTTTCTGTCTCTTTCTTATTCCAGTGCAGGGAGAAAAATGCATATTCTGATCTAAATGTACTAATCCAGGGTAGGTAAGCATGTTGCAAGTATATTCTCCCAGTCTTTGGCTTGTCTTTCAACAGTGTTTATGCCTTTAAGAAAAAAATCAGCTTTATTGAGCTATAACTTACATTAAATCAAACTCACTAGTTTTAGTGTATAAATTAGTAAGTTTTAAAAAATATACATGCTCACAATCATGGAATAGGCGATTTCCAGAAAGTTCCCTCATACCTGTTTGTTTTTAGTGCTCTCTCCCAACCCCAACCCCAGGCAATCATTTTCTTCCTGCCCATATATATATTTTTTTTAATTTCATATGAATGGAATCATACAGCATGTACGGTGTCTGAATTTCTCCATTTAACCTATGCTTTTGAGATCCATTCATGTTATTATACATATCAGCAGTATGTTCCTTTTTATTGCTGTGTAATAGTCCATTGTGCGAATATCCACGATTTCTTCATCCAGATACCAGTTAATGGATACTTGGGTTGTTTCCAGGGTTTTGCAATTACAAATACAGTGAATATTTAAGTACAAATCTTTTTATGCAGGTAGGTTTTTATTTGTCTGGGGTAAGCTAGGAATTGGATTGATGGTCCTAAGTAGTCATATAGCTCTATAAGAAACCACCAAAGTGCTTTTCAACGGGATGCGTGAATGAGAATTGCAATTTATCCACATCTTCCCCAACACTTGATAGTGTGAGTCATTGGGCACTGAGCCATTCCAGTGGGTGTAAACTTCTTTTTTTATGGAAGTTTCATTGTTTTTCCTCTAAAGGCAAATGATTTTGAATGCTCTTCAATGTATTTACTTGCCGTCCCTGTATCTTCCTTAATGAAATGTTCGTACAACTCTTAGAACCATAATTTCTTAAATCAGGTCATTTTTCTTTTTATTATCAATTTGTGCAAGTTCTTTACATTTTTGGAATACAAGCCTTTTGTCAGATAAACGTGTGTATTTTTTCCCAGTCCGTGCCTTGCCTTGTCATTTCTTTAACTGTTTTATGAAGAGCATTTTTTTTTAATTTTTACAATGTTTCCTTTATTTTTTCTTTTTATAATTCATTGTTTTTGTGTCCTATCTAAGAAATCTTTGCTTAGCTCAAGGTCACAACTATTTTTTTCTGCATTTTTATCTAGACGTTTCACAGTTTTTGCTGCTGTTATATTTAGGGGGGTGATTCATTTCTAACTCATTGTTTGTATAGTGTAAGGTAAGGGTTGGGCTTCACTGTTTTCCATCTGGATGTCCAATTATTCAAGCACCATTTGCTGTAAAGACTATTCTTTCTCTTTTGAATTACTTTGTCAGCTTTGTTGAAATTCAATTGACCATATATTGAGGATGTATTTTTCCACTTTCCACTCTCTTCCATTGATCTATTATGTCTGTCTTTACACCAATAACACAATGGCTTGATTACTATAGCTTTAGCGTAAACTTCAATTCAGGTACCGCAATTTCCCAAAAACCTAATTTTTTAAGTATTTTGAATTTCCATATAAATTTTAGCATCAGCTTGCCAACTTAAAAAACATCCTGCTGTGATTTTGACTGGGAATTTTTAAATCTATAGCTAAATATAAGGATATTAAACTGAGTGATACTGAATCTTCCAATCCATAACATGTTTCATCTCTTCATTTATGTGGGTTTTATTAAACTCAATTCAGCAGTGTATTGTAGGTTTTGGAGTACAGATCCTGCAAATATTCTGTTAAATTTGCCCTTGCGTATTATTATTTAAATTTTCATTTTTACTTGTTCATTGCTAAGTATGAGAAATACATTAGATTTTTGTATAGTGACTGTCTTATGGCTTTGCTAAACTCATTTATGAGTTATAGAATTCCTTTTATATTTTTCTTAGAATTTTCTACATAGACAATTATGTTGCTGTGAATAAATATAGTTTCCCTTCTTCTTTTCCAATCTGGATGCCTTTTATGTCTTTTTTTTCTTGCCTGATTGCACAAGCTAGGACCTCCAGTGCAATATAAAATACAAATGGGGAGCGGGGACATCTGTGCCTTGTTCCTGGTCTTTAGGGGAAAGCGTTCGGTCTCTTGCCATTAAGTATAATGTTACCTCTAGGTTTTTGCTAGAGTTTTTATTTTTGCAAAGAGTTTTTGTTTTTAAATCATGAATTAGTGTTAAATTTTAAAAATCCATTTCTGCATCTAAGATGATTTTTTTCTTTTAACCTGCCATTATAGTGAATTCTATTGATTGATTTTAGTATGTCAGGTCAAATTTTTCACAGCCAGGATAAACTTCTTTTGGTTTTGATGCATTATTACTTGTTTGTGTGTGTCGTTGGATTTGATTTGGAAAAAAAAAAAAGAATTCTTATGTATTTTTACCTCAATAGTCTTATGGGATATTGTTCTTTTTAAAAAAAAATGTAATAAAGAGAAACAGGTCTAGTTTCCGTCTGATGATGTAATGATGTATGATAATGGAATATGATGATGGAAGTCTCATAAAATGAGCTGAGAAGTATTCTCTCCTTTCATATATTCTGCAAGAGTTCCTATAGAATTAGGTAGAGGTACTCTTTAAATATTTGGTGGAATTCACCAGTGAAATAGAAAGAGCCAGGAGCTGTTCATGTGTTTGATTTCTTTGAGGTTGTGTGTGTGTGTGCGTGTGTGCGCACAGAAGAGTTTTAAATTTAACATTTGATTTATGCAATAGATACAGCAATTTTTAGGTTATCTTCTTGAATTAGTTGGATATTTTGTGTCTTTTTTTGTCCATTGAAAGGTTGCTGCTTTATCTCTTACCATAAAGTTGCTAAAAATATTTCATGATTGCCCTTTTAATATTTTTACCATCGTTTGGAATGTCCCCTCTTTCATTCCTGTTAAGGGTCGTTTATGTCTTTTCTCTATTTTATCTTCACCAGCTTGTCTTGTCTAAAGATTAATCAATTTAATTAATCTTTAAAGAACTGGATTTTGCCTCCACTCATTTTTTTCTATTGTTTTTCTGTGTTCTACGTCATTTGTTCCTTTTTTGTTTTAATTGTTTCTTTCAATTTTCTAGGCTTATTTTGCTCTTTTCTGTTTTAAGTTTCTTTTTTGGAAGATTTGAGACACTCTCTTTTCTACCACAAGCATTTAATCCTAAACATGATCCTCTAAGAACTACTTTGGATGTATTCCACACATTTATTTATTTAAATAGATACAGATATAGTCTTCATTTTCTTTTTCCAGTTTTCAATGTAATTTTTTTCTTGGAATGGTTATTGAAAAGTAGATTGTCAAATTTCCTGGTATTGTAGGGTTTTCTAGATATTTTATGCTATTGATTTTTTACTTTAATTTTGGTATGATTAGATAACTATATTTTTTATTGCATTATTTGAATCCTCAAATTTATTGAGACCTTTTTATGCTCTGTATTGATGATAAGCACTCTCCTTTTTTTTTTTTGGTTTTTCCTATTAGTTTATCAAAAGTATTTATGATAAAGTTGTGCTGAATTTTATTAAATTGTTTTTCTGCAGCCATTGAGATGATTATATACATATTTTTTTCTCTTTTAATTTGTTGATACCATGGTCTATTTTTATAGAATTTATTGTGTTAAACAAATCTTGACTTTTTGAGGTGAGTCTGGTATATGGTATTTTTAAACATAACTGAATTTGATTTGCTGATATTTTAACTCGTGATTTCTTACCTCTATCTCAGTAAGAGTAACCTATCATTCTTCTCCTCTTACTCTGTCCTCCAGTTTTGAAACCAAGCTAATACTAGCATTATACAGTAAGTTGGATAACATTCTTTCTTTTTCTTTACTAGAAACATGCGTTAAAGTCATAGTTTATTTGTTCCCTGATGGTTTGGTAAAATTCATTCATAAAATAATCTAGACCCAGAGTCTTTCTAAGAGATACATCGATACAATCTATATGCCAGAAAGTTTATTTTGTGATACCAATTTGTCTATTCAAATATTTTATTTCATTCACTTCAATACTAGTCATTCACAGTATTTCAATGATCATACATTTCATATAAATTGTCACATTTACTGTGACAAAGTTATTCATGAAATCTCTACGTCTGGTATTAATCATTTTGTTTGCCATATTTTTATTTATAATTTTATCCTTTTTCTCTCAATTAATCCTTCAGAGATTTTTCTGTTTCAGTAGTTTTTTTTTAAAGAACTAGCATTGATTTCATTGATTCTTTTTATTTTTTCTAATATTTGCTCTTATCTTTATTATATCTTTGCTTCTATTTTCTTTGGGTTTTTTCTATGGTTCTTTATCTTATTGAGTTAAATACTTGCTTCACCAATTTTTAAACTTATATATTTTTAAATATATACCATTAAAATCAGACATTCCCATCAAACACTTCAATTTTACCTTCTATAATTAGTGACTTTGCTACTATTTAGTTTTAAGTAATTTGTTACTTACATTATGTCTTATTTATTCCATGAATTATTGAGTTTTCTTCTTTTTTAGTGTCTAAATATAAGGTGGGCTTAAGAAATATCGTTATTTCATTGATCTCTGATTTTCTTGCCATGTGTTTAGAAACAATGGTCTATTTGATATAACTTTTTTGGTATTGGTTGAAACTTTCAATATGGATTATTATTTGGCCAATGTTTATAAAAAATACGTGGATAATCTTAAAGAATTTGTATTCCGTGTTTTTCAAGATTTTATGCATAGCTTTAAAGTATGTTGTTCACATTTTTATATTCTTGCTAAGTTTAAATCTTTTTTTAACAGTTTCAAAAGCAGCCTATTAAAATGTCTCACTCTGATTATGGACTTGCTCATAACTCTGTAAACTTTGCTTTATATGGATTATAGTTACATGTTTAGTTGCATTAAGATTCATGATTATTATATATTCTGAGAAAGTGTTCCTTTTATTATAAGTAACAACCCTTCAAATCCTTAATGACAATTTTGACTTGATATTTATCTGATATTCATTTGGAATTGGTGAAATATTCTTTTTTATTCTTTGACTTTCAAATTTCTGCATCATTTTCTTTTTAGATGTGTCTCTTACAAAAAAACCTTTGATTTTCTGATTCCTCTGGTCCTCAATTTGCCATTTTGTGAGACCAACAAAAACATGTTTGTCCCCTTCATATAATTATCATTAAATTCACTTTAAAGGTAAGGAAATCCATGTTCAGTGAGGGATTGACTTGTTACAGGTGACGTCTAGAAAATGTCATTTTATTATGTCATGTCGTGTCCTTTTAGAGGCATCTGTTATGGGCTTGTGTCCCCCCAAAACCTATATTTTGAAGCCCTAACCCCCAGTGCTTCTGAATGTGGCCTTCTTTGGAAATAGAGTTACTATAATAGTACAAAAGTACATTTGTATACAAATGTACAAATGTGTACACATGTATAACAAACAAAAGTTATGAAGGTGGGTCCTAATCCATTATGACTAATGTCCTCATAAAAAGAGGAAAAATGGACACAGACAGGAACACAAGAAGATGCCGGGTGAACATAGGGTGATACTTCTATAAACCAAGGAACAGCAAAGAGTGTCATCTGACCACTGGGCTAGAAGAGAAGCATGGGACAGATTCTCCTACCCAGACTTCAAAAGAAAGCAACCTTGCTGGTATCTTGAATTTGCGCTTCTAGACTCCGGATCCCTGAAACAGTACCTATTGTTTAAGCCACTCAAATTGTGGTATTTTGTTACTGCAGTCCTAGCAAACTGCTATAGCATCTTTATACAATGAGAAAGCTTTCTGCTGACTGTCTGTCTTTTGCAAATACGCACATACGTATGTACCATCTTGCAGACATACCATGGGGAAGTCTGTCTAATACATGACGTTGAGAAAAAATAAAATCTCACCATCTGCTTGGAAGATCTTCCAGGTAGTGGAGTATAAAAGGGCAGGGGCCTGGGCTGGGTCAGGAAACTTGAGTTTGGACAAAAACATTTTCTGCTGGCTCTTGGTGTCATTTACACATCAAGAAGGGTACCGCAAGTCTGACTTGCCTGAACTTCAAGTTTTCAAAACATTTTGCCAACGAATCTGCCTTTGCGATGACATAATTAATATGATTGCCCAATGTTTATGAATCAAAAACATATATAACAGGATATGCAATAAAATCACTTCTCCAAATTCCGATGATGTCACCAGCAGCCCACCAGAGCTGAAGGGGCATTCTTGTGGATTCGTCCTAAAGCCCCTGCACAGCTGGGCCAGATGAGTGGGGAGCCTAGCAGGGCAGCCCTGTGCGGCCGGGGGGCCCACATCTGCCTGAAACAGCCCATGTGGCCTCACGAGTCAAGCCTGTCCATAAGGAGGCTCGCCCATCTGGCCTGAGTATCAAGCGTTCCCTGAAAACAGCGGGTGAGAATGGAATCCTATCCTCTCCCTGCTCCGGCCTGGGTGTGCATTCCCAGGGAGGGCCCACGAGAGGGGGAAACTCGACAGGGACAGGGCTGGTTCAGAGAAGCCAGTGGTTGTCTTGCCTACATGTAAGCATGAAATTCAAGTCCCCACCGAGGTACCGTGGAGAAGAGACCCCAGGTGGGCCAGGATGAGTGCTGAGTGTGCGGTGAGCTTCAGCCTAGAGCCCATGACCACTCCATCATCTCTGCACGTTGGTGGGCCCGGGTGTCAGGCCATCCCTGGCAGCCGAGCATTTTGTCCCTGGGCAAGTTGCTTAATTTCTCTGGATCTGTTTTTTGTTTTTGTTTTTTCTCCTTTATTAAATAAAGGTGGTGAGTCCCCATGCTTCCCACCTCATCAGAATACACGTGAAAAGTTTGTTTCGTATTCTGTAGTTTAGCAAACATGTTCTAAGCATTCCTAGCTGTCATTTGTGCCATAGCAAAGACATGCTGAGGGCTTAAGATGTGCCAGGAAACAAATCAGCTGCCGGAGGCTAGTAGGGAGCAGACCAACTGCGTGTGTTATCCTAGGAACATGTGGAAAAGGCAAAGGGACCCTTCAGGTCCACAATGCATCTTTCGATTTCTAGGTAGTGGGTGGCACTGTTTAGGGGAAACATCAGCAAGGCAGGTGCATTGGCTTAGTGGGGGATTTGGGGGAGCAGAACGAGTTGCCTGGGAGGGTAAGGTGGCATTCCAGGCTGGGAGGACCCATGTGTAAAGGATGGAAGCCTGAAGAAACACAGCAGGTACCAGGGAGGGCAGAGTTCCACGGCTAGCCAGGGAGTCAGGGCAAGCTGGAGAATGAGATTCTCTCCCTCCAGGAGTTTACAGTCTAAATAAGAGACAGGGAGAAAAGAGCAATAAGGCAAAATCCTTGGGAAATCCCATTTCTGGAAATTAAAATAAACAATCATTTTCCAGGGCCACCTGAGAAATGGTACACTGAGTCTCTGGGCAGAGAGATTGTTCGGAGCCTGGGTGCGAGTAGGGGTGCTCCAAATCCGGACTTCAGAGTAGATGAAGACACTGGAAACAGCGAGATCGGGGTCTGCAAAGTAGCAGAAAGAGGGAAGCCTGAACAGGTCCTCAAGGCCTAGAGGCGGTCCAGCCTGCTCAGGCAATGGGGAGCTGAGCCATCAGGTAAGTGACGGGTAGTCTGGGGGCCTCAATGCCAAGGGAAAGAGATGTCAGAAATCCACAGAAGTAGGACTGTGCTCTCTCACTCGGTACAGTGCCTCCAAAAAGCACAATGGTCATGGGCATAGAACCCCCGGTCCTGAGAGGACTGACCCATTGGAGACCATCAGACCTGGATTTGAATCTGGCCCCATCTCTCACTAGCTCAGGGACACTAAGAAAGCAGTTGCCTCTCATGCAGCTTTCCTCAACTGTAAAATGACATAATATTCACACCTAGCTCCTGGAGAGGTGGCAAGCCTCAGGAGCCCTCGCCACACGGCCCCAGGCTCAACGTCTTAGAGGAGAGGTCGCAGAGCAGCGGCTGCCAGCCCTGCTGGGAACAAGAGGAGACATCCCCTGCAGGGGCTGCTCAGCACCTTCCCTCGAGCCCCCAACTCTGCCAAAAACATCTTGCACAAGGACAAAGAGACAGGGCCCTGCGCCACGATGCCATCCCTGCTAGGTAGAGAAAGCTGTGGCCATTTATCTGCG
This sequence comes from Ailuropoda melanoleuca, assembly GCF_002007445.2. Lineage (NCBI taxonomy): Eukaryota > Metazoa > Chordata > Mammalia > Carnivora > Ursidae > Ailuropoda > Ailuropoda melanoleuca. The sequence goes on from NC_048231.1 coordinate 36,117,700, forward strand.
CTCTGCAGAGTACAAAACAGAACAAAAACAACGAAAACAGCACACACACACACACACACACAATCAATTTCAAAAATAATAAACTTCCATCATCATTTGTGTCAATTTTCCTTGGAGCCGCTAGCATTCAAACTTTGGGATGTTTCTAGAGACCTGGAGAGAAAAAAAAAAAAAATGCTTGCACTTTGGGCTCAACCAGAGTCTTACAAGTTCATTTTCCTCTCCCTCTCAGTTCTGCAGCCGCTGGTGCCCCCGGGCCCCAAAATGTCTCCCCCCGCCCATCTCCTCGATGTCTCCCTCTGTCTATATTGCTCTCCTCGGTTTCCCTTGTTCTACACCTTTCCGAAGAAAGAGAGTGCAGAGTATGCACCCTGATTCTCTCCCAGACCTGGATGGGCAACTGGATGTTTTCAATCCGACATGTACTGGCTTTTGAGCTGCAAAATGCCAATTTCCTGGGCAGGCGTACCCTGCTAGGGAAGCCCCTTCAGAATGAGTCTCTGAGTGATAAGATTGGGGTTTTCCCCAAGACCTTCCTGGGACCCTCAGGCAATTGAGGGGCACAATGATCCCAAGGAGAAAAACAGAATAAGGGAAGGGCTCTCTCACATCCTGCTGCAGCGATGCTGAAATATCCCCCCCCCTGCCCCGCATGGGATTCCAAGGCTGGCCCTTCTCTGCCATCCCATGTCCTCATTGCTGCACCAGTAACATTGGCCCCGTTTGACAGATGAAGAAAGTGAGACGGTGTGTGAGTCACAGGAGACAGGAAAAGGGTTTCCCGTCTGAGTGGACCGAGCTCCATCCAGGTTGGCCCGGGGCTCGCTTGTGGAGTTTTGCCTCGGAACATCCCAAGCCGCTTACAATGCAGGGAACCCCTCTTGCTCCCAAGGGGTGGGACGGCTTGGCAGGGAGGCGGCCAACGGCTCAGTTGGTTGAGGAGATAATGATGCTTAGAGCTGTTTATCAACCATCTTTGAATGGCAGGCCCGGAATGCCTAATTAACTAGCATCCGTGGTCTGGTAACTCTTCTAAGAGCCTGGCCGTATCAGATCACTAACACTTCTGCATGGGTCTATCTCTCCCTAAAACCTGTGCTCGGCGCCGGATAAATAGAAGTTTCTGACGACAATAATTAATGAATGGGAGGGGAGGAAGGGGAAGGCTTTGTGGCCTGCCCAAATCCCTGGAGCTCCCAGGAATTAAAGTTGATTTTTCTGCCAAAGGGAGGCCTGTGTGGACAACGTGCCACGAGGAAAGGGCCAGGGACGCTCAGCTGTTCTGAATTTAGCCAGGAACGCAAAGGCCGAAGTCCTGGGCCACCTGGCACCCAGCTGTTCATATCCTCACGGCCCCAGAATCCTGCCCTGGTGGGGCCCACAGGAACCAGCTCGCATAGCGCTTCATTGTCCGTACCTTGCTGGGGTCACCCTGCACCTTAGCCACAGACACAGGATGGAGACCCAGGTCACCCTCGACGGGCCTGTGTCTCAAGTCCTATCCTGCCCCCTCCGCTCCAGTCACAGCGGACAATATCGATACCATCCTTTTTATACAGGTCACTCTCCTTGCTCACCCTGTTCCTCTTCCACCCCCTCTCCTCCAGGAGAATCCCAAATCATTGGGAAGCCTTCCATGACCTGCTCCCTCTTGGTGATGAGTTAGTTCCCATCCTCCAGGCAGCCTGCCTGGATTCATGCCTCCATCGTGACACTGTCCACACTGCACTGACATTGTCTGTGTCTGTGCCTAGGCTGCACATTCCACCCAAGCTTCTCAAAGTCACCTCTGGGGTCCTGTCTTCTGCTGTCACCCCAGAACCCAAGACAGAGCCTGGCAGAAAAGAATCAGTGCACAGATCATTTCTCATGCATGGAGAATGGATAATGAGCACATTCATAAAGGAGTCTTTTCTTTTTTAGCAGGATTTTTTCACTCTCTAAGGACAGGGATGTTGGCTTGGTTATAAATAAATTACCAAATAGGGCTTGCTCCTGAAATGAAGCAAGGGGGGAAGAGGTGTCCGGGGTTCTCCTGATATGCTTAGCACAAACCCCACAATAACAAGTGTGGCTCAGGGCCAGCCAGCCCGACATGCGAGGCGGCAGCCCTGTCTGATGGCCGTGTGTCTCCGTGCATTCAGCCCGGCGAGCGTCCCCGGTCCGCAGCCGGCCAGGCAGCTCCGATTCAGGCCTGAGAATGAGTATTTAGCTTCCCACAGGAGCTCGGCCACCACCAGTCTTCTCCCCATCAACAAAGGTTTGCTGCCATGTCTGTTTCCACCAAAACAGAAAAGGAGACTCACGTGACGAAGGGGACCCAGGCCTGGCTGGACCGGAGGGCTTTCAACCCCCAGAGGAGATGATCATTGTGTTCGCTTAGATCCGGAGACACAGAAGTTCAGAGTCAAACGTGGAGTGTAAGCGGTGCCGTTTCACACTAATGGGGTGGGGACCCTCAGGCCACCCGAGCCTCCGCTTCCTCTGCTAAGAAACAGGGTGACGGTGTCTCCTCTGCAGGGGACGAGAGGAGCGTCATGCAGGGAAAGTGCTGGATGTTGTGTCTGGAGTCTCCTAGGGCTCAGTCTGTATCCGCTGCCTTTCACAGGCTGGGCTAGAGGCGGCAGGGAAGGCACAAGCAGCCGCTCGCTCGGGGACACATCCCGAACACGTTCTGTCCTGGGCGTGGTGCTGGCTCTCAGCTTGCACCTGCCTTGGCTCTCGGCTGCCGTTAAAGGTGTTTCCTTGAAGACTCAGCTAAAGATAATAAAACACCAATCTCCATAGCCTCCAGCACACACACCCGCTCGCCTGTCTGTGGCAGGAGTTCCTGCCGTGGCCCCCAGCAATCCACGAGGCTAATTAGTAACTAAGTCCTACCCCTCACCCGGACATCCTGTGGCTTCCAAGCTCTATGAGGACCTGAGAGTTCCTCTTTGCTCATGCCTGAATCTCTGGTGTCCTCGGTGGCCCAGCACGGTGCCTGGAACACAGTGCCACCCCATACATTTTGTTGAAGAAGCAAGGGAGGGACCCTGGAGGGAGAATGGGAGGCCGGAAGGGACGCTCCCACCATGTGACATCTCAGGTCACACGTCGTCTTAGAATGCTGTTCTAGTTTGCCGGCAAACTCCTGCTCACGCTGCCAGAGATGACGGTGGGGTTCCTGCACGCCACGGCCTTCCCATGTGTCCTTGGGAAGCAGCGCTGGTGACCTCATCCGCGCACCCGGCCTCCTGCTTCCTCCAGCAGCACAAGGACCGCTGCCCCCGAGTGGCTCCTGGAGACATGTGTCAAGTATGCTGCAGCCCACCCCCCCAACACACCCTTGCCTCCAGCACAGCATTCACTCCTCCCATGGCGTCTCCACGCTTGGCGTCGGTCACCCCAGTCACTGGCGACTTTGGGCTGGTTTGTAATCTGCAGTTCACGCTCACCAGTGCCCCACACGGGCCCTCTCACCAGCTGGCGGGGGTGGGGGTACACCAGGTGCACAGGCTTTCGGCTTCCTGGGGGAACCTTTAAAAGGTTGTGAGCTTTTGCAATGGCATGCTTGGCTTAGTGGTCCCAACAGGATGTGAAATCAGGCACCAAAAGCAGTTCCCGGGCCCCTGCGCAAGCACTGTGTTTGGAACTCACACGATTGATGGAAGAACAGAAGACACTTAAGTTTACTGATAACAGTAAGTCCAAGTACCCACTTCACACAAAATGGAGGCCTCATTACATGGCGTTTGGTCCAAAACATGCTTTCTAGGGTAAGTCATTCATTCATTCGACCAGCATTTCTGAGGGGTCTACTAGGGGCAGGCTGTGTTCTAGCGTGGGGGCCCTTTGACAGGCAGGATGGCAAAAGTCTTTGCTTTTGCAGAGAGTGAAGGGGACAAGCAAGCAGCAAAGTCAAATCATTGTATCTGCAGCCAGGTAGTAAAGAATGCCATGAGGGAACGCCGAGTGGTTTTAGCCCAGAGGGAGTTTCCTGAGCTTCTGCTTAGGCAGGCCCAGTTCGCCAGGCCTCTGAGGAGCTAACACAGGACCCCTGAGATAAGTAAGGCTGTGAGCCACAGGCCAGTGGGTCAGGCACTCCAAGCAGGGGCCACAGCAGGTGCAAAGGCCCAGTGGCAGGACTGTCCTTAGCATGCATGAAAAACAAGGGGCCCCGGCCACGGGCAGCCTGCAGGGGGAACAGGGGCCAGTGGAAAGCATTTTGGTTTTTATCAGGGAGCCAGCAGAAGGACTTGAATATCAGGGCCTTGGACACTGTCAAAGTGAGTGGTTTGCTTCTAGTCTGAGATCAGGAGCATGGCAAGCAAGGAACGATACAGTGTATCTTAACATTTTGAAGGTATTGCTCCATTTGGATAGAAAGGACTTCGAAAGCAGGCAGGACTGAGCCTGAAATCCCAGCTACACCACTGTGTCACTGCGTCCAAAGGGAGGTCTTCACAGGCTGTTGGGAAGATTTCATACCCACGAAATACTCAGGTAATCTGCTGGGAGCATGGGAGAACCCAACAAACACTGGGTTCCTTCCCAGTGTATTTTCCCAAAGCCAAGACTCCCTGTGCGCAAGCAGCTAACTGTAGGCTTCTGATGCACGTGCAGCTGACAGCACTCTGAACAAGTAGCTCCCATTTCGGAGAGGACAGTCCTCCCCTGTGGGTGCTATTCAAACCCCGATGTTGAGCAATCCGTACTCTCTCTGTGCCCAACACACAGTCAGCGACAAGGGTGATTTCGGTCCATGTCCCTGCCCATACTTCCTTGTTCAGGCACACTGACAACCTGTGTGAGCTTAACCTTGCTAGACGCAGTTCACATGGCCTGTGCCCTTACTCAAAACTCAGTAATAATAATAATAACAACAACAACAATAATAAACAACCCAGGCACGTGCCGAGGATCGCCAATGTCATTTCCATGTGAAGCTAGTACGGGTTGTCTCTTCTTACTGCCTCTTCTCAGGATAAAAGTTTCGGACCGGGGGCGCCTGGGTGGCGCAGTCGTTAAGTGTCTGCCTTCGGCTCAGGGCGTGATCCCGGCGTTCTGGGATCGAGCCACATCAGGCTCCTCCACTGGGAGCCTGCTTCTTCCTCTCCCACTCCCCCTGCTTGTGTTCTCTCTCTCGCTGGCTGTCTGTCTCTGTCAAATAAATAAATAAAATCTTTAAAAAAAAAAAGTTTCGGACCAAAGGACGGTGAAATGCTGGAACAGGTGCACCCGCTCACCTCCAAGGCAGCAAACCCCACCCTTCCTGCTGCATCACACGTCGTTCCCAAATTGCCTTTGCACGCCTAAGGGACTTAATTTGAGGCAGTGGAGAGCAGTGTTTTAAAAGATTAGAGAAGAAGGTGGGGCATTTGTCCAATCCGTGCAACTTTCAGGGGCCCTCCTTTGTCCTTGGATGGGAGCCAGCCCGTGTCCGTGATACCTACGTCTGTTTATCCTCCGCGTCAAACGCCTTTTGTCTAGACTGTTGACTTTGGAGCACACATGTGTTGACCCCACAGACCATTCTCAAACTTGAGACAAAAGCAGCTCATTGCTTTTTTTCAAAGAGTAAAGTCAGAGGTTTGTCCCCCCCTTACCCTCCTGCAGCCCCCTTGTCCCAGATGCCCATCGGAGTCAGTTGCTAGTAAGACCGGCCGCAGTCGGCAGAGGCGTCTGACTGGAGCCGCACAAAAGCTCTGACCGCCCCTTTGAGGGCATTATCACTAGTTCATTCTACTGCTGTTCACCCTGTGCATGACGGGCCTTCGACTTGCCAGCCTGGCAGGCGACTTAGGGTCTGCTCGAGGGCCTTCCACAAAGCGTCCCCGTGGCTCCTGTGCAGTGAGTGCCCACCATGGGTCAGGTGCTGTCTCTGCGTTTCGTCCAAATCCAGAAATACTCCTGGGATGATTTTTAGCCCTCTGAGGAAACTGAGGCTCCAAGGAGATAGGAAGTTGCCTACAAGCACGGCTGGCACGTGTCCACGCCGAGACCGGAGCCCAGACGCCAGCACACTCACCACTTCCACCATGCTGCCGGTCACAAGGCACATAGGCTGTGCTCCTCCTCGCCAGCACCGTGCCAGCCGTGGGGACATCCGAGATCAAGCCAACACACCAGAGCCCTCGGCCACTTGGGCTGTGTTTGAGTTCCCGCAGAAGCACCATGTGAGGCCAGGGTTTGCAAGCAGGCAGTTTGTTTTTGTTACGTTCTTTATTTCTGGCAAAAAAAGAAAAAAAAAAGAAAAGGGCAGTAAAACTAAGTCACCTTGAGAGAAATTGATATTGTGGCTGTGACTGCACAGCAGCTAGAAACAAATCGGGCTTAACCCCACCGGGGGCTCAGGGAGACAATACACAACGTGCCCAGAAATTACCCACTCTCAAACCAGGGATGAGGGATCTGGGGTATTTATCCCTCATCTCATCGTCCACCATTGGCCGAGGGTTACTTCAAGGGCATTAACTGTCAAGTGTTTTCAAGTTCTCACCCACGTGAGCAGAGCATGCCCCCCCCCCCAGGAAGGAGGGCAGGCAGGCAGACGTTAACTGTACGTTAAAGGCCACGGGAAAGCCCAGGGCTGGCAAGTTTTGAACATCTCCACGCCAGGCGTGGGGCCTCTATCCCCCTACCTCATACAGAGAGAGGCAATGCATAATTATGATAAGGAGTGCAGATATCTGGAGTCCACATTTATAATTTATATCATCTTGAACAAATCACTACCTATTTCTAATGTCTGCAGTGAGCTGAGAATGCTTATAATGCCCGCTGCATGGAATGACACAGGGATTGAAAGAGACGAGGTGTGTCAAGCAGTCAGCCCAGTTCCCTAAGCTGGTTAACATATGAGTAAGCCGTACTATCCTTAGCTCGTTAAATGCCCATACTGACCTGTGATGGAACTGAGTCTTCTGGGGGTTAAACAGGTGCCTGGTGTCCTCTAGGCCTCAGACAGCAGAAGACGATAGTGATCTAAGTCTGTGGGACAGCAGTTTGTGGAGGGAAGACGGAGCTTGTAAGGACCCGTGTCATGATGAAAATCAGGACGTGAGCTCTCCTCCGTCTCACTCCGATGAGCATGGGCTCAAAGTAGAATGAGCTCCTTACCCCTCCGCCCCAGAAGCACGAATACGGGAAACGGTGAGCTCCGTAGCTACGTTTCTTCCCAGATTTGTAATATAGCCATTCCTCCAAGTGCTTGACGCGGATGTGTTGGAGATTTGAAGGTGCTCTCTAAAGCTCAGTATTTCTGTGATTAATGTTTTATTGGATGGTGGGCAACAGAAATGGTATCCAGGCTCAAAAGAAATAATTCAAATAGGGGACATTGTCTGTTGCATAAAACCTCCATTTAAAGGTTTTTCCTTTTTTTCTTCTTTTTTTTTTTTTTAAGTGACTTTGGAAGGAAGTTTCAACCTGAGGAGAAGGATCAAAAGCAAAATTGATGGCTTCAGGGTGAGATTTTTCCCTTCGGTAATTTAACTGTCCTGATAGAGATAATGATGTCCACCTGTCAAGGCGAGCAGGCAGGAGAGCTGCAGAGAAAGATAGCAGGAACCTTCCAGAGCCTGCACAACTCTGAGAGCTCTGCGAAGGCGCTGGGAGGAAAGAACAATTGGGCCTCTCTCCTGGCCTGGCACTGCCCTCTTTCTCCAAACTGGAGAAAGGATTTGAAGGGCAGGGCCATCCCCAGGAGGCTGATGAGGACCAGTGGTTCGAGGTTCTGCACAGCTTGTAATCAGCATTTCCTCCTGTGTGCCCTACTGTGCAAGGCACCCTCCCTAAATTAGCTAACAAAGCTTCCCGACGACCCCATGAGGGTTGGTGTCAACATTCTTAATTTACAGATGTGGAAACAGGGCCGAGAATCTTGGCATTAGGCAGAGGCTTGGCCAGTTTGAGCTCCTACCCACCATGTCACACTGCCCACGTTCCCTGTGACCCCAAGCACAGTGCTGCTAGAGGTCAAGTTTTCAGCTCCTTTCAGAGGGAGGTGAGCAAGAACCAGAGAGGGGCAATGACTTGCCCAAGGTCACACAGCAGGTACGTGGCACAACTGAACCTTGAACCACAGTGGTCTGACTGCAGGCTACATCTCAGCTGGTGGGGGTTTGGAGGACCTTTAGCTGGTTGATTTTCCTTAATGGTTCATCTTAGTTATTAAATCAGGCACCTTAATAGTTTTTGTTATAATTAGCTTATGCTTTGTGCTACCGTATCGATAAAGAGTAATTGAAGCATACTTGAAATTTGTGTTGATTTTGTCTTTTTCTCCCGGAATAAAAGAATGTCTGAACAAATCTGTGTGTGTGTCTAAACTTACACGTACGCATTACTACAGACATGTTTCATGTGTTCAAACATGTTACATATGCAGGAATTAATACACACACGCATAGGCACAGCTCTCTTTGTATTGCTTAGAGATATTAACACTCATTGAATATGCTCATTTCTGACACTGCTCCCCCTGAACATAGGGCTGGCCTCATAATAGGCAGGTTTGATCTTGTTGCATAGCAAGACCCGAATGAAGGTCAAAGATTTGCCCTTGTGACTCACAATGTGGCGCTCATCCTCGGAACCGCTGTTCATCTTCTTGGTTCACAGCATCTTCATACTATAATCTAGCTTTCCTGATAAACCACCATATACACCTCTCATCAAACCTCACGGTGAGCCTGAGCGGCCTGCCTCTCTTGGAAAGGCCACCAGGGTCCCCAAAATGAACATGGCGGATGCCTTAGAGTGCAAGTTTTATATCCGGCCATCCTAAAGACAGTGTGCAGAAATCTGTCTGGCCTTTTTTGTTTGATGAGATGACAGAGAGAAAAAAAAACCCTTAAATTTATTTTATGGTTTTATGTATACCTCAATTTATTCTGCAAAGTATCAAAGGTAGTGTAAGTAATACGTAGACCTAGGTGGCCAATATATCATCGCCATTCCGGACGGCTTCATATTTCACTCAGTTTGAAACTGAACATGATCTGGTCATTATGTAAATAACAAAATGTGATGTGCAATTTTTTTTAAAGAATATCTGATAAATTGTCTGTGATCATTTTGGTATTGATTAAGTTAATATAATAAGCACTTACCTTACTATGACCCCCTCATGTTAATAATCTGCTTGAAAAGATAAGCCAGGGTCTGTAAAAGGTTAGACCTGGTAGAGTGGGTGTGAGCACATGCTGACCTCAACCTTACTTCTTAACATACAAGAGAATGAGAAGAAGCTACCCAGCCTAAGAGCCTCCATTCTTTTCTTCTCTTCTTTCTCTTCTCTTCTCTTCTCTTCTCTTCTCTTCTTCTCTTCTCTTCTCTTCTCTTCTCTTCTCTTCTTTCTCTTCTTTCTCTTCTCTTCTCTTCTCCTCTTTTCTTTTCTTTCCTTTTTCTCTTTTCTTTCTTTCTTTCTTTCTTTCTTTCTTTCTTTCTTTCTTTCTCTTTCTTTATTTTCTTTCTCCTTCCTTCCTTCCTTCCTTCCATCCTTCCTTCCTTCCTTCCTTTTTTTGAGAAAGAGAGAGAATGAGAGCAAGCACAAGTGGGAGGGGCAGAGGGAGAAGGAGAGAGAATCTCCAGCAGACTCCATGCTGAGTGCAGAGCCCAACACGGGGCTTGGTCCCATGACCCTGAGATCATGACCCGAGCCAAAACCAGAAGTCGACGCTTAACCGACTGAGCCACCCAGGTGTCCACCCCCATTTTTTTCTAAACAGGAAGTCTGTTGCCTACCATTCTTGCCAACTCAACCCAAACTGATATCATAAGGGCCTGTACCAAGTCATAAGTAGGTATGACTATAGTCTCTAGTCACACCTCAGTCTCAGGTCTACCCCTTAAAGAGGCTATTCTCCTTTCTTTTTCTTAGAATTTGTGTTTCTAAGTAAGTTTGAAACCCCTCACCTGTGTTTGAAGTGTGAGATTTTCTTCTTATTTTCCACGCATGTGGCTAATTTGAATGGTTAGCTTCTGTCTCTCAAAGCCATGATGTGAGTCAACATTGGTTTGTCTTGAGTCAGAGCCAGTACTTTCATTCATTCCCTCTGAATTATTTGATTCAGAGAAGTTTCACAGTGGAAGCAACATGGAGATCATTTCATCAAACTCTCGTTTTTAGACAGTCTATCTGAAGATCAGGAAAAGAAAGTGAATTAACCAAGGTCACACAGCAAGTTCGTGGCAGAGTTGGGGATAGATCCAAGTGGTCTAAGAGTAGTGTAATCATTCACTCCACCACACTGCTTCACCCCAACTCAGAAACACTCACATTTTATGAAAAGGGGATTGTCCCATGTCCTACCTATCTGTTCCAGTCTTTGGCCATGGGTCCACATTGCCTGGTGTGACTGTCTGCCCTTTCACATACCCTCCTGAAAGTTTATCCACTGCTCACTGTTGGAAATGCTGCTCAGATATCCCACTGCTACCCAGTTTCCGCTATGTCCATGTCCAGAAGGGCTGCCAAATCAAACTCTATCTCAGAGGAGAGTCTGTACTTTATGTCAGGTCTTACCAGGATGGACCCGGTATAACTCAGATAAGAGTAAATAATTACAAAGGGAAAAATATATCTTAATGAGCATTGTCTTCAAATATCTAAATTTGTGGTATATGAGAGGAGTTAAATTTGTATCCACAGAGGGCCATTCAAGGGGCTGCTTCATTTATTAACCAACTGAAGACCTTCTGTCCATGACAACTGGCCAAAAAATAAATGTGTTATCTTTTGGGGAAAAGAGTTGCCCAACCTAAGAAGAACAAGGTAGCCCATCACAATGACCAGTGCAGGTCTGGGGTTATGTCTTAGCTCTGACATTCAAACGATGAGACTTTGTAACTCCACACAATGGTGAACATGCCAAAGATGATGATGATGGTGATGATGATGATGATGACGGTGATGATGATGGTGATGGTGATGATGATGATAGAGATGATGATTATGATGACGATGGTGATGATGATGGTGATGGTGATGGTGATGATGATGACGGTGATGGTGATGATGATGATAGAGATGATGATTATGATGACAATGATGATGGTGATGATGATGGTGATGGTGATGGTGATGATGATGACGGTGATGATGATGGGATGGTGATGATGATGATAGAGATGATGATTATGATGACGGTGACGATGATGATGGTGATGATGATGGTGATGGTGATGGTGATGATGGTGATGATGATGGTGATGGTGATGATGATGGTGATGGTGATGGTGATGATGATGATGATGATGATGGTGATGGTGATGATGATGATGATGATGATGGTGATGATGATGGTGATGGTGATGATGGTGGATGGTGATGATGATGGTGATGGTGATGATGGTGATGGTGATGATGATGGTGATGGTGATGATGATGACGGTGATGGTGATGATGGCGATGGTGATGATGATGGTGATGGTGATGATGATGATGATGGTGATGATGATGATGGTGATAATGATGGTGACGATGACGGTGACAATGATGAGAAAAACAGTGATGAGGAAGACAAAGTGATAAAAATATAAATAATGCCTGCTTCTGTGAAAAATGTTGAGTAAGACATCCTTGCATTGGTGGGAAGCAGAGGAATCAGATGGCTTCTAAGATTCCCCACTTCGCTCATGATTCCATGACTGTCAAGTAATAGAATAGAAACAACAGAGTTTTAGAGTCAGATCAGCACTGGTCAGATTCACTTTGCATGAACTACATGATCTTGGTCAAATTATTTATGTTCTTTGAGCCCTTTCTTTTTTTAACCCTGGAATGTAGTGATAAAATATCCATCATGCAGAGTGGTGGACAGAATTAATGTTTTTTAATTTTGTAAAGTACCTTGTCACAACTCCAGGTATCTAAGAGTCACTCAGTGAATATTAATCAACCTTTGATGAAAGATGGAAGGAAATGGGGGTGTTGACCTAGAGTACTAGGGACTAGAGAGCCAAAATGACTGGACTGAGGTTTATCAGGGACTTGCTGGGAACCACGTTCAGTAGCCGTGCCTCGTGCCTTTAGAAAACCAAATAACAGGGAACGTCTCTATGTTGTCCTGACAAGATTCCAGGTGGGCTTACCTCTGAGCATTGTCCCCCTCATATGCCTGGACTGTGTTAGACGAGGTTGGCAATCAAGGGTAGGTCCCTGCCTCCCCCTGGACCCAAGGGTACAGAAACAGGTCTGCACACCCGGGCCCCATGTGGCCCCTGGCACTGAGTCCTGGCACTGGTGGTCAGCGAGTGTTCTGAGCAGACTGCCTCCTGCATGCCCAGGAGAATCTGCAGCTTCGTGGATAGGCACCCATCCCCTGAAAGAGCAGTCAGCATGCCATCTGGGACGGCAGAAGATTCCCAACCGCACTGCTGCTCACTCTCACTTGGTTCCCACGAGCAGGAAGATACACAGGAACCAGTGGAGACAAGTGAGACTCTAAGTGTAGCTTCTCAGACGTAATGAGGACAGACTGTGGACATCACGTCAGAAGAAAGAGAAGAGGTTAGAAGAGCCAGAGGACAGGGGCCTCCCTGATTTCTCTGGTCCCACAGCAGTAAGAAGCCGCAAGCGAGAGCTAAAAAGTCTGCTGTGCACCGGGCCTGCTTATTATCACTCTGACCGTTGCCCCGCTGGCCATGGATGAGCGTAACTGGGGTCACAACGCGCTTTCAGGGAGCGCCTCCTGAATGTCCACCTNGGAACACCTCCTGAATGTCCACCGGGGCCAGGTGCTTCCTACGCACGAGCATCAAACCTCCAAACAAACTGGAAAGTTGAGCCCCATCTCCCAGAAGGAACCACAGGTTCAAAGAGGTGGGATTACATGTCTGTGGTCAGCTCAGTAATGAAGGCCAAAGTCGTGAGCCTTCTCTGCCTCACTCCATTATCTTCCCCTTGTGCTTGTAGAAGTCAAATAAAAGAGGCAATTTCAGCCGTCAGATCAGAAACACTGCTGGTCCTGCCTTCTGCAATATGGAGTGGGCTAACCCATTTAGTCAAGGGGCACTGCATTGAAATTTGCCTCTCGATGGGTTTGTTTCCCCTGGGAGACTTAGCTTTTTTGAGACAAGGAACTAGTTAACTTATGTTTATAACCCCGAACCCAGTGGGGGCCTGGCACATGGCTGACTCTATGGGTATAGGCAACACAGCGTACAAAATGGTGGCCGCCCCAATGATTAGCGGGGTCTCTAACTCCTGAACAAACTTGCCTTGTGCCTGGGCCAGTCCGTGCCTGTAGGGCAGGCCCCTCACCACACCCAACCAAGGTCACTAAACTATTAAGCGATGTCAACATTCACATTCTGTCCATTCTACTTCACCATACTACCACTGCCCCATCATACTCCATATAGACTGAGGTGATCCCCGAAGCCATCCAACGTGCACTGATTGTACACTTTCTGTATGCCAGTGGGCAGTGGGCCAGACTGGAAAGAAGATTCCTTTACAGAGAACTAGGGCCCCAATATCTTGGTATGGAAACAGTAAGTTGACAGTTTCAACCAAGACACTATATCAGGGTAAATACAAGCTACAGAATGCCAGAGGTCCTGTGGGGTGAAGAGGTGACCCTGCATGGGGCTGGAAAAGGGGATCATGTCAACGAGGCCCTGAGACAGGATGGCACCCCATTATAAGCCAGTGTGACCCTTTAAAGGTGCTAGGGGACTTGGCATATTTGCAAGGTCCAGAGCATGGGAGAGAATCTAATGGCTAAAGAGATGTTTCTGGGGACACCCAAGAGCCACACAAGTCTTAATCTGGGTCCTGGGCTTAGCATTTTTGGTTGAACACCAGGAGGAATCACATAAGCCCACTAGTCAGAACACGGGGTGTCTGTTGCAGGGGGACCCTCGGAGAGTCCACGGCTGGGGACACCGGGAAACACCTCAACAGAAAGGTACTCTGGAGCTGGGATTTGGTGAAGGGGCAGATGTTTGAAATGCAGAGATGGGGGGAGGGCTTCCCATGAGGGATCACCGCATGAGCAAAAGCAAGGAGGATTGCTCTGGGAAACAAGCATTTCAGCAAACCTTGTTGGAGCACCTGCGGGTGCACACCCTGCATGCCGCTCCAGGAGAAAGGGAAGGATGAGACGCCAGCTCACCCTGCCCTCCCCAGCCTCCCAGCACACCTGGCCAAGCCAACAGTCTCCTCTCACACAGGCATCAAGGCAAAAAGCCAGAAAGACAGGCGAGGATTGGAGGCAGAGCCGAATGGGAGCCCTGGGGTCCCAAAGGGCAGGAGTCAGAGACTCCTTCGAGCCAGGGGGCTTTCTGAGGAAGAAGCTATCACGTCACCCCATTCCCCAGGGCAAACAAACAAAAACATCAATACCTTCTGAGTACTGGGGAGGAGGGGCGCTGGGTGTCCACATTTGAAATGCCATCCACTGCCTTCCCGGAGTAGTCCTGCCCTCTATGGACACCAGGCAGATGGAGCTCCGGGATCTCAGAGCCCACTAGACCCCAAGGATCAGCTGTTCTGGAGAAGCTCATTTGAGCAGCTGTCATCCACATCCACATGGAAGCAGGGGAGCTTGAAAAAGAACAACATGGACATGGGGTATCTTACGGGGGATGATCACACTCCAGTTAAATGCTGTGTCGTCACCTGTTACTGCTGCCCCTCTGTGTTGGAGGTGGATATTTAAACCAAGTGAGGGGAGCAGACTCTGAGCTCTCCACGCTGGAAGGATGTGGGGCACATGGGGTAGCTAGGTGACAGCAGAGGACAGGGAGGGGGTGAGGGGACTTTCTTGTCACCAGACGCCATTGGCTCTGTCTCTACTTCCTCGCTCTCTCCAGGCCTTCCCAGTGTCCAAATTCATGTCTCCCACCTGGAAGCCTGTCCCTGAGCTCTGCACCTGCAGCTTACCCTCTTGTCTCCTAGAAGCTGCCCGGCTCCTCACACCCAGCAGCTCCAAACCAGAAGCTCTCACTTCCTGAGACTACTGACCCCCGTGCTTTGTGTCTCTACCTGGTGGCGCAAGACAGGAATCAGGCCACCCCTCCCTCTCCTGCCCTCGGAGCATCTAAAGATTTTATCTGCTGGAGTTTTTCCCATTTGGCCTCTTTTCTGCATCACTGCAATTACTACTCACCCTCCGGTCAGCCTGCCCCTAGAGGACCCTGTCCCAGGTCACTGGCAAAATTTGGAATGTCCTTCCCAATCTCACCTGGACCTTCCGTGGGCCCCTTCTCGCTGTCTTTCACCGAGCGCCAAAGAGCTTGCGTTTTCCTGCTTGGCTCATACACCGTGAGATTTCCTACCTCCCACCTCCCGGGTCCGTCCATGTCCTTGAAGACTCATAGCAGGTCTGAGCATCTTCAGAAAGTCCTTTCTGATCCCTCCAGGCTGGGCTGGGTACCATTTCCCCTGTGGCTACAGCTCCCTGGCCCCTTGCTCTATGCTTCAGCCCCTGTGACATCTCTCCTAAGTATTCCTTGTGTCTCTGTCTGGCCCCCCGGCCTGTGCGCTCCTTGGGGTCAGGCTTTCTTTTTGCCAGCACCAACTTCAGTCCACACAGCTGTGGGTGCTCGCGAAGTGTGTGTCCCATGGGCGTAAGCTCATTTCCTTTCTCCGCAGAACGGGGCTGCCATCGTAGTTCTAGAACTGCTCCCCGTGGGGTTTCACCACCAGAGGGAAACTTCTCCCATCCCCCTATTTCACAGATGTGGAAACCGAGGCACAGGGTGGGGGCAAAGCTCTTGTGCCACGCATGGACTGGCCTGGGATCCTGACACTGGTCCAGGAGGCCCGGCTAGCTACAGGCCTTCTCTGTGGCTCCCATCTCTGCTGACGCCGCCCCCGCGCCGACGGAAAGCAGTCCTCGTCACAGCCAGCCTACTCGGAATCGACCTCACACGGAGGCAGGAATCAGCATCCTCGGGCTTGAAATGGCAGTGAGAGAATACGTCCCCAGCTTCCTAAGGCTCTGGCTGTCAGTGACTTCTGGAGGCCAAGACACTAATGAGAGTCTGGCTGAATTCTGAGCTCCCCTTCTAGCACGTTCTTGTCAAATTCCCCTTCCGTTCTGTGTGTAGCTCCATCCTTAACTCACCTGCTGGACTATAGGATCCTGCAGGCAGCCCTGGGGGTCGCATTCATCTGCCTATCGGCACCCCTCCCCCTCGAGTCAAAAGCCAAGCAAACAGTAAGTGCTCGGGAGAGAGTGGTTGAAAGAATTCCGTTCTCCTGGCTTTGGGAACAGGGCATGCGCGATCGTCCCCAGTAGATCGGCGCTGGAGCGGGCGGGAAGCGCTAACAAGCCCGCCGTGCTTACGTGCCTGGCACGGGGCTGTGCTAATGTCCACGGCCTCGTTCAGTCCTCAGTCCAGCCCAGGAGGTAGTCCGTTATCCTTCCCATTCTAGCCATGAGGAGGTGGGGGCTGTGTAACCTGCCTAAGATCACCCAGCCATAAATTTAAGCCTAACTTCACTAGACTCCAAGGCCTAAAATCCTATCAGCATTAGTCCATCAGGATGTGCTCATTCTGCCAACAGTTTGTCATTTTCCAGGGGTGCGCTGGAGAAATAGAGCCCCGTCAACTTCAATCCCGTGGACTTATTTCCTTCAATTAAAGGAAAAAAGGAAGGAAGGAAGGAAAAGAAAGAGAGAGAGGGGGAGGGAGGGATGGAGGGAAGGAAGGAAGGAAGGAAGGAAGGAAGGAAGGAAGGAAGGAAGGAAGGAAGGAAGGAAATAACACCACCTGGAAGGCAAGAAAGCCACTGTCATCACCCAAAGTGGGGAACGAGCCAGAAGACAAGGGCTGATTGCCCAAGACACGATTATACTTAACACAAGTTCTTTTCCGTTTATACTTTTTAATTTTTTTTTTGTCGTGGCTGCACTATTGGCTTGTGCTTTCTAAAGAGAAAATAGTTAATTGGTTTATTTAGCCAACTGTAGATGTATCCAGTATTATTCTTCATTGCGTGAATTAAATTAAATAGTTTATTTACCCCCATGCAATTCATTCAGTTCATTTAATTTAATTTCATAGTTATAACATGGGGAACAAACTAACTAGACTTCTCCCTTTGGGATGGAAATGGGCAAATATTTTGGTTCTGAATTAACAAGCAGCAAAGCTGATATTTATAATAAATCATCCATTGTTAGCCATCCTGATAATTATTCCGTGAATGGTCTAAAACAGACATGGGCATGGAATAGACATATTGTTGGCTTTTGCTGCTGTTTAGATCTTTGTGTTAATGCACACGCGGAACTGGAAATCCAAGGTGCCACCAGAGCAGATCCCTTCGTTTCATGGGACTGGACCGAGCACCTGCTATGCGCCCGGTTCTGTGACAGGGGTTAGACATCACAGCAGCCCTGCCCAGAACATGCCTGCGCCTTTCCTCTCCCCCAAGAAGACCCCCAAGCCCCTTGCGAGGCTGTCGGGACCGCACGACCTGGCCCCACTCACCTCTCCCTCTCAGCTCCAGGCTTTCCCTCCCTTTACCCCACTCACCCCCCAAATTTGCTATAAAGATTAGCAATGCTGAACTGTGTGCAGTTGTATGAACAGGCTAAGCTGCCTCGGGACTGTGTCTTTGCTCCTTCTGCACTGTCCCTGCTGAACCCTGATTGCGCATTCAAAATTCAGTGTAGCTGCTCCCCAGCTCTAGGCAGCCTGCCCTAAAACATCACCAAGCACAGCAAGCATCACATCCTAATCCCTTCAGTAAGACCGTGCCCTTTGCCATCCCCCGAACAGGGAAGGAGCCCGTCTCTAACTCCTCCTTTCTCACCTGAAACCCCCATCTCCAGGAAATGGGCTGATTATAATACCTTCCCAGTATTATTGTTTGTTTTGAGGATTAAATGGCATTACGGTATGTAAAGGATTAAATGACAATGTATGTAACAGTAAGCCTCTAATAAATATTAATTCTCACTATTTGTTTATAGATCACACTTTCTACTAGACTGTAAGTTGGTGCAGAACCAAGACTTTGTCTTGTTGTGTTTCACAATTCCCAGGAACTTGCACAGCGTTTCAATCAGAACTTGTCTTCTTCAATAAATGCATATATCAGAATCTACGAAGACGGTCGGAGAATTTCAGGTAACAATTAAGACGCATCTGAGCAGTGGAAAAGGAGAGAAGGAAAGAGATGAGAGCTTTGTTATTCCTGGGACAACAAATATTGCAAACAAAAGCTCCTGCTCTTTGGTAGATTTTGGACCCTCTCATGCAGGGCAAGGAGGGATTTGGGACATGGGCTGATTTGGGGAGTGTGCAGAGAAACTGCAGCCTTCAAATGACATCCATTGAGAAGCTTTAAAGCAGAAGGGTAAGTTCCCACTAAAAACAATGCAGTTCTCGGGGGCGCCTGGGTGGCTCAGTCAGTTAAGCATCTGCCTTCAACTCAGGTCATGATCCTAGAGTCCCCCGATCGAGTCCCGCCCTGGCTCCCCGCTCAGCTGGAAGTCTGCTTCTCCCTCTGCCCCTCACCCTGCTCATGCTCTCTCTCTCTTTCAAATAAATAAAAAAATCTTAAACACACACACACACACACAATGCTGTTTTGGAGTCCTTCTTCACCTGATAAGGATAAGCTCTTAGGCAATCTTTACGGAGAAAAAGGCCAGAATTCTAAAGAGTTGCAGGAGATGTTTTCTTGAACTGAGGGGAGCAGATCCAGAAAGGAAAAAAGAAAAAAGAAACCCAAAGACGGACGGGCCACTTGTGATCTCAGTGCTGTCTGCTGTGAGCTATGTTACCCGTTATGAGATGAGGCAGCACCCTGGGGCTGAAGACCCCTCACCTGAGAAAGGGGGAGACGAGGGCCGGAGAATGAGGGTGCAGGTGAGCTGATGTGGGGAAGAGGTCCGGGAGAAAGCAGGAGAAGGGGTGCAAGCGACCGTGGGGGCGTGATGCCCAGCCCCACAACTCTGACTCCCCTGCCCCGTGCTGTGCATATCAGCTGGTCCCAGGCCTTAAAGCTGAATGCACTTAGTTCTAGAACATGCTGCCATTCCTGCCGCATTCCAGGAAATTCACGTCATGAACTTGGGGCCTGATGAAGGAGTTCTGACAAAGAGAAGGCAGATCTGAGTCAGCCCTCCACGGGTCCTTTGTACCAGGGTCTGGTCCAGGGCTCCTGAGCCTAGTGAGGACTGGGGATGTCCTCTGTGTGCTCTGCAGAGGGGAGGCACGTGGGCCTGCTGAGTTACACCCCCACCCAGGAGATTACACATGGGGGGGGGGAAGAAGGGAGAGAGGGAAGGCCAGAGGAAGGGAAGGAGGGAAGTCTGGAAGGTGGGAAGGGAGNGGGGGGGGGGGGGGGAGGGAGGGAGGGAGGAAGGAAGGAAGGAAGGAAGGAAGGAAGGAAGGAAGGAAGGAAGAAAAAGCCAAGACAAACATGTGCCCGCTGACTCGAAGCCCATCGAACTACACTCGCCTACATCTTATGTGCAAAAAATGTTGGGAAACATGATTTCTTACAATATTTGTTATGTGGTAAAAAAAAGAACATAAAATTTACCATTTTTACCATTTTTGAACATACAATTCAGCGGCATTAAGTGCATTCCCTTGTGCCACAACCACCACCATCTCCAGAACTCAACCATCACCCCAAACAGAAAACCGTGGTCCTATTAAACAATAATGCCCCATTGCCTCCACCCCTAGCCCCTGGCACCCATCATCCAACTTCCTGTCTCTAAATTTTCTTATTCTTGGTCCCTCATGTAAGTGGAGCGTGCCGTGTCTGTCGTCTTGGGTCTGACATACGTCACTCCACATAATGTCCTCAGGCTCATCCATGCTCCGTCACAGATCAGAAGTCCATCCTGTTTTTAAGGCTGACTAATATTTTTAAATGCACCATATTTTGTGTATCCTTTCATCTTCTGATGGACATGTGGGTGTTTCCACATTTCGGCTGTTGTGAATAATGCTGCTGTGAACACCGGCGCACGAGTACGCGCTCACGTCCCCGCTTTCAGCTATTTGGGGCATATAGCCGGAAGCAGAATTGCCTCATCGTAGGGTAATTCCATATTAAATTTTTTGAGGAACTGCCCTTTGGTTTTCCACAGTGACTGCACCATTTTACAAACCCACCCGCAAGAGACAAGGGTTGCAATTTCGCCAGTTCCCCACCAACACTTCCTGTTATTTGTTTTTTTCAGGGAAAAAATATTATTTCTAATTTAGATGCATGGCTCCTTCCAACAACATAGAGGTTCTGCTAGTAAGGAAGGAATGGGGAGTGAATCTTGGGAAGAAAGAAACTTTTTTACCCCAGCACCTAATAATGTTAATTCCCTCAATACAGAAAGCAAAAACTTGAACGAACTCCCAGCAGATTTAAAAAAAAAAAAAAAAGATAAATTCCCAACCCACATGAGTGTCTCTAACACCCTTAGGTCAAAAGACAATAGAACAGAGGTAACAGGAATAAAAAGTATAGTAAGGTGAATTTCGCTAGTGAGACTCTGGCACGCAGCACGCACCCACGTTGTCCATGAGCCGAGCTCAGGTCAGGACCCCCCAGTTGAACACCCAAGTCAGGACTATGCCCAGAGGGCTGAACCTCTCCCCCTCCCCTGCCTTCCTGCCAGGCGCCCACTCTCTCCCACTTTTTCTTCTTTCTAGAGAATGAAGGCTATGACCAAAGCTGTCACCACCTTGCCACACGCCAACCACCAGACTGTTTCTGTGAGCCTTGCAGAGCTAAAATGGTTCAATACTTCTAGCAGGGACTGCAAGTTCTTAACCTATCTGTGGTCTTCTTATCACCACTAGCATCTTCTTCTTTGTCCCTTTGTCCCATTGTCCCTTTGAATTCCCTCTTTCTGAGATTAGCATTGACTCACCTGCTTTTTTTTTTTAGGTGAGGGGTTTGCCTGGAGGTCTCTTTCCACCTGTTCTCAATCGTTGGAGTCATGTGTTCCTCTGCGTCTCTCCCACACAGCATTTTGTCCTATTTTAGTAGGTCTGTTTTAGGTGAGTTTATTTTATACTGGAATTGCTCCAATTTTGGACTTATTTCTGCCTTATTACATGTTTTCTACTTAACGATACTTTGCTTTCTTATTTTTCTCTCCTCTCCTTCTGTTAGATGATTAAAGTTTCTTTTAATCTTTTTCCTTAGCAGCTACTGATTTGCAAATCATGATCCCCTTTATTTTTTAATTTCTCTCAAAAAAATTTAACCCACATATTTAGAGATCTTTTCTCTAAAAGACATAAATATCATTGGTACCTCTGTTTTCCTAAGCAAGACAATCTGCACGGAGTGTTTACTTCCTTCCAAAAACTCTCCACTCTGTGACATTGTTGTTGGAAATTTAGTTGCAGTTTGTTTTCACACATTTTATTTTTTTAATAATAATTATTATGTCATGATTTATTTAGAATCCTCAAAATATTTGTTGATTGTATGGTTTGCTTTCATTTCTTGCATCCAATTCCCTTTATCAGGGTTCATGTTTCTTCTTGCTAACCTACATCCTTTTGGTTGGTAAACATTTCTGTAACGTCCCAGATCGTAAACAGTTGAGACTTTGTGGACCCTGTGGTCTCTGTCACCATGACTCAGCTCTGTCCTTGTGTCTTGAAAGCAGCCCTAGACACTATGTAGCAAATGGGCTTGGTCATGTTCCAATCAAACGTTATTTATAGGCACTGAAATGTGAATTTCATATCATTTTCATGTGTCACAAAATTTTATTCTTCTTTTATTTCCTTTCAATCATTTAAAAGCATAAAATCCATTCTTGGACCACACACCACGCAAAACTAGGCAGGGACCTGGATCTGGCCCATGGGCGGCAACCTGTGGACTGCATTCTAGGATTTCTTTTTCTTTCAGGGGGAGGCTGAGGTCCACTTCTTGGTTTGTATATGTCCTTAAATTTCTTTATTTTACATTATCTTCCCTCTGGAAAACTACTTGGGAAGAATAAGAAATTCATGACAGAAATCTATTTTCTCTTCCAATATATTATTTAATTACTCATCTGGCACATGATACTGCTAATGAGAAATCTGATATCAAGGTGATTTTTGCTCCATTGCAGGATTTTTTTTTTAATTTCCTCTGATATGTTGTGGGAATCTCCTTTGTATGTGTTACGTTTGGAGGTTTTTTTCCCTCGATGATATCAGCCAATTTTTAGAATGTCCATACAGCACATCTTCAAATATTCCTCATACGTGTCCTGAGCTCTGGTCTGTCCATTCTCTTTTAGAAACTCAAATGCCATGGTTTCTGGATGGGTAATCGTCTAAGTCTCAGTGTTTCCAGATAGTTCTTTCTTTGTGCTGTTATGGCTTTGGAGGTTTCCTCTGTCAAGTACATCTTTGAAGGTACTTTCTTTTCTTTTCTTTTCTTTTTAACTTTTTATTCTAATCACCCAGGGCTCATCATGACAAGAGCACTCCATAATCCCTGTCAGGTAAGGTGCTTTATTTTCAAAAAATTTATTTTTATATATGGAAATTATTCTTGCTTTTCCCAACTCCTTGCTAAAGTTTCAAATTTTCCTTTCCCCCACAGCCCTTCTTTCCTCCTCTCTTGGCTATTCTCGCTCCTTTATTTCATTCTGGATATTAAAATATTGTAAATTTTGTATTTAATATTGTACATATTGTAAATTTAGATTCCTTAGTGATCTTTTCTTTTCTTTTCAGGTAACTAGTCTTCTACTGTCTGCATTCTTATTTGTCCTCCATGGGCTTCACCTTTCTTCGATGTTCTGTGAGCCTTGGTTATGAGGTCAACATCGCCCTGGGGGATTTCTCCTCTTTGCATCCTAGGAAGCCCCAGGGTGTATCCTCATGGCTCCTAATCACGGGTTCTGCATTTATCTCAGTTTGGATCCCACCGCACATGTCAGGCTTCTCCGAAGACAGGCCCTACCCTTTGGTGACTCCGGGCCCTGCAGAGGGCAGAAGGCACTGCTCAAGTCCATGGACCAGGGCCTAAGCCACACCTCTGGGTAGACAGATACAGACCAATGCAGACTCTAGAAATGGGGCTCAGGGAGCAGATTTCTAGCCTCACTGCAAATTCACAACCAAAGTACAGTCTTCAGCCACGCCCAGACTCCCAGTCCTGGGCTCCAGCCTTCCCTGGACTCAATGCCCAGCGTCATGCTTGGGGCTGGGCTCTTCCCAGCATTCCCTTGGGCTTCAGGGACTCAGACCCTGCTAAGCACCACAGGTGCCTTTTTCCTAGGAAATATTTTGTGTCTTGATACTTGGAGAGTCCCCATTCCTGTTTAAGAGCACTGCTATGTGTTTAATATACCTTACTAATATTTTCCCCGTCTTCCCGATGTGTTCAGAGAAGTGAGGGAAGGTTGCAGTATTTATTCTGTGCACTGTCTTGCACCGAAATTCTCATTGCCCTATGAGTACAATGGAGTAACCAAACCATATCCTATCTCTCAGGGTCATTTTTAAAACCGAGGGAGGTGAACACTTTGGAAACCACAAAGTGTCTAAAATGTAGCAAATAGTCATTTTTTTTTTTTACACTGAAGCTAAACCCCATGGATTCAGTGCCAAAGAGAGAAATTAAGATCAAGTGAGAGAAGTATTGATTTTTGTGGTTACCAGTGCAATGATAGAGGGGTCCCGGGGTAAAATACTTTGGGAAAGGTAGCAAATTGTGGCACCCTCCTGGAGATTCCAAATGCCCACCTACGTATTTCAGGCTGTGCAAAGCCTTGCTGTAGACTCTGACTGCCTTCGTGTTGTCTCATATTCCAAAACGCATTGCTCATGAAAACCTTTTCCTAGAATAACTAAGATGGGCAAGAATGCATGACTCAGGGCGCTCCTTGAGGAGTCTTGATTTTGTGAAAACACTGAATTACAAGAGCCTGAATGAGGTTTTACTAATCTTAGGCACAGAGCAGGCAAACAACCTCATTGTAAGTACCAAAAGATCATAGGTAGTGATATATTGCAATCCGAAATAGGCTTACCTCATTTAATAATGTACCATAAATAAGGGCGCCTGGGTGGTTCAGTCGGTTAAGCATCCAACTCTTGATTTTAGCTCAGGTCATGATCTCGGGGCCAAGGGATCGAGCCCTGTGTTGGGCTCTGTGCTCAGCAGGGAACCTGCTTGAGATTGTCTCTCTCCCTCTCCCTCTGCTCCACCCCCAATCTCTAAAAAAAATAAATAAATCTTAAAAAAAAATAATGTGTCATAAATAACAACTTGCATCACACATCAGAACTACATGAAAGACCAGTAAATTGGAGGTCTACTTTGGGGATGCTGGAGAAGATTGGGCCCCTTTTAAGAAGAATGGGTTCATGTCATGAGTAAGAAGGTTAATTTCAACCTCTGGTAGCCTGAGTGTTATCTTCTATATGGTGGGAATGATCTCAACCACAAAGGCATGTAATGAACATGCAACACGCAGAGACCACAGAACAAACACACATTTTCTTCTGCTGTAGCCACTGCACCCTACCCAGTGGTGAAGAGAGTATTAAATGAGAGCCACATGCATCATCCTGCAAATTTGTAACTATTAGTGCTGAAAGGATCTCTCTTGTTTTCTAGTCCTGCATTAGGTCTTAAATAGTAGCTGATAGGTCATGGAAATTTACAGCTGGAAAAGGTCAGAGAAATCATTTAATGAAAGCATCACCGTGTTTAGATAAAAAGACGGAGGTTCGGAGGCAAGTCATGACTTGTCCGAAGTTAGTGGCAGGTGGCAATTAGAACCTCGTCTCACTGGCTTCCCGCCCGGTGATCTTCCAGGACGCCACAAAACAAAAGTTTATCCAAGTTCAGGCAAGAAACCCAGTGCTTTAAAGAGGCAAAAATTTCAAAACTTCGTATTTCTTTCAGCAGATCTTCAAACACAAAAGAAGGGGATGAACCACGTTCTATTTTCCTTTAAGTCACGTTCCTCCTTCCGATTTCCACAAATAGACTAGAGTTCTGCAGGATTTCGAGTGGCCAGCAGACGGGGGGAACTTTTGCTCTGTGTCAATGTTTCTGCCACTTTATTGGCCTCTCCTGGGAAAGCCTGAGCTTGGAGCTGCCCACANACGTTCCTCCTTCCGATTTCCACAAATAGACTAGAGTTCTGCAGGATTTCGAGTGGCCAGCAGACGGGGGGACGTTTGCTCTGTGTCAACGCTTCTGCCACTGTATTGGCCTCTCCTGGGAAAGCCTGAGCTTGGAGCTGCCCACGCTTGTCCCCAGGAGGGGCACACGCTTGGGCTGTGCTTCCGTTGCCTGGAAGGCAATCATCAAAGCCAGCCATGTGTGCACGTGAGATACCTCTGTGTATTTTTAGAAGGTTTTTAAGAGGGGGACAGCCAAAATATTTTTACGGCACAGCAGGCACTGTTTCGTGTTGGAGTGTTGGAAAGAAAAAGAACAAGAAAAGAAAAGGAGGAGAACAGTTAAGGCTGGCTCACAGGTTGCAATGGTTAATGGCCTTCATGGGCCCGGAGAGCAGTCACGGAGCTGAGAAATCTGCATCCCAGTCTCCATGTCCAGTGTCCCCACACAGATTCCAGGAACCGCCCGAGGGAAGCATGTTTCTCCCTGTGCTTCGTGCCACCTGAGTATGAACCTTGATAATCAGGTAGGACTCAGGTTCGAGGGGAGACCAGAGGAGCCTTCCAGCCACAGAGCGTGGGAACAGAGCAGTGTGTGGGGGCAGGTCAGGTGGAGAATCCCAAGGAATGAGGTCCAGGAGAAAACGGGGCCCACCGGCGACAGCCTGCAAAGCAGGCTCTGGGGTGTGGACACCACCCCATGAACAAAAGAGTGACCAAAGGATCTCATACTTGGAAGAACGCTCTGCAGCTCAGATTTTATTGTCGCCGCTCACAGCCGCTGGGCCCCCAGTAACTATCGGTTGGCATCACGGCTATCTGCGTTTTTACAGATGAGGAAATGGGCTCGGGGGGCATGGAGCTCATTAACAGTGGTGTTGGGATTTGCATCCAGATTTCCTCAGATCACCTCCAGGGTGCTTTTCTTACACTCAAAAGTGTTTTAAAGATTTTTGAGGAGGGTGGTGATAGGACAAGCTGGGTTGGGTGAGGGTGGGGCCCATGGAGCTAGGTAAAGAAGCAGTTGCGTTACAAGGTGAAGAGTGGTCTAGAGCAAGGGTCAGCAAGTGGGTTCTGGAAAGGGCCAGATCATAAATAGTTTGGGCTTTGTGGGTTTTGCTGCATGTTCTTTATTTTTATTGTTTGTTTGGTTGGCTTTTATAAACCTTTAAAAGTATAAAAATATTCCTAGCTAAAAATAGGCCCAGGGCCAGATTTGGTCACCGCCTGTAGTTTGCTGACTCCTGGTCTAGAGACTGGATGTAGAGAGCCATGAAGAAGGCTGCCAAATTATCCCGGTGAGACATGGGGAGGTCCTGGGCCAGATGGAAAAGACAAATCAGGACCCAGCTCTATGAAGAGTCTGTAAGACATAGGGACTAGGGAAGGACGGACAGCAGGAGAGGGGGCAGCTTGAGGACCTGGTTCGTTCCAAAGTGCCTGCAGCAGGTGACGTCCTGAGGCCAGGCTCTCCTCAAACTTGCTCCCTCCACACCTTTCTAACCAAGGCACGGAAGCCACAGCCAAAGCCCCATGGCCATCGGTGGGAGCTGGAGCCAAATCCCTGCCAGCTGGTCTGTGACGACAAAGCCAATGGTGAGGCTGGAACAGAAGAGAGGTATGTGTCGGGCTGCACAACCAGGGGCAAAGCACTNCACTTACAGAACCCACTTCCTGGAATTCTGATTCAGTGGGAGGACCCTCACTGAAAAATTTGCATTTTTCACATGCTTGCTCCCCCGGTGATCCAACCATCCACAGGGAAGCACTGACCAGGGCTTCACTTCCTTCTGATGAATGACCATGAGTGCGNTCGGCCAGGTGCTATGCTAGGTATTTACCCTCACGGCCTGGCTTACTTTTCCACTCTATCCCCACGTGGTGGTACCGACTCTAATCACCCCTATGTCTGCTAACGTAAGTAACAGTGACTTAGAAAACTCAATCATGGTGGTCATGGTGACAGTCCCAGGCCTGACTCAACTGTCCAAGACCATTTCCCAGCAGTGGGCTCTGGGGCATCAGGCTTACTCCACTCTGCCTCAGTCTTCTCACCAGCCACATAAAGACTATGATCATAAGGTGAGGGGAAGGCAGGGTACGACCGATGCCTTAAACTAGGGCCTGGCAGCGAGCGAGCAATGTCTTCAGGGATGGTGAGAGCGCTGCCCCCACATCACACAGCTGCTAAGTGGCAGAGTCGAGATCTGAATCCAGATAGCTCACCAGTTGATTATAGGACAGAACCCGACAGTTCTAAGTGTCTAAATTTCCTTCCATAGAAAATGAAGTTAGGTCTCACGTCAATTTTAGGAAAAGTGTGAAACGAGATAAAAATTTGTTGGAGCTCTTTACCAAAGCAAGGAGCACTACTGCCTGGTTCAACAATGACAATGATACGTATTAATAATGTGGCGGCAGGAGGGACATCGCTATCAGAGCAGGGCTGGCCTTCAGGATATCCGGGAATGACTTGCACTTTGCAGAGTGGGGGAGGGGAGGGTCACTAACATTCCTGGGAGGCCTCCCTGTGCCCAGACTTTCAGGCATTTCACCTCCCCTCCAGGCTTGCATCCTACCTGTTTGTTGTTGTTGTTGTTGTTGTTGTTGCTATTTTTCTGTAGAAGAGAAATCTGAATTCCAGAGAGGTGAAGAAATATCTCCAGGGTCCTGTAGTCTCAGAGGATGTCTGAATTGACAACCCCTGATCTTTGTGCGACACCCAAGATCTAAGCAGCTGTTCAAAAGAACAGTAGAAGAGATGTCATGGATGGAAATATCCTTGAGAGGAAGTGAGATTTCAGAGATAAACACTGGCCTTGTCCATGTGCCTCTTCCATCCTCATAACTTTGGATAACGGGGCTGTTATTGTCGGCGAGGCTTATGCATGTGTCAGAAGGCAGCCTGAGCAGGGTAATCTATGTGGCAGACCCCGCGGGATAGGAAATAGGAAGTCTGCTCATGCTGACAGTTCTAGAAAATTCTCTACTTTTTGTGAAATACGTGCTTGTCAAGTGATCCTGAGGCAGTTGGAAATCTGAGCCATGCCATAAGAGCGGAGAACCTGGGGAGGGAGAGGCTCCCTGGGGCATCCGGAGGGCCTGTGGCTCCTCCACACACCGCCTCATCCGGCGGCCCTGTCTCTAGCCTGGCTGGGTCAAGAGCAGGGATTCTTCTNAGGAGGAGAACAGTTAAGGCTGGCTCACAGGTTGCAATGGTTAATGGCCTTCATGGGCCCGGAGAGCAGTCATGGAGCTGAGAAATCTGCATCCCAGTCTCCGTGTCCAGTGTCCCCACACAGATTCCAGGAACCGCCCGAGGGAAGCATGTTTCTCCCTGTGCTTCATGCCACCTGAGTATGAAGCTTGATAATCAGGTAGGACTCAGGTTCGAGGGGAGACCAGAGGAGCCTTCCAGCCACAGAGCGTGGGAACAGAGCAGCATGTGGGGGCAGGTCAGGTGGAGAATCCCAAGGAATGAGGTCCAGGAGAAAACGGGGCCCACCGGCGACAGCCTGCAAAGCAGGCTCTGGGGTGTGGACACCACCCCATGAACAAAAGAGTGACGAAAGGATCTCGTACTTGGAAGAACGCTCTGCAGCTCAGATTTTATTGTCGCTGCTCACAGCCGCTGGGCCCCCAGTAACTATCGGTTGGCATCACGGCTATCTGCGTTTTTACAGATGAGGAAATGGGCTCGGGGGGCATGGAGCTCATTAACAGTGGTGTTGGGATTTGCATCCAGATTTCCTCAGATCACCTCCAGGGTGCTTTTCTTACACTCAAAAGTGTTTTAAAGATTTTTGAGGAGGGTGGTGATAGGACAAGCTGGGTTGGGTGAGGGTGGGGCCCATGGAGCTAGGTAAAGAAGCAGTTGCGTTACAAGGTGAAGAGTGGTCTAGAGCAAGGGTCAGCAAGTGGGTTCTGGAAAGGGCCAGATCATAAATAGTTTGGGCTTTGTGGGTTTTGCTGCATGTTCTTTATTTTTATTGTTTGTTTGGTTGGCTTTTATAAACCTTTAAAAGTATAAAAATATTCCTAGCTAAAAATAGGCCCAGGGCCAGATTTGGTCACCGCCTGTAGTTTGCTGACTCCTGGTCTAGAGACTGGATGTAGAGAGCCATGAAGAAGGGTGCCAAATTATCCCGGTGAGACATGGGGAGGTCCTGGGCCAGATGGAAAAGACAAATCAGGACCCAGCTCTATGAAGAGTCTGTAAGACATAGGGACTAGGGAAGGACGGACAGCAGGAGAGGGGGCAGCTTGAGGACCTGGTTCGTTCCAAAGTGCCTGCAGCAGGTGACGTCCTGAGGCCAGGCTCTCCTCAAACTTGCTCCCTCCACACCTTTCTAACCAAGGCACGGAAGCCACAGCCAAAGCCCCATGGCCATCGGTGGGAGCTGGAGCCAAATCCCTGCCAGCTGGTCTGTGACGACAAAGCCAATGGTGAGGCTGGAACAGAAGAGAGGTATGTGTCGGGCTGCACAACCAGGGGCAAAGCACTGTTTACATTCAGCCACCGTGATAAAGGGGGACATCCCCTGAAGGCCCAAGTGCTGCCTTAACACGGCATGTTAAGACACACCCTGACATTGCCTCGGCCAGGTGCTATGCTAGGTATTTACCCTCACGGCCTGGCTTACTTTTCCACTCTATCCCCACGTGGTGGTACCGACTCTAATCACCCCTATGTCTGCTAACGTAAGTAACAGTGACTTAGAAAACTCAATCATGGTGGTCATGGTGACAGTCCCAGGCCTGACTCAACTGTCCAAGACCATTTCCCAGCAGTGGGCTCTGGGGCATCAGGCTTACTCCATTCTGCCTCAGTCTTCTCACCAGCCACATAAAGACCATGATCATAAGGTGAGGGGAAGGCAGGGTACGACCGATGCCTTAAACTAGGGCCTGGCAGCGAGCGAGCAATGTCTTCAGGGATGGTGAGAGCGCTGCCCCCACATCACACAGCTGCTAAGTGGCAGAGTCGAGATCTGAATCCAGATAGCTCACCAGTTGATTATAGGACAGAACCCGACAGTTCTAAGTGTCTAAATTTCCTTCCATAGAAAATGAAGTTAGGTCTCACGTCAATTTTAGGAAAAGTGTGAAACGAGATAAAAATTTGTTGGAGCTCTTTACCAAAGCAAGGAGCACTACTGCCTGGTTCAACAATGACAATGATACGTATTAATAATGTGGCGGCAGGAGGGACATCGCTATCAGAGCAGGGCTGGCCTTCAGGATATCCGGGAATGACTTGCACTTTGCAGAGTGGGGGAGGGGAGGGTCACTAACATTCCTGGGAGGCCTCCCTGTGCCCAGACTTTCAGGCATTTCACCTCCCCTCCAGGCTTGCATCCTACCTGTTTGTTGTTGTTGTTGTTGTTGTTGTTGCTATTTTTCTGTAGAAGAGAAATCTGAATTCCAGAGAGGTGAAGAAATATCTCCAGGGTCCTGTAGTCTCAGAGGATGTCTGAATTGACAACCCCTGATCTTTGTGCGACACCCAAGATCTAAGCAGCTGTTCAAAAGAACAGTAGAAGAGATGTCATGGATGGAAATATCCTTGAGAGGAAGTGAGATTTCAGAGATAAACACTGGCCTTGTCCATGTGCCTCTTCCATCCTCATAACTTTGGATAACGGGGCTGTTATTGTCGGCGAGGCTTATGCATGTGTCAGAAGGCAGCCTGAGCAGGGTAATCTATGTGGCAGACCCCGCGGGATAGGAAATAGGAAGTCTGCTCATGCTGACAGTTCTAGAAAATTCTCTACTTTTTGTGAAATACGTGCTTGTCAAGTGATCCTGAGGCAGTTGGAAATCTGAGCCATGCCATAAGAGCGGAGAACCTGGGGAGGGAGAGGCTCCCTGGGGCATCCGGAGGGCCTGTGGCTCCTCCACACACCGCCTCATCCAGCGGCCCTGTCTCTAGCCTGGCTGGGTCAAGAGCAGGGATTCTTCTATCCCGTGGGCAGCAGGACTCCATTTCTGCTGGGCTTATGAGTCGCCGGTGAAGCTCCTTAAAAATATACACTTACAGAACCCACTTCCTGGAATTCTGATTCAGTGGGAGGACCCTCACTGAAAAATTTGCATTTTTCACATGCTTGCTCCCCCGGTGATCCAACCATCCACAGGGAAGCACTGACCAGGGCTTCACTTCCTTCTGATGAATGACCATGAGTGCGTCAAGAGCTTACAGAGAAGACCCCCAGATGGAGCAGGAGTGTAGACCTAGGGTAGGCGGTCAAATACACATCCCAGAGAAGGTCACATTTCAGCTGAGACCTGAGCCTGAGCGGGGGAAGAGGGACCAGGTCAGAGGGAATGGCTGGGCGTCCAGGGAGATCACAGCACAGTGGAGAACCACAAGAAATGTCAGCACATCTAACACAGAAAGGGAGGAAGACAAGAGCTGGAAACATGGCGGGGGCGTAGGCAGGAGTCTGAGCAAGCAGGACATCCTGAGCCATGTAAAGACGTTGGGATGTATGCTAAAACCCAGGGGAGCCACAGAACAATTTTCAGCTGGAGAATCACATGACCAGACTTGTACACTTAAAGCTACTTCTGCAGGTCTGTGGGAGATGGTTGGGAGAAACACGGGGTTCCAGTGAAGGTTCTCTGCCGCAGCATCTGGGTGACAGATGAGAGTGGTTTAAAATAGAACGGGGGCTGTCAAGACAGAAGGCAGCAGACCCGGAAGGTACTTAGGAAGTGGAGTCACAGGGCAAGGCAGAGGTTTGCACGCAGGGAGAGGGAGGCATCCAAGTGGACTCCCACATACTCAAACTGGGTGACCGATACATTTTTGGTGACACTTACCAGGATGAGGGGCTCTGAAGGCCAACCAGGCGTGAGCTCCGCAAGCTCAGGACTTGTCCGACTCCCGCTGCGGCTTCCTCAGCATCCTGCACACAGCCCGGCACGTCAGAGGCTGCAAGGAATTGCCCAAAGAGTGAAAAAGGGTGAAGAAACGTGTCTGGGAAATGTTGAGTCTGAGACACCTAAGTGGGAATGTCAGGTGGAGGCTCTTTCTAGATATGGGTCCCTGGAGTCCAGAGGACAGGGCTGGGCCATCATTGGGGACCACAGGCACAAGTACATAGTAACTGAAACCAGAGAATTTAAGATCATGAAGGAGTGTGGACTGAGAGACAGTCAGGGAGGAAGGAAAGGCAAAGAGAAGAGAGAGGGGAGGGACGGGGGAAGGGAGAGAGGGAAGGAGGAGGGGGAGAGGAGAAGAGGACATAGAATCAAGGTAGAGAAATTCCAACACTTACAATGTGGTCTGAGTTGGGGGAGCAGGCTTGAAAGAGTCGCATGCTGAGTGGTGGATGGGAACAGAGAGTAAACAAGTGGAAGTTCAAGGTGACACTGGATCTTGGGGCCAAGAGAAACCCGATGATCAGAACTGGATTCCATATCGAGATGCGCTGCACAGAGGTTTCAGTCAGTCTTTGCATCTGGAGGAAGCTAGTATTTATTCTGGAACATCATTGACATGGTCCCTTAAGTTAGCACCTTTGAAAGCCCTGAGAGCAATTCACAGAAGACCTATATTGTGCCTTGAACATTATACATATTGACCATAAAAATAAAACTGTATCAAGTGTTCTCCATTGGCAAGGCACCAAGCTAATTGCACGCAGGTCATCTCGTTTAGTCCAGACAGCAGCCAGAGGAGGTAGGTATTATCATGTGCAATTCTCAGATAAGGATGTGAAGTGTCCGATCACGTAAGAGATGCCCGAGCTCACACAGCCGAGCAGGCAAACAGGGATTCGAACCTGGCTC
Source organism: Ailuropoda melanoleuca (assembly GCF_002007445.2). Classification (NCBI taxonomy): domain Eukaryota; kingdom Metazoa; phylum Chordata; class Mammalia; order Carnivora; family Ursidae; genus Ailuropoda; species Ailuropoda melanoleuca. Next base: position 36,150,556 of record NC_048231.1, read on the forward strand.
TCAGCTCCCTCACTGTGATGCCTGTCTTCCGAAAGACTTAACAAGCAACAGAGAAATGTAAATTCCCAGTGAGAGTAGGTTGGAGAGAGAAAAATACAGCTATGCAAAGTCAAAAGTGTTTGTTCCTTTGCAGCTGGATAAATGGGGTCTTTGAAAGCTGGTCCTTCTCCCCATCCGTTGAGCAGAGCCCAGCCTGCTAGGACCCCACACGCTCACTCGTGGCCTCTGCCGAGGGCAGCAAAACGCTGCATCAACTACCTGAGAGCTTTCTCAGCCTGATTTACGGGTGTGTTTGTTGTGCTAGGATCATAAATCTCCACCCCCCCAGGACATTTCAGTTCTGGTATTTATTGACCAAAGACAACTCATGTTAAAAAATGTTTTGAGATTTTGCCAGGTAATCACTATGGAATATTTGAGAAAACACGCTGTCCTCGGGTAAATGAAATCCGCAAGTCGTTGGTTTTGCTATTGGGGCAAATACCTTCCCTCTCCACTGTTTCATTGCCTTTTTTGTTTCATTTTAATCGGGAGGCGGGTTCTTCATACGTATCTCTTTACCACCTCACGGCTTCACCGAGGGGAGATTGGAAAGAGGGATTATCAAAAGACATTTCCCTCAGGGTCCAGAAGAGTTTTGATTCTTTTGAAAGAGAACTTTTGGCCAAGTGTGTCTCAGAAGCGTTCAGGTGGCAAAAACACCTGGAAGAGAGTTGTGACTTAGAGATGCCTTCGATGTTACAAACCAGAGATAGGAG
>NC_048231.1:36154426-36176003 GCF_002007445.2 Ailuropoda melanoleuca
TATTGGCCTCTCCTGGGAAAGCCTGAGCTTGGAGCTGCCCACACTTGTCCCCAGGAGGGGCACACGCTTGGGCTGTGCTTCCGTTGCCTGGAAGGCAATCATCAAAGCCAGCCATGTGTGCACGTGAGATACCTCTGTGTATTTTTAGCAGGCACTGTTTCGTGTTGGAGTGTTGGAAAGAAAAAGAACAAGAAAAGAAAAGGAGGAGAACAGTTAAGGCTGGCTCACAGGTTGCAATGGTTAATGGCCTTCATGGGCCCGGAGAGCAGTCATGGAGCTGAGAAATCTGCATCCCAGTCTCCGTGTCCAGTGTCCCCACACAGATTCCAGGAACCGCCCGAGGGAAGCATGTTTCTCCCTGTGCTTCATGCCACCTGAGTATGAAGCTTGATAATCAGGTAGGACTCAGGTTCGAGGGGAGACCAGAGGAGCCTTCCAGCCACAGAGCGTGGGAACAGAGCAGCATGTGGGGGCAGGTCAGGTGGAGAATCCCAAGGAATGAGGTCCAGGAGAAAACGGGGCCCACCGGCGACAGCCTGCAAAGCAGGCTCTGGGGTGTGGACACCACCCCATGAACAAAAGAGTGACGAAAGGATCTCGTACTTGGAAGAACGCTCTGCAGCTCAGATTTTATTGTCGCTGCTCACAGCCGCTGGGCCCCCAGTAACTATCGGTTGGCATCACGGCTATCTGCGTTTTTACAGATGAGGAAATGGGCTCGGGGGGCATGGAGCTCATTAACAGTGGTGTTGGGATTTGCATCCAGATTTCCTCAGATCACCTCCAGGGTGCTTTTCTTACACTCAAAAGTGTTTTAAAGATTTTTGAGGAGGGTGGTGATAGGACAAGCTGGGTTGGGTGAGGGTGGGGCCCATGGAGCTAGGTAAAGAAGCAGTTGCGTTACAAGGTGAAGAGTGGTCTAGAGCAAGGGTCAGCAAGTGGGTTCTGGAAAGGGCCAGATCATAAATAGTTTGGGCTTTGTGGGTTTTGCTGCATGTTCTTTATTTTTATTGTTTGTTTGGTTGGCTTTTATAAACCTTTAAAAGTATAAAAATATTCCTAGCTAAAAATAGGCCCAGGGCCAGATTTGGTCACCGCCTGTAGTTTGCTGACTCCTGGTCTAGAGACTGGATGTAGAGAGCCATGAAGAAGGCTGCCAAATTATCCCGGTGAGACATGGGGAGGTCCTGGGCCAGATGGAGAAGACAAATCAGGACCCAGCTCTATGAAGAGTCTGTAAGACATAGGGACTAGGGAAGGACAGATGGCAGGAGAGGGGGCAGCTTGAGGACCTGGTTCGTTCCAAAGTACCTGCAGCAGGTGACGTCCTGAGGCCAGGCTCTCATCAAACTTGCTCCCTCCACACCTTTCTAACCAAGTCATGGAAGCCACAGCCAAAGCCCCATGGCCATCAGTGGGAGCTGGAGCCAAATCCCTGCCAGCTGGTCTGTGCCGACAAAGCCAATGGTGAGGCTGGAACAGAAGAGAGGTATGTGTCGGGCTGCACAACCAGGGGCAAAGCACTGTTTACATTCAGCCACCGTGATAAAGGGGGACATCCCCTGAAGGCCCAAGTGCTGCCTTAACACGGCATGTTAAGACACACCCTGACATTGCCTCGGCCAGGTGCTATGCTAGGTATTTACCCTCACGGCCTGGCTTACTTTTCCACTCTATCCCCACGTGGTGGTACCGACTCTAATCACCCCTATGTCTGCTAACGTAAGTAACAGTGACTTAGAAAACTCAATCATGGTGGTCATGGTGACAGTCCCAGGCCTGACTCAACTGTCCAAGACCATTTCCCAGCAGTGGGCTCTGGGGCATCAGGCTTACTCCATTCTGCCTCAGTCTTCTCACCAGCCACATAAAGACCATGATCATAAGGTGAGGGGAAGGCAGGGTACGACCGATGCCTTAAACTAGGGCCTGGCAGCGAGCGAGCAATGTCTTCAGGGATGGTGAGAGCGCTGCCCCCACATCACACAGCTGCTAAGTGGCAGAGTCGAGATCTGAATCCAGATAGCTCACCAGTTGATTATAGGACAGAACCCGACAGTTCTAAGTGTCTAAATTTCCTTCCATAGAAAATGAAGTTAGGTCTCACGTCAATTTTAGGAAAAGTGTGAAACGAGATAAAAATTTGTTGGAGCTCTTTACCAAAGCAAGGAGCACTACTGCCTGGTTCAACAATGACAATGATACGTATTAATAATGTGGCGGCAGGAGGGACATCGCTATCAGAGCAGGGCTGGCCTTCAGGATATCCGGGAATGACTTGCACTTTGCAGAGTGGGGGAGGGGAGGGTCACTAACATTCCTGGGAGGCCTCCCTGTGCCCAGACTTTCAGGCATTTCACCTCCCCTCCAGGCTTGCATCCTACCTGTTTGTTGTTGTTGTTGTTGTTGTTGTTGCTATTTTTCTGTAGAAGAGAAATCTGAATTCCAGAGAGGTGAAGAAATATCTCCAGGGTCCTGTAGTCTCAGAGGATGTCTGAATTGACAACCCCTGATCTTTGTGCGACACCCAAGATCTAAGCAGCTGTTCAAAAGAACAGTAGAAGAGATGTCATGGATGGAAATATCCTTGAGAGGAAGTGAGATTTCAGAGATAAACACTGGCCTTGTCCATGTGCCTCTTCCATCCTCATAACTTTGGATAACGGGGCTGTTATTGTCGGCGAGGCTTATGCATGTGTCAGAAGGCAGCCTGAGCAGGGTAATCTATGTGGCAGACCCCGCGGGATAGGAAATAGGAAGTCTGCTCATGCTGACAGTTCTAGAAAATTCTCTACTTTTTGTGAAATACGTGCTTGTCAAGTGATCCTGAGGCAGTTGGAAATCTGAGCCATGCCATAAGAGCGGAGAACCTGGGGAGGGAGAGGCTCCCTGGGGCATCCGGAGGGCCTGTGGCTCCTCCACACACCGCCTCATCCAGCGGCCCTGTCTCTAGCCTGGCTGGGTCAAGAGCAGGGATTCTTCTATCCCGTGGGCAGCAGGACTCCATTTCTGCTGGGCTTATGAGTCGCCGGTGAAGCTCCTTAAAAATATACACTTACAGAACCCACTTCCTGGAATTCTGATTCAGTGGGAGGACCCTCACTGAAAAATTTGCATTTTTCACATGCTTGCTCCCCCGGTGATCCAACCATCCACAGGGAAGCACTGACCAGGGCTTCACTTCCTTCTGATGAATGACCATGAGTGCGTCAAGAGCTTACAGAGAAGACCCCCAGATGGAGCAGGAGTGTAGACCTAGGGTAGGCGGTCAAATACACATCCCAGAGAAGGTCACATTTCAGCTGAGACCTGAGCCTGAGCGGGGGAAGAGGGACCAGGTCAGAGGGAATGGCTGGGCGTCCAGGGAGATCACAGCACAGTGGAGAACCACAAGAAATGTCAGCACATCTAACACAGAAAGGGAGGAAGACAAGAGCTGGAAACATGGCGGGGGCGTAGGCAGGAGTCTGAGCAAGCAGGACATCCTGAGCCATGTAAAGACGTTGGGATGTATGCTAAAACCCAGGGGAGCCACAGAACAATTTTCAGCTGGAGAATCACATGACCAGACTTGTATACTTAAAGCTACTTCTGCAGGTCTGTGGGAGATGGTTGGGAGAAACACGGGGTTCCAGTGAAGGTTCTCTGCCGCAGCATCTGGGTGACAGATGAGAGTGGTTTAAAATAGGACGGGGGCTGTCAAGACAGAAGGCAGCAGACCCGGAAGGTACTTAGGAAGTGGAGTCACAGGGCAAGGCAGAGGTTTGCACGCAGGGAGAGGGAGGCATCCAAGTGGACTCCCACATACTCAAACTGGGTGACCGATACATTTTTGGTGACACTTACCAGGATCAGGGGCTCTGAAGGCCAACCAGGCGTGAGCTCCGCAAGCTCAGGACTTGTCCGACTCCCGCTGCGGCTTCCTCAGCATCCTGCACACAGCCCGGCACGTCAGAGGCTGCAAGGAATTGCCCAAAGAGTGAAAAAGGGTGAAGAAACGTGTCTGGGAAATGTTGAGTCTGAGACACCTAAGTGGGAATGTCAGGTGGAGGCTCTTTCTAGATATGGGTCCCTGGAGTCCAGAGGACAGGGCTGGGCCATCATTGGGGACCACAGGCACAAGTACATAGTAACTGAAACCAGAGAATTTAAGATCATGAAGGAGTGTGGACTGAGAGACAGTCAGGGAGGAAGGAAAGGCAAAGAGAAGAGAGAGGGGAGGGACGGGGGAAGGGAGAGAGGGAAGGAGGAGGGGGAGAGGAGAAGAGAACATAGAATCAAGGTAGAGAAATTCCAACACTTACAATGTGGTCTGAGTTGGGGGAGCAGGCTTGAAAGAGTCGCATGCTGAGTGGTGGATGGGAACAGAGAGTAAACAAGTGGAAGTTCAAGGTGACACTGGATCTTGGGGCCAAGAGAAACCCGATGATCAGAACTGGATTCCATATCGAGATGCGCTGCACAGAGGTTTCAGTCAGTCTTTGCATCTGGAGGAAGCTAGTATTTATTCTGGAACATCATTGACATGGTCCCTTAAGTTAGCACCTTTGAAAGCCCTGAGAGCAATTCACAGAAGACCTATATTGTGCCTTGAACATTATACATATTGACCATAAAAATAAAACTGTATCAAGTGTTCTCCATTGGCAAGGCACCAAGCTAATTGCACGCAGGTCATCTCATTGAGTCCAGACAGCAGCCAGAGGAGGTAGGTATTATCATGTGCAATTCTCAGATAAGGATGTGAAGTGTCCGATCACGTAAGAGATGCCCGAGCTCACACAGCCGAGCAGGCAAACAGGGATTCGAACCTGGCTCTCAGCTCCCTCACTGTGATGCCTGTCTTCCGAAAGACTTAACAAGCAACAGAGAAATGTAAATTCCCAGTGAGTGTAGGTTGGAGAGAGAAAAATACAGCTATGCAAAGTCAAAAGTGTTTGTTCCTTTGCAGCTGGATAAATGGGGTCTTTGAAAGCTGGTCCTTCTCCCCATCCGTTGAGCAGAGCCCAGCCTGCTAGGACCCCACACGCTCACTCGTGGCCTCTGCCGAGGGCAGCAAAACGCTGCATCAACTACCTGAGAGCTTTCTCAGCCTGATTTACGGGTGTGTTTGTTGTGCTAGGATCATAAATCTCCACCCCCCCAGGACATTTCAGTTCTGGTATTTATTGACCAAAGACAACTCATGTTAAAAAATGTTTTGAGATTTTGCCAGGTAATCACTATGGAATATTTGAGAAAACACGCTGTCCTCGGGTAAATGAAATCCGCAAGTCGTTGGTTTTGCTATTGGGGCAAATACCTTCCCTCTCCACTGTTTCATTGCCTTTTTTGTTTCATTTTAATCGGGAGGCGGGTTCTTCATACGTATCTCTTTACCACCTCACGGCTTCACCGAGGGGAGATTGGAAAGAGGGATTATCAAAAGACATTTCCCTCAGGGTCCAGAAGAGTTTTGATTCTTTTGAAAGAGAACTTTTGGCCAAGTGTGTCTCAGAAGCGTTCAGGTGGCAAAAACACCTGGAAGAGAGTTGTGACTTAGAGATGCCTTCGATGTTACAAACCAGAGATAGGAGAACAAGCCAAATCTGACCCTGATGCCAGATTCTAGTACAGACAAGCTTAAGACTTCTGAGAGCAATTTTCGGAGAAAAAGTCAAGAAAACTTCCAATAATTAGTTTTGTTTAGTACAGGCTATGTGCGCCCTCGTCCATGGCTGCATGAATTTGGAAACCAGTATCAATGACCAATATGAATGGAGAACCACCTTATCCACTTGAAAGAGGGATAATGTTCCCTCCGGGCTGGAACATAATAAACCATTGTTTTAGAGAAGGAGCCCAAAGATTCTAAAGTCTACAAGGCTCAACAAGTCAGAGAATGGAGAAGACTCACCCCAGCACTCTGGACAGCAGGTGTTTTTCTTAAAGGAAATGTCCACTCTTGATCCTGGCTCCCGTAGCTGTGTCCAGATGTGAAGCCAAGCTTTGTCAGATCTTCAGGGCTCTCAGTAGCACCTGGAAATTCTGATTCAAGTGTGGCAAATCCAAGTTTTAAATGTTTATGGCTTCTTTATGGAGAGCCTGGCTGGCTCAGTTGGTAGAGCATGCGACTCTTGATCTTGGAATTTTGAGTTCGAGCCCCATGTTGGGTGTAGAGGTTACATAAAAATAAAATCTTTTAAATAAATAAATAAATATTTATTGCTCATTAAAACAACAACAACGAAAATAACTGAGGGGCACCTGGGTGGCTCAGTCAATTAAGCACCTAACTCTTGATTTGGGATCAGGTCATGATCTCAGGGTCATGGGATCAAGTTCCACTTTGGGCTCTGCGATCAGCACAGAGTCTGCTTGTCCCTCCCTTCTGCCCCTCCCCCCACTCCCTTGCAGGTGCATGTGTGTGCACACGCTCCTCTTCCTCTAGAATAAATAAATGAAATCCTTAAAAATAAATAAATAAATAAATAACAAAATAAAAAATTTTAAACAATGAAACCATATGGGGCAAACAAAACACACCTGCAAGCCAGACATGACAAGGGCTGCTGGCTGTGGCCATGGACAGGTTAGACTAGTCCTACAAATTCAGAACCAGAGGACAATTTAACAATGGCTGCTCCTTGGCTTACTATAATTGTGCAGACTGGGTGTTCTTTGTTGAGCCTAGAAATCTGAGCCAAGCCCCAGCCTCCTGCCGTTACCTACTTGCTTGGTTCTTTCTCCCATTACCATGTGATGTTAGACCATTTTTGGAAAGCTGCCCCTACCTCTGGCCCCACTTGGGTATTGAGTTTGATATTTGTTCTCCTGGTGGAAATAATAATGACAGCAGCAGTTTCGTGGCCACCTGTCACATCGTTGCGTTCAATGGTGTACATCACGGTCTCGTTCAGCCTTCGCTCTGCGGTCGCTGTATCACCACCTGCATTCCACAGCCTAGAGGCACAGGAGGCTGACATGCATGGCCAGGTAAGGGCAGACCCAGGATTCAAACCCGGCTTTAGCTCTCTTCAGAGTCCATGCTCGTGCCTGGACACACCACCTGACTCCACACATAGCTGTGCTCCTTGTAACCAGCTCCCATGGCCCCTGCCTGAGCTCCAAGTTCTCCTGAAGCCCACGTGGGCTGCATGCACTTCTGCTCTCCAATCTCAAGGCCTGCCATTGGTCTTAGCCTCCAGTTTTCTGCCCCAGCATTGACGGCTTGCATCAGCCCTGCTTGCAATGGCATGTGGGTCCCCACATCCCTATGTGCTATGTCTCCACTTGGGGGACAGAGAGCAGAGTCGTTGAATTGCTTTTCAGAGTTGAGCAGACTGAGGGGGGCTCTCTGAGCAGTTGTCTGAAGTTTTGTTCCAGCTGTCTTGATGAATTCACTACCATCCATCCTTCCAGGAGTCCTGGGAGTCACATTTACACAACACTGTGTCCCTCCCCCTGTCTCCAGTCTAATCAATTACCAAACCCTGTGGGTTTCTGCTCAAACATCTCTGAGATCCACCTGTTTCTCTCCATTGCCTCTTCCCTGCAGCCCAAGCTCACATCCCTCTCACCTGGATCCTCAGAGCCCAGCCTCTGCTCATCGTACCTTTTCTTTTTTTTAACCTTTTAATTCTTAAAATTTTTTATTTAAATTCAATTTAATTAACATATGCTGTATTATTAGTCTCAGAGGTAGAGTTCAGTAATTCATCGGTTGCATAGAACACCCAGTGATCATTACATCACGTGTCCTCCTTAATGCCCATCACCCAGTTACCCCATCCCCCAACTCACCTCCCCTCCAGCAACCCCTCAGTTTGTTCCCTATAATTAAGAGTCTCTTATGATTTGCCTCCCTCTCTGTTTTTGTCTTGTTTTATTTTTCTTTCCCTTCCCCCATGTTCATCTGTTTTGTTTCTTAAATTTCACATATGAGTGAGACCATATGGTAATTGTCTTTCTCTGATTGACTTATTTCGCTTAGCATAATACCCTCTAGTTCCAACCATGTCATTGCAAATGGCAAGATTTCATTCTTTTTGATGGCTGAGCAATATTCCATTGTATATATATACCACCTCTTCTTAACCCATTCATCTGAACTCTTTCCGTAGTGTGGCTATTGTGGACTTTGCTGCTATAAACATCGGGGTGCATGTGCCCCTTCAGATCACTATGTTTGTGTCCTTTGGATAAATACCTAGTAGAGCAATTTCTGGGTCATAGGGTAGCTCTATTTTCAACTTTTTGAGGACGCTCCATACTGTTTTACAGAGTGGCCGCACCAGTTTGCATTCCCACCCACAGTGTAACAGGGTTCCCCTTTCTCTGCATCCTCTCCAACACTTGTTAATTTCAGCCATTCTGACGGGTGAGAGGTGGTATCTCACTGTGGTTTTGATTTGTGTTTCCCTGATGCCGACTGATGTGGAGCAAAGACATACAAATGACCAACAGACATGTGAAAAAATGCTCATCGGATCTCGACCACTTCCGATACATTTTTCTCCCGGAAGCCAGTGTGATCCTTGAAGTTTGGTCATCACACTGCTCTGCTTGAAGTATTTCAATGGCTCCCTCCTGGCCTTTAGATAAAACTCGCAACCTCCTGCTCTCTGCACGAGCTGATCCCTGCCTGCCTCTCCAGACTCATTTAGACGCCAGTTCAAAGGCACTCCCTGCACCCCACTCACCAGCCCCCCACCTTCTTACGTACTACAAAAGTTCCTTGATTTGTTCTTTGTCGTATCTACCACCATTTTTACAAAATAACTCATTGTGTAACCAAGATAACGTTTGCCTCCCTGGCAAAAATGTAAGTTTCACGAGAAAGCGGATGGGAACTGTTACCCTTAGATCTTCAGTGACTACATGTTGTCTGCCTAGTACAGCCAGTTCATGCAGCTGTTCATGCAAAGAGGAGAAAGAGAGAGTGGGAAGAAGGAGGGATTCCTTCCTCGGAGTATAAGCCAGAGGTTAAGTCCACTGATGGCCAAGTGAATTGCTTTGGCTGGAAATTCAGTGACTCACCCAAGATCGATCTGGCTCTTCTCTTTGAGGGTTTAACGTTTTTATCACATCTGTAGCCCTTTATCCAGGGTCATCTTCCAGCCAAACTCCTGGAACCTTTCGAGGTTTGAAATCTTCATCTTTGGATGGTAAGATCAGTTCCTTCATCTGGGGATTCTGTTATTTAATTTGCTGGCATCACCATATCCACTCCCCCTGAAGATGAGGACAGAGTCCGTCAGTTGCAACTCATCAACGCTGCCCAGAACACATCCATCACAGGTGTCAGATAGAACCACCTGGCAGCTCTGTGGTATCAACCACCACCCCCACCACCACTGCCACCCCCCGTGGATCGGAACATGCTCCTCATTGCCAGGCCTTCTTAAAATTAATGAACTAACTCAGATAGTTTGCATAAGAAGGGTTCGGTCTTATAGAAATACGGGATTGAAGGCTTCTCCACCTTTATCCCAAATCCCATTCCTGGGAACTCAGAGTTGCAAAGATGTAAAAGCAGTTGACCTGAGGATTACAGAGGAGGGGCCCAAACACATTCTCAGTCTGCCTGCTTGTGGGTCCTTTGCTCCAGAGCACCACCCTCTTCCACTCTGTAGATATAACAGGTCTGAGAAGTTTGTTCAGGGGGGACCTGGCAGAGAGAGGTGCTTACTGCAAAGGGCTGGGAGTGCAGGGCGGGAGACCGGGCTGCTCGTCACCCAGGAAGCGTGCACGCACTGGCTCTGCCATTACTGGGAGACGTGTGTAATTATCACACAGCCTGGGAGAGATCTCGGACTGACACCCACAAACAAAACTCCCCAGCTCCTAGTCAAGCCAGCTCGATCCCTTTCCAGAGGAAACAATGCATCTGAGTAACCTTTTAACGCATCTCTTTCTCTCGCTGATACACTGGATAATTATTTATTTTGTTGTCTAATTAGTTAATTAGGCTGGCATTGTGTTTTAAGTCGAAAATCCCGTTGTTTAGGTACTAGGAAATGGCTTTTTGTTTGTTTGGGGTTTTTTTGCAGGGTAATGGGGACTTATTAATTGAGTGGCTGGCTCTGGGTGAAGCTGCTCAGGGACACAGTGTAGATTTTCTGGGAGTAAATCAACGCATTAGCAGTGGAAGGCTGTGTTCAAAATAAGAGTGCTTGGGTCCAGGCGAAGTCTTCCTGGACAGTTTTCCTTGTCATTTCATTTCTTCGGGTTTATATGGCAATTCACAGTTTGCAAAGCCCATTCACTTGAAATAACTCATTTAGTCCTTAGGAAAGAGCCTTTAGAATGCATTTTATTACCCCTAATTTACAAATGGGGCAGCTGAGGGTCGAGACAGTCGGCGGCTGGCTCGTGGCCCTCCCAGTCCTGCGACATAAGCCGTCTGTTCTGGAGGGTGGTAAAGAGGAAACAAATACAAGGGGATGAGCTCCACAGTGGAAGATTCGAGGTTTGAATCCAAATTCCTCCACTTTTTAAATTTCGTCCAACATTCAACAAACGTCTGTAGAGTCCCAGGCACTGAGCCAGGTGCTGACGACTGAAACACGAGCGACACGGGCTCCCTGGCCGCTGGGGACGCTCTTGCACACCTGACACATCCCAGGACTTCTGCAAGCTCTCTGTGCAATGGCGACACACTACCGACCTTGAAAGACTGAGCAGATTGAGAGATGGCACTTGGTGCTTAATGTTGGAAGTTAATCTTGCTCTGACTCGAGATGCCTTGCTCACCACAGTCCCCCCCTCCTCCCTTTCCTCGGGGCTGCAGGGACTCTCAGACCCCAGAACCGTCTTCTTTTCTCCGGATAACTTGGTCTCATGTGGTAGGTCTTGTGCTAGGTGACTGATCTCCTGGCCTTCATATTGCTCGATCTTATTTTCACACAGTTCTCTAAAGTGACTGTATTAGTTTTGTAATTATACACCACAAACTGAACGACTTAAACAACAGAAATGAGTTGTCTCATAGTCGAGAAGGCCGGAAGTTGGAGATCTAGGTGCTGGTGGTGGGCTGGTTCCTTCTGAGGCTGGGTGAGACAACCCGCTCCACACCTCTCCCCAGGCTGCTGGGGGTGTGCTGGCGATCTCTGGCATCTTTCGCGGGAGAAGCCTTTGTCTTCACAGTGTGTTCTCCTTCTGTGCGTGTCTGTGCCCAACTGTCCCCTTCTCAGAAGGACAGGTCATACTGGATTAGGGGCCCACCCTAGTCCAGCATGACCTCATCTTAACTAATTACATCTGCAAGGACCCTATTCCCACAGAAGGTCACCTTCTGAGGTACTAGGGGTTAGGACTTCAACGTATGGATTTAGGGGGACACAATCTCACCCATGACAGCGGACATTATTTCTAATATTTCTCAGAGAAGGAGTGGGCCCCAGAGAAGCCATGTGGCAGGCATCAGGGCTAGATTCCGACACAACCATTCTAAACCAAGGATCTCTGATTGCTCCAGGGATTGGAGTCCTTTTCAACAAGTGACCTCTGGAGAAACAAGAGAGGCAAGGCAGCCCTCAGTTCGGAGCTGAAGAGGCTTCAGATTGTCACATAACTGATGGTTGCTGACCCTGTCAGGGATCGCCCCTGTCAGAGGTGCTCTTTGGGTATCAGCCAGGTCCTCTGAATGGCAAAGAGACGAGTGTCACTTCAGTGACTTCTGGTCAGGACTCCGAAGTCCAGGGACCAGCTGCGTGCCTGGACACCCACCGCCGCACAGGGGCGTGCTCACTTGGCTTCTGGCAGCATCTCAGCAGAGCCAGCTCAATGCATCTCCCCTCCTCAGAGTGCCTGCCCCCTACACTCACCGGCAGAAGTCACGCTTCCTTCAGCTTGCATTGTTGCTAGAACATTCCTTTGTTTCACTCTCTCTACACATCCCATTGAACTCACTTGTCCATCTTCTTGCTTCTGCCTGTAGACTGCATCCTCCTGACAGAAGCGTGTCATGGATTTTGACTTAGAGCTTTTGGTCCCTTCTGACCCGTCCACCTTCACATTCCCCGTGCCAGGCATAGGGGCTCTTGCAAACAGAAGGTGCTAAATAGATGTCACTAGAGAATTCTTGTGTCCATATCTGGGCCCTGACTGTAGAGTTTTAAAAAAATGAATCTGAATTGATGATCAGTGATCTAAAATCTGGTCTAAATCTGATGGAAATCCAAATCAGTGTTATCAAAATCATAAAAAGAGAGAATTTCCTCCTCAAGGCAGAACAAGGACAGTTGAAAGAACCACCATAGGTTTGCCAAAGGAAGAGGTGATTCCAGGGGCCCAAGACACCGGTTTCGGATGAGAAGGACAAAAGAAGTGGGCATGACCCTGTGTTGTGGGGCCAACAATAGGACGTATCCACCGGACCTACGAGGAACCAGGTTTTAGGTCAACGTGGGGGAGAATGTCCTCTCAGAACTGTCAAAAAATAAACAAGGTGATGAAGTAAAATAGCATAAGTAATAATAAAATTAAACAGTCTAGAATGACTTCTCCTATGTGGGACAGTGGTTCTCAACCAGGGACTATTTTGCCCCCCAAGGGACGTGAAGCAATGTCTGGAGACATTTCTGGTTGTCCCGCTAGGGGCAGGGGTGTTGCCACTGGCGTCTAGTGGANCAACCAGGGACTATTTTGCCCCCCAAGGGATGTGAAGCAATGTCTGGAGACATTTCTGGTTGTCCCGCTAGGGGCAGGGGTGTTGCCACTGGCGTCTAGTGGAGAGAGGCAGGGCTGCTGAGAAGAAGCCCATGGTGCACAGAGCCACCCCTCAACACAAAATCCTTTGGCCCCAAACTTCCATAGTAAGGGATGAAGACATGGTCAGAAACTGTCACGGGGATATTGACAACCAAGCCAGACAAGGTCTTGGGATGAAAGACGTAGCAGTAGAGTTGATCAAACCCAAGAATCACCAGGTAAACTGGTTAAAATACATGCCCTTGGGTCCCAGCGCCCACCAATGTTATTTTAGGGGTCCTTGGGTGGGCTTGGGAATCGGTTTCATGTTAACAGTAATTCTAAGTAGAAATTTGCAGCCCACACTCAGAGAAACATTGCACCAGACGATCCTTGAGGTCCCTGCACCCCATCATCTCCTAACCCCAAGAGAGAGGCAGCAGAAAGATAAAAAACATTTACCTCATCACCCACCTTTGGAAAATGCTGGTGGAGCGAAAGACCCAATTAATTAGTATTTTATAAAGAACTTGGAGATCTATTTTTTTAATAAGAAAATGAACATAAGTGCAAAGCATCATGACTACTCATTATTTAATTTAATGATTTGTGAAGATTTTGTTGCCATGGTGACTGAGCACTATTTATAAAAATTAGGAACATAAATCATAAATAATAATATTATTACAAGCAGAAGGGACTCGAACCTCTCAATCAGAAAGGAATAATTTCCAGATTGGGGGGAACAACAAAAAAAAACATTGTTTGCATCACATATGGGAAAAGATGCTGGTGAATTTGCATTTCCACAGTGTTCTAGAGGGAAGAATCAGGTCAAGAAGAAGGATTTATTCATTTGCATTACAGTCTGTCTTGGGATTCAAGAGAGCAAGGGCAAAGCTGGCAATGGTGTCAAAGAGAGCAAGAAGCAAGGGTGGGATGTCCACTCCGAGATATTAAAGTCACCCCATCACCATGTCCACCCCCACTCACCCAGCAGTACATGCCAGCTTCCAGAGGGTTCCTAGACTCTGAAGGAGTCAGACCAGAATGCCCCCATCCGGTGACGGGCAGGAAGTTGGTGCTCAATCCCACTGGACTCACTTTGATTTAATCAATGAGTTTGAGCCCTGTGCTATAAGGCGGTTGAGGCTGGGGGAAGCTAGGCAGCCAAGGAGACTGGCCTAGGGGTCAGTGGGACAAAATTGCTGCAGGTGGATTCTACCAGTCACACTGTTTAGTGTGGGATCCCCAAGCTGTCAATCACTTCAACCAAGCAGAAGAATTGAATCCAAGTGCTCAGCCAAGATCTCACACCCAAGAAGCTGGTGGCAGAACCGGTACCAAAACCCAGATATCCTGCCTCCCCATCTAAGCCTCTCTCCTTGGTCACAGCCCACCCGTCACCATCTTCCCAAAGTCCTGGGCAGAGGAGCTAATGCCACAGTAAGTGGCACTGCTGTCACTATCCCAGGGTTGTCCCGACAACCATCTACAAATTCGGGCTAGCATCAGCCTGGATTACCCGAAGAGATTACTCTAAGGGGCACGGGAAAGAGGGTAATGTAGTGCTGGATCTAGTTAAACCACTCGTTTGCGAACAGAGGTGACCGTGGATTCCTAGTTGTGTTGATACTTGGAATGGGCACTTAGATGCTATTCTTACCTAGTGCGTATCCAAACCCTGTCCATCCACAAGGACTAAACCAAGTCACTGCTGACTGTAGGAATCCTTCCCTGACCCCCTAATCACGGTTTATATTTGGGGGCAACATGTCGAAAAGCAGAGAGCAGGAAGGAACTACCTCCGACAGCTGTCAGTATGAGCCCCGAAAGAGTGGACCCCAACACGATCCTCTCATCTATTGAATTACTTCGAATTAAGGTGCTTTTAAGGATTCAGGGTTAACCAGGATATATTCTATGCACTGATAGCAAATGGAATCTTTACAGAATATAATTACCTTTCCTCACCGGGACAAAAAGATTGAGGTGTCTACAAAGCCGACACTACGCTGAATGCTTGACACATGCCAGGCCGCCCAGACGAGGGAGGCAAAGCAAGAGTGTATTGAGGGGAGACAATGCGAAAGCACTGGAACTCCTACAGAGCTGTACTCCATAAAAAATGACCTTCTTTAAAAAAAACAAAAAACAAAGGTCACCAGCAGTGAAATTGTGATAATACTCTCCAATTAAAACCCTAGCCAACATTTTTTTTACCATATGGGTAGGGTGGTTCCCATAACAATTTGACTCAAGAAGAAAAGGAGAAGAGGCCTCCAGAATTGGAGAGATGGGCTTTTTTCCAGAAGTCGTGCTGTGCAGATGGGCCTGGTGCTTCTCCCGGTCCCCCCAGAGCCCAGGGGCTGCTGCGTACGGCATTCAAGGAGAAGGAACCTTCCTAGTTCTCTGGTTGCAAAGGTCATACCTGATATTACTCTGGATCCAGATACTCTCCTTGAGGCTTCAATGGTTATTCTCTCTCATATCGCAATACAGTACTTTTTTTTTTTTTTTTTTTTAGTAGAGAGGAGGATAAGAGTGGAGAGCATGGTGTCCAGAAAGGTCAGAATCACATAGAAAGCTATGATCCTGACTGTGTCCACGGTGACCTACTACCTGGAACTAACGATGGTCCCCCACCAGTCCTCCAGTCCCAAAGCGGGACAGCCTTCAGCAAAGCCATCGTACCACCTGTCACTGCCTCCGGCTTTGCAATCTGCCTCCCCGCCTGCTCACCTGACCAATGGCCTGACGATGTTCTCCCGCTTCTTCCTGAGGCTGACGAAGAAACACAACCCTCCCTGCCGGCACAGATCGTGGGGTCCCGGGGACTACCATCTACATTCACCCCTGAAAATGTGCCATCTCCCCGTGCTCCCTCCAGACCAGTCTTCAAGCCAAGTCTTGTTGCTTCATAACTCTCCCTGCTTCTCAACTGGGTCTGACCCCAAGATACAACAACCAGACTGGTGTTCCAGGCCTGCTTAAACATGCATGGGGAACACAGCTCCCTAAGGATCTCCATGTCAGTGTGGCCTGGAGGTTCCATGTCTATACTCTGGAAAGCTCAGATGGAAGAGTTCTCTGGCGTTTGATCATGACACCGCTCTTCCTCTCTTCTCAAATATCTGAGTGATGTATGCATAGTGATCAGAAACATTTTTTGATGTTTATTATTTCTTCCAAATGAGAAAAGGTGGAGGTAAAAAAAAAATCAAAGTATTTGATATTTGACTAGTTCTAGGGACAAGCTGTATGGCAGGTACAGACACCTCTCTTCTAGGACACCCGCAGGCTGTGAGGATGCCCCCACAACAAGGCATGTGAGAAGAGGCACAGACCCTGTGCGTTTTCTTCACAGGTCTGGCCTGAGTCCATATCTCCACAGGGCTTTGTTTCTTGACACTGAAGCTGCCACAACTGGAACACTTGTGTTTTAGGGTCTGGCTTGGATGGACAGTGGGAAATACGTTTGGTTTTGTTTTCTTCAAGGGGAAGGGGGGGATGGGATGAAGAGGGTAGATTTATTGGCTTGTTTGACTCCCATAAATAATAATTCATCAAAGGTTAGAAAAGGATTCGTTTTCCATGGAGACACTGCAGGCTCCTTGTCCAGCGTTCAGATAAACATTTGTTTAGGCAGAGAGTTTATGAATTATACAGTGCTTTTTAAAGTGGGGTGGTGGGGGAAAATTATAGCATCCTGAAGTGCTTCCATGGGTTCCATGAGAACCGAATGAGGAATTCCCGTCAGGGAGGAGCCCCTCAGCCACCTCACAGACCACACATGGCCACCCTCAGCTTCTACGGTGACAGTCGGAAATTCCCAGGCAGACCAAGCAGCAGGACTGAAATGGGATGTTTGAAGAATGTGAGGACACCTATGGGCCTTCTCCCCTGGAAATGGAACATACGCATCCATACCCATGGTTTTCATCGTTTCCAATGTGCACAGGCTACCAAAGGCCGCCAAGAGCACCCTACAGGTCCTTGGACCCAGGTCAGGGGTTCTGCTGCAGCCAATGCCTTATTTGATGGATGTGAGAATAAGGCTAGGCCAGGATGAAGCAGGTCAGGCGGCAAGTCCGACCCAGCCAGACGCACCCTGGGAGGGAGACTTCCCAACTCATGATCCTGTTCCACACAGAAAATAGGAGAATCAAAACCAGCAGCCTTAGGGGTCATGGAGCTTAGGGCGCATGGAGATACGTCGAGACCGCTTCACCAGAGCTCTCTGACTGAGAATCTGAACACTCAAGGTGCTCCAGTGGTTGTCATGAGACCAGAAACATCTTAGCATGCTCAGGGCTTAATGTAATCCCTGCTGTGATCATTTGTGTAGCATTCGTGGAATTAATTCAATAAAAATAAGCTAATTTCTACTCTGCTCTGTGAGTTAAGGATGCAGACATGAACAACACAGAGTCTGGAGAAGAAGTCAGAAGAAGAAGAAAAACAGAACAAAACAAAACCATTGTACTCCATGTGGTTTGGAATAAAACACACCTATGCTGAGTAGAGGACAGGGTGGGAAATGGGGGGGTGAGCAATGGTTTCTTCTGGAGATGCCAAAGAAAGTTTCAGTTAGGAAATAAGATTTAACCTGAGTCTTGAAATACAATTAAAAGGTCCCCGTATTGATTAGGGTCCAAAATGATTTAAAATCAGGACAGGAAAAGAAAGAGGGTTGGAAGGGAAGATTCAGTCAGGTAAACAGAACCTACACCATGTGCTTCAACTAGAGAGAGTCCAACGCTGGGAACCGATCATATGGCTCACCAAACAGCTGAGGATCAAAAAAGAGAATAGTGAGAACCCAGGGATTGGTGACAGCTGGAATCCACCCTGAAGAAAGGAGATGGTGCTCTCAGAACCCAGAAGCTGGAGTACAACTGGATCAGGGAGACTCAGAGCCGAGTGGACCCATTCCTTACAAGGACCTGGGGAGGCAGCTTCTAGCTACCTCTGCTAACCCTCACCGTGAGATGAAGATGCTCGGACTCAGGGCCCTGAGCCACGTGCCCAAGGTAAAATAGGTGGTGGGACGTGAGTAGGGTCTCTCTTTCCCCCAGAGATTTGCCCTTAACCATTCATAACCAAACTGTGTTGCAATATTGAGCCTTCACTAACTACATCGCTCATTATCCAGTTTTCAAAGTGCTTCCACATAATTCCTACTTTTCCATCGGATTTGTTTCCCAACCAAGCTTTCTGGGGTCTTTGTTCTAATCCTAGAATCTATCCATTGACAACTACTTGCTTCCGGAAGTATGGCAAAGATTTATTCTTTTTGTAAAAAATTAATAACGATTATTATTTGGTATACTTGACTCAGGTAATTGAGTGAACATAGTTTCTATCTTAAGAAATAGATTTTATCTTTATAATGAGAATTACGTTTCTAGCACCAAAAGCAGAGGTCTTGTGAGATCCCAGGTTGGATCGTCTTTGGGAAGCATTTCAGGTCGGTGACCCCAGATTGAAAATGTGAGACTTCATGCTATTCTAAGATGCTTTCTATTGACAAGAGTGTAGCCATTACTAGCACCCCAAATCCAGGTCGTTCCAAGCCCCTTTGGCAAAATAGGTGCCTGTGTTACAGGCAATTTGTGCTCCAAGAGTTCATCTTGGTCATTACTGCTTCTGCAGCTGATTAAAATATTTTAATGAATGATGTTATTGTCTCTGTGCCTGGGGGTCTTTTCAGCAGAGGTCGCAATTTGAAGGAGGGAAAAAAATACAGAAAAATAGTTCTAAATAAGGCAGTGATGACGGATGACTCACTTAGGATGTGTAGTGAAGCCCAAGCATGAGGCTCCTGTCCTGATGAAGGACACCCCTCCCCGTCTCACAAAGGAGGATGTTCAAAGGTACAGAGGTGAGTCATTGGAAGAACTAGGGCCGTCCTCCAAGAGCACCATCACCAGATTGTACTATCCACCAAAACTAAGGGACCGGATGGAGGAACTTGCAAAGAGCCCATATGGTGCAGTGACATCATTACAAGCACCCAGGGTTGGAGATAGGGGGCGGGGGAACAGGAGAAAGTGAATCATTTAATTCTATTATTCTACTCAAAGAGAATATGGGCCAATGTGAACATGACTTGGGAAGTGTGACTTCTGGGTTCCTATACTAAATAAGTCCTAGTTCCAAATGTGTGAACATCTCACCAAGAAGGGTGTGATTCCAGTGTTTAAAGATGGGTATTTCTCATGCAACATGGATCTAACACTTGGGTCTTGTCCCACCTCTGATGTTCTACTGAAGCAGCATGTTCCGTAATAAAGGAAGAACGGCGGGTAAGGGAATGATTCACATGACAACCTCCAAAAGGATTTCAAGAGAGTTTGGCCTTGTGCAATCTTCACTTTCCATGCTGACATTGGACCCTTAAGGTCACAATACCCATTCATCCATTTGACCATGTATTTAACAGATATGTATTGAGCACTTTCTCTGTTCTTTTTTTTTTACTTTGTTTTAAATAATATTTATTTTGTTATATTAGTCACCATACAGTACATCCCCAGTTTTTGATGCAATGTTCCATGATTCATTACTTGCATATAACACCGAGTGCACCGTGCAATACGTGCCCTCCTTAATACCCATCACCAGCCTATCCCAATCCCCCACCCCCCTCCCCTCTGAAACCCTCATGGAACATAAGAAATAGGAAGATTGGTAAGAGATGGACTCTGGGAAACTTTCTCTCTGGGCAGAGATCTGAGGATGTTGGAAAGACAGTGATGAGCAAGGACAAGACAGGAGACAGACAATGAAAGAACACAAATCAATAAATAGCCTGAAATAAGATAGAGACCAGGGTTATAAAGAAAAATAAAACACAATAAGGAGGTAGGACAGAGTTATAATTTGGGATATCAGGGACCTAGGGTCAGTGAGCACTTCTCTGAAGAGGTAACAACTGAGCAGGTATGGAGGGATGTGAAGGGGCATTATGCACATTTCGAAAGAAAGAGAATTCCAAGGGAAAAGGCCTTCGGTGAAAGGAGTTGGGCATGTTTGAGGAATAGCTGACATCACTACTCACTCATCTACAAGATCCCCACAAAAACAAAACAATGGGGTGGCAGGTGAGATGCAATTAACCCCATTTTGGAGACCAAGAGCCTGGGAGTCGTGAGGCTTCTGCTCAAGGTGTGGCCACGCCCAGCAGAAGAAACAGATGTGGGCATGACAAGGAAGGCATTTCTGGGCAGAACCCAGCGTCAGAGCTGACAAAAGTGCAAACCAGTGGAGACGAGGCCAGAGAACCCAAATCTGTGGTCAGCCAAGGGTCAGGCCACAGTCACGGTGAACACAATTCCCAAGACAAGCCCAAGGTTGGAGGCCACTTGCCAGGGATTGGTCAGTACCAGGGGTTCTCTATGTGGAAGACACAGTTTCTGGGGTCAACAGTTGGTCAAAGCATGAGGATAGGGTGTAAAGGCTTTCTCAAGAGCCTTGGGAGTCTGGCTCCCTGAGAGTTGACCTTACTACATCTAAACCTATGTGCAATAGCTGATGACTTCTAGATACACATCAAATTAATTTGTTAAAATAATGATTGAAAAAGAGCGATCAGAGGTCATTTGGAAAAGGGGAAGGATACGTCCATGGAGGCTCTTAGAAGAAATGTTAGCCAAAGTGGTCTGGGGCTGAGTGCTGAGCTGCCAGCAGCCAAGGCCAGGACAATATTGAGAATCAGGATGGGGTAAGAACAGAGGGAAGTTATCTTGGGAGAGGATTATCTGGCTCCAATTTAATTTTTGGATCCTCATGTAAGAGATATCTTTCTCAACAGAATCTTTATAGACCATATCTAGATCAGCTTCTAGTGGGAAGGTATGATGTATCTTGGGTGCATTTGTCAACTATCACTCCAAAAAATTCCAGGGTGTGGGTAGTGGGCTGACCAGTTTTTAAGCCCCACCTGTGTCAGAATCCTGCCTGTTTGTCAGCCGCCAATTCTCCGCTAAACAACTCCCAGAGCGTAGCCAGACAGGGCGGCAGCCTCCATTGCCTTGGAGCCCTTGGGCTTGCTGTGGCCAGTGTAGACATGGAGAACCTAGGAGTCAACAAAGGAGGCATCACCCACTGCCTACACCCTCGAGAATTGTCACAAAGATTCTCTGCCTTGGGGATCTCATCTTAAACAATGCAAACAGTGTGAGTCCATCATAATTAAAGTTTTCAAGATTTCTGCTTCAGTGATGTTGCTCAAAAAAAACAATCTCTTGGAGATTAAAATGATGAAACTAGTATTTACAAAGACTGAATGGACTCAATTCCTGGGCCTTAGTGGGACAGCTTGGGAAAGAGAAGGTAGGGGAGGAAGGACAGGGGAAGGATAGGAAATGCTTTCTGCCCTGAGAAAGTTCTGGCAGGCAGCCCTCTACAGCTAACATGAGCTTTAGAAGGTTTACTCTACAGCCCTCCACCCCAGCCATCATGCCGCCATATTCCCTTCCGGGCTAATCCAGATCGTGATCCAATGAAAAGGTTTAGAAATCTCACCTCCATTTGCAGACGTCCTTGCTGCTTCAAGAAACTCTCCTCTTCAAGTTCTCTCACCGGAAATAGGTATGTTTACCTGCAAACGTTCACCTCACATCAAGATAAGACCAGCATCGCTGAGATGACTATGTTCTTCCCAGAACTAATGGGGATTGTGTTTTAAAAAATCACATGCTTAAAAATGCATAGTGGGGGCACCTGGGTAGCGCAGTCGTTAAGCGTCTGCCTTCGGCTCAGGGCGTGATCCCGGGATTGAGTCCCACATCGGGCTCCTCCGCTGGGAGCCTGCTTCTTCCTCTCCCACTCCCCCTGCTTGTGTTCCCTCTCTCGCTGGCTGTCTCTCTGTCACATAAATAAATAAAATCTTTAAAAAAAA
>NC_048231.1:36176434-36203752 GCF_002007445.2 Ailuropoda melanoleuca
TCTCAACCAGGGACTATTTTGCCCCCCAAGGGATGTGAAGCAATGTCTGGAGACATTTCTGGTTGTCCCGCTAGGGGCAGGGGTGTTGCCACTGGCGTCTAGTGGAGAGAGGCAGGGCTGCTGAGAAGAAGCCCATGGTGCACAGAGCCACCCCTCAACACAAAATCCTTTGGCCCCAAACTTCCATAGTAAGGGATGAAGACATGGTCAGAAACTGTCACGGGGATATTGACAACCAAGCCAGACAAGGTCTTGGGATGAAAGACGTAGCAGTAGAGTTGATCAAACCCAAGAATCACCAGGTAAACTGGTTAAAATACATGCCCTTGGGTCCCAGCGCCCACCAGTGTTATTTTAGGGGTCCTTGGGTGGGCTTGGGAATCGGTTTCATGTTAACAGTAATTCTAAGTAGAAATTTGCAGCCCACACTCAGAGAAACATTGCACCAGACGATCCTTGAGGTCCCTGCACCCCATCATCTCCTAACCCCAAGAGAGAGGCAGCAGAAAGATAAAAAACATTTACCTCATCACCCACCTTTGGAAAATGCTGGTGGAGCGAAAGACCCAATTAATTAGTATTTTATAAAGAACTTGGAGATCTATTTTTTTAATAAGAAAATGAACATAAGTGCAAAGCATCATGACTACTCATTATTTAATTTAATGATTTGTGAAGATTTTGTTGCCATGGTGACTGAGCACTATTTATAAAAATTAGGGACATAAATCATAAATAATAATATTATTACAAGCAGAAGGGACTCGAACCTCTCAATCAGAAAGGAATAATTTCCAGATTGGGGGGAACAACAAAAAAAAACATTGTTTGCATCACATATGGGAAAAGATGCTGGTGAATTTGCATTTCCACAGTGTTCTAGAGGGAAGAATCCGGTCAAGAAGAAGGATTTATTCATTTGCATTACAGTCTGTCTTGGGATTCAAGAGAGCAAGGGCAAAGCTGGCAATGGTGTCAAAGAGAGCAAGAAGCAAGGGTGGGATGTCCACTCCGAGATATTAAAGTCACCCCATCACCATGTCCACCCCCACTCACCCAGCAGTACATGCCAGCTTCCAGAGGGTTCCTAGACTCTGAAGGAGTCAGACCAGAATGCCCCCATCCGGTGACGGGCAGGAAGTTGGTGCTCAATCCCACTGGACTCACTTTGATTTAATCAATGAGTTTGAGCCCTGTGCTATAAGGCGGTTGAGGCTGGGGGAAGCTAGGCAGCCAAGGAGACTGGCCTAGGGGTCAGCGGGACAAAATTGCTGCAGGTGGATTCTACCAGTCACACTGTTTAGTGTGGGATCCCCAAGCTGTCAATCACTTCAACCAAGCAGAAGAATTGAATCCAAGTGCTCAGCCAAGATCTCACACCCAAGAAGCTGGTGGCAGAACCGGTACCAAAACCCAGATATCCTGCCTCCCCATCTAAGCCTCTCTCCTTGGTCACAGCCCACCCGTCACCATCTTCCCAAAGTCCTGGGCAGAGGAGCTAATGCCACAGTAAGTGGCACTGCTGTCACTATCCCAGGGTTGTCCCGACAACCATCTACAAATTCGGGCTAGCATCAGCCTGGATTACCCGAAGAGATTACTCTAAGGGGCACGGGAAAGAGGGTAATGTAGTGCTGGATCTAGTTAAACCACTCATTTGCGAACAGAGGTGACCGTGGATTCCTAGTTGTGTTGATACTTGGAATGGGCACTTAGATGCTATTCTTACCTAGTGCGTATCCAAACCCTGTCCATCCACAAGGACTAAACCAAGTCACTGCTGACTGCAGGAATCCTTCCCTGACCCCCTAATCACGGTTTATATTTGGGGGCAACATGTCGAAAAGCAGAGAGCAGGAAGGAACTACCTCCGACAGCTGTCAGTATGAGCCCCGAAAGAGTGGACCCCAACACGATCCTCTCATCTATTGAATTACTTCGGATTAAGGTGCTTTTAAGGATTCAGGGTTAACCAGGATATATTCTATGCACTGATAGCAAATGGAATCTTTACAGAATATAATTACCTTTCCTCACCGGGACAAAAAGATTGAGGTGTCTACAAAGCCGACACTACGCTGAATGCTTGACACATGCCAGGCCGCCCAGACGAGGGAGGCAAAGCAAGAGTGTATTGAGGGGAGACAATGCGAAAGCACTGGAACTCCTACAGAGCTGTACTCCATAAAAAATGACCTTCTTTAAAAAAAACAAAAAACAAAGGTCACCAGCAGTGAAATTGTGATAATACTCTCCAATTAAAACCCTAGCCAACATTTTTTTTACCATATGGGTAGGGTGGTTCCCATAACAATTTGACTCAAGAAGAAAAGGAGAAGAGGCCTCCAGAATTGGAGAGATGGGCTTTTTTCCAGAAGTCGTGCTGTGCAGATGGGCCTGGTGCTTCTCCCGGTCCCCCCAGAGCCCAGGGGCTGCTGCGTACGGCATTCGAGGAGAAGGAAACTTCCTAGTTCTCTGGTTGCAAAGGTCATACCTGATATTACTCTGGATCCAGATACTCTCCTTGAGGCTTCAATGGTTATTCTCTCTCATATCGCAATACAGTACTTTTTTTTTTTTTTTTTTTTAGTAGAGAGGAGGATAAGAGTGGAGAGCATGGTGTCCAGAAAGGTCAGAATCACATAGAAAGCTATGATCCTGACTGTGTCCACGGTGACCTACTACCTGGAACTAACGATGGTCCCCCACCAGTCCTCCAGTCCCAAAGCGGGACAGCCTTCAGCAAAGCCATCGTACCACCTGTCACTGCCTCCGGCTTTGCAATCTGCCTCCCCGCCTGCTCACCTGACCAATGGCCTGACGATGTTCTCCCGCTTCTTCCTGAGGCTGACGAGAAACACAACCCTCCCTGCCGGCACAGATCGTGGGGTCCCGGGGACTACCATCTACATTCACCCCTGAAAATGTGCCATCTCCCCGTGCTCCCTCCAGACCAGTCTTCAAGCCAAGTCTTGTTGCTTCATAACTCTCCCTGCTTCTCAACTGGGTCTGACCCCAAGATACAACAACCAGACTGGTGTTCCAGGCCTGCTTAAACATGCATGGGGAACACAGCTCCCTAAGGATCTCCACGTCAGTGTGGCCTGGAGGTTCCATGTCTATACTCTGGAAAGCTCAGATGGAAGAGTTCTCTGGCGTTTGATCATGACACCGCTCTTCCTCTCTTCTCAAATATCTGAGTGATGTATGCATAGTGATCAGAAACATTTTTTGATGTTTATTATTTCTTCCAAATGAGAAAAGGTGGAGGTAAAAAAAAAATCAAAGTATTTGATATTTGACTAGTTCTAGGGACAAGCTGTATGGCAGGTACAGACACCTCTCTTCTAGGACACCCGCAGGCTGTGAGGATGCCCCCACAACAAGGCATGTGAGAAGAGGCACAGACCCTGTGCGTTTTCTTCACAGGTCTGGCCTGAGTCCATATCTCCACAGGGCTTTGTTTCTTGACACTGAAGCTGCCACAACTGGAACACTTGTGTTTTAGGGTCTGGCTTGGATGGACAGTGGGAAATACGTTTGGTTTTGTTTTCTTCAAGGGGAAGGGGGGGATGGGATGAAGAGGGTAGATTTATTGGCTTGTTTGACTCCCATAAATAATAATTCATCAAAGATTAGAAAAGGATTCGTTTTCCATGGAGACACTGCAGGCTCCTTGCCCAGCGTTCAGATAAACATTTGTTTAGGCAGAGAGTTTGTGAATTATACAGTGCTTTTTAAAGTGGGGTGGTGGGGGGAAATTATAGCATCCTGAAGTGCTTCCATGGGTTCCATGAGAACCGAATGAGGAATTCCCGTCAGGGAGGAGCCCCTCAGCCACCTCACAGACCACACATGGCCACCCTCAGCTTCTACGGTGACAGTCGGAAATTCCCAGGCAGACCAAGCAGCAGGACTGAAATGGGATGTTTGAAGAATGTGAGGACACCTATGGGCCTTCTCCCCTGGAAATGGAACATACGCATCCATACCCATGGTTTTCATCGTTTCCAATGTGCACAGGCTACCAAAGGCCGCCAAGAGCACCCTACAGGTCCTTGGACCCAGGTCAGGAGTTCTGCTGCAGCCAATGCATTATTTGATGGATGTGAGAATAAGGCTAGGCCAGGATGAAGCAGGTCAGGCGGCAAGTCCGACCCAGCCAGACGCACGCTGGGAGGGAGACTTCCCAACTCTTGATCCTGTTCCACACAGAAAATAGGAGAATCAAAACCAGCAGGCTTAGGGGTCATGGAGCTTAGGGCGCATGGAGATACGTCGAGACCGCTTCACCAGAGCTCTCTGACTGAGAATCTGAACACTCAAGGTGCTCCAGTGGTTGTCATGAGACCAGAAACATCTTAGCATGCTCAGGGCTTAATGTAATCCCTGCTGTGATCATTTGTGTAGCATTCGTGGAATTAATTCAATAAAAATAAGCTAATTTCNACCCCGAAAGAGTGGACCCCAACACAATCCTCTCATCTGTTGAATTACTTCAAATTAAGGTGCTTTTAAGGATTCAGGGTTAACCAGGATATATTCTATGCACTGATAGCAAATGGAATCTTTACAGAATATAATTACCTTTCCTCACCGGGACAAAAAGATTGAGGTGTCTACAAAGCCGACACTACGCTGAATGCTTGACACATGCCAGGCCGCCCAGACGAGGGAGGCAAAGCAAGAGTGTATTGAGGGGAGACAATGCGAAAGCACTGGAACTCCTACAGAGCTGTACTCCATAAAAAATGACCTTCTTTAAAAAAAACAAAAAACAAAGGTCACCAGCAGTGAAATTGTGATAATACTCTCCAATTAAAACCCTAGCCAACATTTTTTTTACCATATGGGTAGGGTGGTTCCCATAACAATTTGACTCAAGAAGAAAAGGAGAAGAGGCCTCCAGAATTGGAGAGATGGGCTTTTTTCCAGAAGTCGTGCTGTGCAGATGGGCCTGGTGCTTCTCCCGGTCCCCCCAGAGCCCAGGGGCTGCTGCGTACGGCATTCAAGGAGAAGGAACCTTCCTAGTTCTCTGGTTGCAAAGGTCATACCTGATATTACTCTGGATCCAGATACTCTCCTTGAGGCTTCAATGGTTATTCTCTCTCATATCGCAATACAGTACTTTTTTTTTTTTTTTTTTTTAGTAGAGAGGAGGATAAGAGTGGAGAGCATGGTGTCCAGAAAGGTCAGAATCACATAGAAAGCTATGAGCCTGACTGTGTCCACGGTGACCTACTACCTGGAACTAACGATGGTCCCCCACCAGTCCTCCAGTCCCAAAGCGGGACAGCCTTCAGCAAAGCCATCGTACCACCTGTCACTGCCTCCGGCTTTGCAATCTGCCTCCCCGCCTGCTCACCTGACCAATGGCCTGACGATGTTCTCCCGCTTCTTCCTGAGGCTGACGAGAAACACAACCCTCCCTGCCGGCACAGATCGTGGGGTCCCGGGGACTACCATCTACATTCACCCCTGAAAATGTGCCATCTCCCCGTGCTCCCTCCAGACCAGTCTTCAAGCCAAGTCTTGTTGCTTCATAACTCTCCCTGCTTCTCAACTGGGTCTGACCCCAAGATACAACAACCAGACTGGTGTTCCAGGCCTGCTTAAACATGCATGGGGAACACAGCTCCCTAAGGATCTCCATGTCAGTGTGGCCTGGAGGTTCCATGTCTATACTCTGGAAAGCTCAGATGGAAGAGTTCTCTGGCGTTTGATCATGACACCGCTCTTCCTCTCTTCTCAAATATCTGAGTGATGTATGCATAGTGATCAGAAACATTTTTTGATGTTTATTATTTCTTCCAAATGAGAAAAGGTGGAGGTAAAAAAAAAATCAAAGTATTTGATATTTGACTAGTTCTAGGGACAAGCTGTATGGCAGGTACAGACACCTCTCTTCTAGGACACCCGCAGGCTGTGAGGATGCCCCCACAACAAGGCATGTGAGAAGAGGCACAGACCCTGTGCGTTTTCTTCACAGGTCTGGCCTGAGTCCATATCTCCACAGGGCTTTGTTTCTTGACACTGAAGCTGCCACAACTGGAACACTTGTGTTTTAGGGTCTGGCTTGGATGGACAGTGGGAAATACGTTTGGTTTTGTTTTCTTCAAGGGGAAGGGGGGGATGGGATGAAGAGGGTAGATTTATTGGCTTGTTTGACTCCCATAAATAATAATTCATCAAAGGTTAGAAAAGGATTCGTTTTCCATGGAGACACTGCAGGCTCCTTGTCCAGCGTTCAGATAAACATTTGTTTAGGCAGAGAGTTTATGAATTATACAGTGCTTTTTAAAGTGGGGTGGTGGGGGAAAATTATAGCATCCTGAAGTGCTTCCATGGGTTCCATGAGAACCGAATGAGGAATTCCCGTCAGGGAGGAGCCCCTCAGCCACCTCACAGACCACACATGGCCACCCTCAGCTTCTACGGTGACAGTCGGAAATTCCCAGGCAGACCAAGCAGCAGGACTGAAATGGGATGTTTGAAGAATGTGAGGACACCTATGGGCCTTCTCCCCTGGAAATGGAACATACGCATCCATACCCATGGTTTTCATCGTTTCCAATGTGCACAGGCTACCAAAGGCCGCCAAGAGCACCCTACAGGTCCTTGGACCCAGGTCAGGGGTTCTGCTGCAGCCAATGCCTTATTTGATGGATGTGAGAATAAGGCTAGGCCAGGATGAAGCAGGTCAGGCGGCAAGTCCGACCCAGCCAGACGCACCCTGGGAGGGAGACTTCCCANGCTGGGAGGGAGACTTCCCAACTCTTGATCCTGTTCCACACAGAAAATAGGAGAATCAAAACCAGCAGGCTTAGGGGTCATGGAGCTTAGGGCGCATGGAGATACGTCGAGACCGCTTCACCAGAGCTCTCTGACTGAGAATCTGAA
This sequence comes from Ailuropoda melanoleuca, assembly GCF_002007445.2. Taxonomy (NCBI): domain Eukaryota; kingdom Metazoa; phylum Chordata; class Mammalia; order Carnivora; family Ursidae; genus Ailuropoda; species Ailuropoda melanoleuca. The sequence goes on from NC_048231.1 coordinate 36,183,335, forward strand.
CACTCAAGGTGCTCCAGTGGTTGTCATGAGACCAGAAACATCTTAGCATGCTCAGGGCTTAATGTAATCCCTGCTGTGATCATTTGTGTAGCATTCGTGGAATTAATTCAATAAAAATAAGCTAATTTCTACTCTGCTCTGTGAGTTAAGGATGCAGACATGAACAACACAGAGTCTGGAGAAGAAGTCAGAAGAAGAAGAAAAACAGAACAAAACAAAACCATTGTACTCCATGTGGTTTGGAATAAAACACACCTATGCTGAGTAGAGGACAGGGTGGGAAATGGGGGGGTGAGCAATGGTTTCTTCTGGAGATGCCAAAGAAAGTTTCAGTTAGGAAATAAGATTTAACCTGAGTCTTGAAATACAATTAAAAGGTCCCCGTATTGATTAGGGTCCAAAATGATTTAAAATCAGGACAGGAAAAGAAAGAGGGTTGGAAGGGAAGATTCAGTCAGGTAAACAGAACCTACACCATGTGCTTCAACTAGAGAGAGTCCAACGCTGGGAACCGATCATATGGCTCACCAAACAGCTGAGGATCAAAAAAGAGAATAGTGAGAACCCAGGGATTGGTGACAGCTGGAATCCACCCTGAAGAAAGGAGATGGTGCTCTCAGAACCCAGAAGCTGGAGTACAACTGGATCAGGGAGACTCAGAGCCGAGTGGACCCATTCCTTACAAGGACCTGGGGAGGCAGCTTCTAGCTACCTCTGCTAACCCTCACCGTGAGATGAAGATGCTCGGACTCAGGGCCCTGAGCCACGTGCCCAAGGTAAAATAGGTGGTGGGACGTGAGTAGGGTCTCTCTTTCCCCCAGAGATTTGCCCTTAACCATTCATAACCAAACTGTGTTGCAATATTGAGCCTTCACTAACTACATCGCTCATTATCCAGTTTTCAAAGTGCTTCCACATAATTCCTACTTTTCCATCGGATTTGTTTCCCAACCAAGCTTTCTGGGGTCTTTGTTCTAATCCTAGAATCTATCCATTGACAACTACTTGCTTCCGGAAGTATGGCAAAGATTTATTCTTTTTGTAAAAAATTAATAACGATTATTATTTGGTATACTTGACTCAGGTAATTGAGTGAACATAGTTTCTATCTTAAGAAATAGATTTTATCTTTATAATGAGAATTACGTTTCTAGCACCAAAAGCAGAGGTCTTGTGAGATCCCAGGTTGGATCGTCTTTGGGAAGCATTTCAGGTCGGTGACCCCAGATTGAAAATGTGAGACTTCATGCTATTCTAAGATGCTTTCTATTGACAAGAGTGTAGCCATTACTAGCACCCCAAATCCAGGTCGTTCCAAGCCCCTTTGGCAAAATAGGTGCCTGTGTTACAGGCAATTTGTGCTCCAAGAGTTCATCTTGGTCATTACTGCTTCTGCAGCTGATTAAAATATTTTAATGAATGATGTTATTGTCTCTGTGCCTGGGGGTCTTTTCAGCAGAGGTCGCAATTTGAAGGAGGGAAAAAAATACAGAAAAATAGTTCTAAATAAGGCAGTGATGACGGATGACTCACTTAGGATGTGTAGTGAAGCCCAAGCATGAGGCTCCTGTCCTGATGAAGGACACCCCTCCCCGTCTCACAAAGGAGGATGTTCAAAGGTACAGAGGTGAGTCATTGGAAGAACTAGGGCCGTCCTCCAAGAGCACCATCACCAGATTGTACTATCCACCAAAACTAAGGGACCGGATGGAGGAACTTGCAAAGAGCCCATATGGTGCAGTGACATCATTACAAGCACCCAGGGTTGGAGATAGGGGGCGGGGGAACAGGAGAAAGTGAATCATTTAATTCTATTATTCTACTCAAAGAGAATATGGGCCAATGTGAACATGACTTGGGAAGTGTGACTTCTGGGTTCCTATACTAAATAAGTCCTAGTTCCAAATGTGTGAACATCTCACCAAGAAGGGTGTGATTCCAGTGTTTAAAGATGGGTATTTCTCATGCAACATGGATCTAACACTTGGGTCTGGTCCCACCTCTGATGTTCTACTGAAGCAGCATGTTCCGTAATAAAGGAAGAACGGCGGGTCAGGGAATGATTCACATGACAACCTCCAAAAGGATTTCAAGAGAGTTTGGCCTTGTGCAATCTTCACTTTCCATGCTGACATTGGACCCTTAAGGTCACAATACCCATTCATCCATTTGACCATGTATTTAACAGATATGTATTGAGCACTTTCTCTGTTCTTTTTTTTTTTACTTTGTTTTAAATAATATTTATTTTGTTATATTAGTCACCATACAGTACATCCCCAGTTTTTGATGCAATGTTCCATGATTCATTACTTGCATATAACACTGAGTGCACCATGCAATACGTGCCCTCCTTAATACCTATCACCAGCCTATCCCAATCCCCCACCCCCCTCCCCTCTGAAACCCTCATGGAACATAAGAAATAGGAAGATNGAGTGCACCGTGCAATACGTGCCCTCCTTAATACCCATCACCAGCCTATCCCAATCCCCCACCCCCCTCCCCTCTGAAACCCTCATGGAACATAAGAAATAGGAAGATTGGTAAGAGATGGACTCTGGGAAACTTTCTCTCTGGGCAGAGATCTGAGGATGTTGGAAAGACAGTGATGAGCAAGGACAAGACAGGAGACAGACAATAAGAAAGAACACAAATCAATAAATAGCCTGAAATAAGATAGAGACCAGGGTTATAAAGAAAAATAAAACACAATAAGGAGGTAGGACAGAGTTATAATTTGGGATATCAGGGACCTAGGGTCAGTGAGCACTTCTCTGAAGAGGTAACAACTGAGCAGGTATGGAGGGATGTGAAGGGGCATTATGCACATTTCGAAAGAAAGAGAATTCCAAGGGAAAAGGCCTTCGGTGAAAGGAGTTGGGCATGTTTGAGGAATAGCTGACATCACTACTCACTCATCTACAAGATCCCCACAAAAACAAAACAATGGGGTGGCAGGTGAGATGCAATTAACCCCATTTTGGAGACCAAGAGCCTGGGAGTCGTGAGGCTTCTGCTCAAGGTGTGGCCACGCCCAGCAGAAGAAACAGATGTGGGCATGACAAGGAAGGCATTTCTGGGCAGAACCCAGCGTCAGAGCTGACAAAAGTGCAAACCAGTGGAGACGAGGCCAGAGAACCCAAATCTGTGGTCAGCCAAGGGTCAGGCCACAGTCACGGTGAACACAATTCCCAAGACAAGCCCAAGGTTGGAGGCCACTTGCCAGGGATTGGTCAGTACCAGGGGTTCTCTATGTGGAAGACACAGTTTCTGGGGTCAACAGTTGGTCAAAGCATGAGGATAGGGTGTAAAGGCTTTCTCAAGAGCCTTGGGAGTCTGGCTCCCTGAGAGTTGACCTTACTACATCTAAACCTATGTGCAATAGCTGATGACTTCTAGATACACATCAAATTAATTTGTTAAAATAATGATTGAAAAAGAGCGATCAGAGGTCATTTGGAAAAGGGGAAGGATACGTCCATGGAGGCTCTTAGAAGAAATGTTAGCCAAAGTGGTCTGGGGCTGAGTGCTGAGCTGCCAGCAGCCAAGGCCAGGACAATATTGAGAATCAGGATGGGGTAAGAACAGAGGGAAGTTATCTTGGGAGAGGATTATCTGGCTCCAATTTAATTTTTGGATCCTCATGTAAGAGATATCTTTCTCAACAGAATCTTTATAGACCATATCTAGATCAGCTTCTAGTGGGAAGGTATGATGTATCTTGGGTGCATTTGTCAACTATCACTCCAAAAAATTCCAGGGTGTGGGTAGTGGGCTGACCAGTTTTTAAGCCCCACCTGTGTCATAATCCTGCCTGTTTGTCAGCCGCCAATTCTCCCCTAAACAACTCCCAGAGCGTAGCCAGACAGGGCGGCAGCCTCCATTGCCTTGGAGCCCTTGGGCTTGCTGTGGCCAGTGTAGACATGGAGAACCTAGGAGTCAACAAAGGAGGCATCACCCACTGCCTACACCCTCGAGAATTGTCACAAAGATTCTCTGCCTTGGGGATCTCATCTTAAACAATGCAAACAGTGTGAGTCCATCATAATTAAAGTTTTCAAGATTTCTGCTTCAGTGATGTTGCTCAAAAAAAACAATCTCTTGGAGATTAAAATGATGAAACTAGTATTTACAAAGACTGAATGGACTCAATTCCTGGGCCTTAGTGGGACAGCTTGGGAAAGAGAAGGTAGGGGAGGAAGGACAGGGGAAGGATAGGAAATGCTTTCTGCCCTGAGAAAGTTCTGGCAGGCAGCCCTCTACAGCTAACATGAGCTTTAGAAGGTTTACTCTACAGCCCTCCACCCCAGCCATCATGCCGCCATATTCCCTTCCGGGCTAATCCAGATCGTGATCCAATGAAAAGGTTTAGAAATCTCACCTCCATTTGCAGACGTCCTTGCTGCTTCAAGAAACTCTCCTCTTCAAGTTCTCTCACCGGAAATAGGTATGTTTACCTGCAAACGTTCACCTCACATCAAGATAAGACCAGCATCGCTGAGATGACTATGTTCTTCCCAGAACTAATGGGGATTGTGTTTTAAAAAATCACATGCTTAAAAATGCATAGTGGGGGCACCTGGGTAGCGCAGTCGTTAAGCGTCTGCCTTCGGCTCAGGGCGTGATCCCGGGATTGAGTCCCACATCGGGCTCCTCCGCTGGGAGCCTGCTTCTTCCTCTCCCACTCCCCCTGCTTGTGTTCCCTCTCTCGCTGGCTGTCTCTCTGTCACATAAATAAATAAAATCTTTAAAAAAATGCATAGTGATTAGATGGAGGGGCTGCTCAGACAAATTCGGTTCGATTTAATAAAATTTGATCGAGTACGTGCTATGGAGTAAAGCCCACCCAAGACAATACACTAAGTTCTAGCAACAATAACCAATAACTTCTGAGAAGCTACAATTTAATAAGCCTTTCACAGCCATTGTCTCATGGATTGATGCCAGAACCTTGTGAGATTCTAATTATTAATGTTGTTTTGAGATTCAGAGACACCAAGTAACTTTCTCAGGGTCACAGTTANGAATCCTGCCTGTTTGTCAGCCGCCAATTCTCCGCTAAACAACTCCCAGAGCGTAGCCAGACAGGGCGGCAGCCTCCATTGCCTTGGAGCCCTTGGGCTTGCTGTGNACTAAAGCGGTAGAAATGGAGCTGGAAGCCGTTTTCAGACTGTGAATAGTGTGCTCCTTCCTCTACTCTGTGTGCTGCTGTGGATTACAGAGACATCAGAGAATTGAAAGATTCATACCTGGCTTAAATATGATAGGGATATTTTTTTTATGAATTCAGGCCAGTCCATATTGGTCTCAGACAGCTCATTTTTGACCAGGGTTGTACCTCTTAAAATTGGCAAGCAGAATTAGAAGCGTCCATTGCTGTAATCACACACACACACACACATGCACACACGCACACACGTGACAGACCTCTGCTAAACACTCTGCAGGGAACACCTAGGTAACCTGTATGCAGTCCTATGATGTAGCCTGTCCACCTTCCTTCCTTGGCAGAGGCTTGAAGAAATGAACTCGTCCACACACACGTTGCGAGGATCCACGAAATTGGACCTTGGTGGTTCTGTCTCCAGAGTTCCATCTATTCCTATGACAGTATTTATATTTGTATTCACTTCCTGTGGCCACCATAACAAAGTCCCTCCAACTGGGGGACCTGAAACAACAGAAATTATGCTCACAGCTGTGATGGCCAGGAGTCCCCGATCAAGGGTCAGCGGGACCACACCCCCTTGGAAGGCTCTGGGGCAGGATCCTTCTTTGGCTCTCCCAGCCTCTGGCTGTTCCCTGCATCCTTGGTTTATGTCACCAGAACTTCAGTCTCTGCCTCTGTCCTCACACTGTCATCTCTCCTGTGTGTCTGTGTCCTAGTCTCCTCTTCTTAGAAGGACACCCCTTATATTGGATTGGAACCCACCCTAAGTCAGTATGACCTTGTCTTAACTTGGTTACATCTGCAAAGGACCCTAATTCCAAATAAGGTCATATTCACAGATATCAGGGATTAGGATTTTATAAATCTTTTGGAGGGACCCAAGTCAACCCATACTCTTTCCATTATCTTCCTCCTCACCCTCATGCCAGGTTCCCTCATGCCAGGTTCCCAGTCATTTCAAATAAAAGCCATTTTTTTCAGCTGAGAATTAGAGTGTTCAAAGAAGGGGAATTTGATCCCCAGAGAAAGATCCCAGAGTGTCAGGTCTCCATTCTGACCCTGCTCCCCTTCCCCCAATACACCAATTTTGACAATTTTTTTCCCAGAATTTAATGAGTTTTATCTTCCAAATTGTGACATACCGATGAAAAATGGAATTAAGCATGACTAAATCTTTGCTAAAGCTGACTTCTAAAGCTTCTTTCTTAAAAAAAAAACATCAAGGAAATATTTATTTTGGAGGCTGACAAATAAGAAAAAAAAACTTACATTTACTCAGCACACATAACTTCCGCGGTCCTAAAAATGATTAAGTCTTGCATCTAGTATTTTTTGTGATTAACAGAGTTGTCTTCTATTCTAAATGTTGCTGTTTTTCTTGTCTGAGATTGTATTAGTTAGAGTCATGGTACGGAAAGCCAATATCCTGATATAAATGTTGAGAAAAGCATTCACTTTATCCCCTTCATGGCTATTTAAGTATCTTGCACTGATACGTTTGTATGAAATCTCAAAGTGTGCACAGCCTAAATGATATTAATATTCAGAAGTAAGTCAGCATCAAGTTACTCAAAATCTACACTGCCCAGGCAGAAGCCTGTATTTCTAAAATAAATTACTTGTAAAACGCAATGTCTCGATGAAATATTCAAGTTTAAACCCATTTGTATTCTCAATTTTAAATACAGACCCAAACTTATGCTGTAGCTTTTCGGCCGTATCTGAAAGTGAGCAGGTGCCTCGAATCAATCAGCTGGAGTCGGCAGAGGGAAAAATAATCCCCCCATCTGAAGTAAACTGCAGAAATCCATAAATAAAAAACAGAGCTACGGAAAAATCTCGGCTACACAGGAAAAGTCTGTACATGTGCATTTAAAGACTTAGCTTCTTTTTCCCCTCAGCTTGGAGATTTAAGGGTCCTGTTTTAATAAGCAAATACGCATGAACTTGGCGTTCACCAAAAACCTGCCTCAGTTGCACCCAAACGTCTGTAGTTTTTAACCAGAGCTACACTTGGGAGAAGAAAATTATTTACAGAGCAACGAGAGAGGAATTAAAAAATCTTGTTGAATCAGGATTAGCTGTGCCTGTGAGCGAAAGGAAGAGAAAACCCATTTCTGTAAGCTCCTTGCCTCCTCTCCCGGGAAGCCGTCCATCTCCCTGGTCCTTGGGACGGGCGCAGACCCAACGGAGAAGGGAACACCCGCACAGCGAACCACCCCTGTGTGGGAGTCTCACTGGTCTGGCATCACCTGCTGACTTACTTCCCAACTCGGGCAGTGGAAGATGGGCGCATCTTGCCCAAGACCTCTGGGTGCCAGAGCCCCACCAAGCCATTTTCCGCTGGCTTTCCTTCAGGAAGATTCCCACCCCTTCAAATCTGAATGACACAGCTCCTCAGGAGTCTTCACTCTGATTGGCACAGAAACCTTCCCACACGTAAGTGACGCGCGGCGGCTGTGCCCTTCAATTCTCCCAGGCCAAGCCTGCCACTTCTGAAGAGGGAACCTGGCTCGTCACTCAGATTCTGAGACTCCGCGTTATAAACCTTCCTCTGACTATAACAAGGCGCTGTGCAAATACAGACAAGTTTTACAAAGTGCTGTAAATGGGATCAACTCCATGCAGCCAGAACAGGTTATGAGACCCTTTGCTTCCTATTTTCTCCTGATTTGCTAACCCACACCTAACAGTAAGGGCAGCCCTGTGTGTTAGGCACTGTTTGCCTGACTATTTTTTTCTAATTTTTGTGATGTTCTTCCTTTGATCCTTCTCTTCCTCATTTCCTATTTATCTCATTCTTGTCTTCTTGCTTTTATTTTGGATTCATTGTCTCATAATTTCCAGCTCCAGTCCAGAAACAGTGGTTCTGTTCCCGGACATTCTGAGCCATGAGGCAGTTTAGGTAGAAGGAACCAGCCAGAGGGGGCAGCCCAGGCTAGGGAGGTCATGGAAGTCCTACGCTGGGATGAAAGGGAGGACGAGGGGTTGGCCATGTACCTAAGAGGGTCCCCAGTCCCCCCCATTGCTCAAGGCCCTCACTCTCCAGACATGCTGAAGCCAAGTCAACAGGCTATCTTTCTGGACAGCTTTACGTGTGGATGCTCTCAGGGTCAAGGGTGTGGCTGCCGATCCCACAACCCCCAGCCAGTCCCATTCTTCCCCTTCCCGGAAAGTGAACCCTTGTTAGCTCTGTTTGCAATGATCGGAAAGGAGATGTCTGAAGGGAAACTTCAGGCTGGGAGGGAGGGTGAAGGCAACGAAGTCTAACCCACAAAGCAGACACAGCACATGATGATTCCAACCCAAGGAGCTGATCTGGTTTTATTTCAGACGCACGGACACACACACACACACACACACACACACACACAACCCTCGTTCTAGATTGGAACTTACATGAATGTGAGGTCATAACTCTTTTCTGAATGTGTGTCTGTGTGTATGTGTCTATATATCAGAGAGAGAGATGGGGGAGAGAGCACACAGTTTATTTTGGACTCCATCCCATGGAATATCCATGTCTATTTTTAACACCCCAGATTCCCTACCACCTTGATGAAGTTTAGGTGTTAGGTAGTGAAAAAATGAATGATTTGTCCCCCGTATGCCCACCTTAGATGAGAGACCTCTTCCGGGTCCCCCAGAGCATCATCTTACCTCTAGCATAGGGGCTACCAAATTAATCTGGCTGTCTTTTTTTTTTTTAAGATTTATGTATTTCTTTTAGAGAGAGGGAGGGAGAGAGAGAGAGAGGGAGATGGCACACAAGTGGGGGGAGAGGCAGAGGGAGAAGAGAGAGAAAATCTTCAAGCAGACTCCCTGCTGAGTGCAGAGCCCCACGCAGGGCTCAATCTCACAACCCTGAAACCATGACCGGAGGCAAAATCAGGAGTCGGATACTTAACCAACTGAGCCACCCAGGCGCCCCAATCTGGCATTCTTTTTACCTCTTCTCTCTCCCATTTAGACCACGAATACCTTGAGGACAGGGACCATATCTTGATTTCTCTGTCCTCAGCATTCTACCCAGAAACTGGCACAAACAGAAGTTCAGAATATCTATTGAATAATGAGCATGAATGTGTACGAGGCCCCAACTGTGCTATTTTGCTCTATAAAGACATAAAATCCCTCTTCTGTTACTGTCTTTAACTGTGTTCTTGGTTGAAAGGAGCCTTGTTCTAGACAGTCAGACACTCTGGAGCAGGGGGTCCTTCCAGACCATTCCCACTGCATCCATATTCAAGAGATGGCCCCCATCAGCCCTGGCCTGACCAGATACGAATGACCCAGCAGGATGAAGACCACAACACACCCCCAAGGGCACCTGTGAGGGATGAGGTGAGCAGAGCCCCTGCTCTGTCCTTGGTGGGTGATTTTTTTCTCCAGATATAATGTGGTAAGAAGTGATAGTAAACACACCACACAGGGAAACAAATCACTCCTTCTCCCAACTGCTGTCTTCCTTGCACTGGCTGCTTGAAAGGCAAGAAAGAGACGTGACCCCTTTCAATGGAACCACATTTTTAAAGCTAAATGATTATTTTTTAAAATGCTAAATGATGCTACTGCCTGGAGAGTATTAGTTTTTTTTTCTCAAAAGAGTCAACAGAAGCTCTTTAATATTTTTTGGGTACATTTTAAAAAAGAAGAAAAAGCAAGAAAGCAAGAGAGAGAGAGGGAGGGAGGGGAGGAGACAGGGAGGGAGGGAGGGAGGGAGGTTGGGAGGAAGGAAGGAAGGAAGGAAGGAAGGAAGGAAGGAAGGAAGGGAGGAAGGAAGGAAGGAAGGAAGGAAGTCCAGAAGGAACAGCAAAAGCTCGTTGTTTTCATGAGAAGTCCTTTAAAAAAAAAAAAAAAAGCCCTAGTTCATGTCCTTCTCCAGGATGGGACTGAACTCCTTTGCCTCCAGTTTTATGAACATTAAAATAAAGTCAGACCAGTTCTGACTTCCTTTCTTTCTGAAGCCCTTCAAGCATCTCTTAGGCCACATGTACAGGATAACAGGTCATGACAATCTTTGCAAATACAGTCTAATTAGCACCAAAGGGGGGGAAAATAAATCAAAAGTATGAACGGGTGGGAAAATAAACAGCGCTCTTGCCACACTCGGATGTTGGCATTATTTATTTAATCACCATGCTCCTACTGAGAGAAACCCTAATTTTTAAAGCCCTTCTAATGAGCAAGAGCCCAGTTTCTTCTGGCAAATTTCATCATAAAATAGTCCTATCTCCTTTAGCCTCAGCCAACTAAAACCAAAACTCAGCAAGCAGCCCCGTTCATTATCCCCAGTCTTAAAAGGAACGAAGAAAGCACCCAGACTTAAATTTGACAAAGAAGCAGGCTCACGTGACTTATCAAGATCACCCAAAGTCAAGACCATCCAGTTCAGGGCTTTGCCACTCCAGCATCTGCTATCAGAAGGTTTTGTCTGTTTAAAATGAAGCTCCCCATTCTTAAATCTTGAGTGTCAATTTGATACCTCCAAGACTGTAGGGCTCTGAGTCCACAGAGGAGTTTCCTACCCAAAATGCAATATGCAGTTCAGCCTGGAGATCAAAACAATGCCCAGGGCCAGAAGGGGTCGTCTTGGGCTTCCATACCCCTCCTTCCATCAAACGTAACCCACAGTTTTCTCCAGCCAACCGACCACCCTTCTGTTGAATCTAGGCACCAAGATCAAGGTTGCCATTTTCAGGTTGGGTCTAAATGGATCTATCAGGACACCGCCCAGGGTACTTCGACCGGAGATTTTACGAACACAGCAAAAGTGTTGGTTATTGATAAGTGAGCTCATTCTGGAGTGTCTTCCCCATGCAGGTCACCAGTGTGAACCTAATGTCACCCCAATGTCAACCTAACCAAGAAGTAGTCCACAGACCCCAAAGAAGTTCTTCCAGTATGTCCTCCCTGAGCTCCTTGCTCAGTGGGGCTCTGTTGTAATGTAATCAAACTTTCTGCACCTCTTCTGGGAGCTGTTGACGATCTTGTTCCATGCCTTATGAGCTGAGATGCCCTTATCCTTGGGTCAGGGGCTTCAATCTGTTCTGCAAGACAGTCTGGGAATCATTTGGGTCCACCAATGTTGGAATTCCCTTTCAGCTCTCCGTCCTGCATAGTTGTTTTCTCCAGAGGCTTCTCTCCCTTTAATAGTCTATGAAAGTCCACTTGAAAGCTAACTGAGGGACAGCTCCTGTCTGTCATGTCGGGGACCCTTTGCCCTTGTCCTCGACCCCAGCTTGCTTCTATAGAGGGAAGGAAACCATAGATGCTTGCCATGCAGAAAGCTTACGAGGTCTCGAGTCCACCAACAACAGGAGATTGTATCCCCTTATACCCCTATTCCGGGCCACACAGAACATAACATGGATGGCCTGACACTTGCTGCCTAAGAACCTTCATTCCCCACCCCCGACCAGCCTGATGAGGGAATGATCTCAGTGCCCTGTTCCATACAGGCTTCATATTCCAAAACAGAGACCAGGATCTAGCAGAACCCTTTGTCCTATATTCCTTCACACATGTAATGGGAGGCCTCCACCAGGAAAGGTAGGCAAAGAAGACCGGAGATAGCCAGAGGCCACAGTAGAGCTGGGGCTACACCCATCCTTGCTCCTTGGAGGCCCACAGCCCCAGTGTGAAACCTGTGAGCCCGTGACCCCACACTGTAGTCATCCCTGGCACCTCATACATTAGTCCACCCCCTGTCCTGTATAAAACATTTAACAAACATTAGCCTCCCTTATGGGAATGAACCTCCCATCCTGTCCATTTGGGATTCCTTCCCTAGTCCAACCCGTGCCAAGATATCCACCCCATATTCATGTTTCCATCCCCACACTTCCACCACGCTATGTACACACCCTCGAGGGTCCTATTTACCCCTGTCCTGTTGGTTGCCTACATGGGCATGTGCGTTCCATGTGGTCTCCCTCTCTCCTTCCTTCTTTCTCCACTTCCTTTCTTTCATTCGGTTCTTCAATAAACAAAGGTAGATTGCTCTGCTGCCACATGCTAGGCACGCTTTTGGGTGTTGGAATAGAGTGGAGAAAAAAGCAGATGGGCTCTGTCCTCATGGGACCAATATTTAGCAGATGGGAAAGCAGGGTATGATAAAAAAGAGATTGAACTATGGACTCCAAAAAATATAAATGTAAATGCAATTCCTAATTCCATGATTTACCAAAAGCAAAACTGCGAACTATATAGCATCTTCCTTTCCCGGGTCCTTGATAAACTAAAAATGTGCCTCTCTGTAGGGTTGAATTCAATAATACTTATAAAGCAACTGGCACATACCAAGTGATCATTAAATGTAACTATTTTTATCATTATGCCCGTTGTCTTAAACAGTGGCATCAAAACATTTTTTGGAAATAATAGGCATGCTTTCCTAATATATGCCCATGAATGTATAAGTCATGTTATAAATTACACATGTAAGTATTAACAAATATGTATGTTTTTTTAATAAAGTTTAACTTTCCCTTATATTTTTAGATACAATAAAAATATGTAAATAGAAATTCTAACATGTTCGCCCATTCTGCAAGAAAGGGTTTTGTGCCCCGATGCGCAAACACCCCACTTTGAAGATCATTGGTCAGACATATTTGAGGTTATTTATGAGTGCAATTTCACAGGAAAAGACGATCTCCCAGAAGTCCATGCTTTCCATAAGTCCCTCAGGACTGTCTTGTTAATAAGAGTATTGCCCAATTCACAGAGGAGACACTGAAATGGAATGGCCAATAAACATTTGAAATGAAGCTCAATCTCATTAGAAATCAGGGAAATGCAAATTAAAACTATAAGATATTCTTTCTCAATCATCAGATTGGCAAATAGGACAGAGTCCTGAAATACCAAGTGTTGGCAAGAGAGCAGGAAATGGGCATTCCCATGGATTGCTCATGGGTGTGACAAATGATAACATCTTTTATTAGAAACTTAGTGCATTTCTGGGGCGCCTGGGTGGCACAGCGGTTGAGCGTCTGCCTTCGGCTCAGGGCGTGATCCCGGCGTTGTGGGATCGAGCCACGTCAGGCTCCTCTGCTGGGAGCCTGCTTCTTCCTCTCCCACTCCCCCTGCTTGTGTTCCCTCTCTCGCTAGCTGTTTCTATCTCTGTCGAATAAATAAATAAAATCTTTAAAAAAAAAAAAAGAAAAGAAACTTAGTACATTTCTACTAAAGCTGAAGTTGTGAACACCATGTGCCCTAGGAATTATATTGTCATAAGCTAAGGGCTTATTCAATTGACAATCTCATGATTTGTGTATATATATATAGTATATTATATAGTAATATAGAGAGTAATATATTGCAATTTATGTGTAAGTAATGTATATAATAATAGATGTATTATTTATAAGTATAATATACAAGTAAGTATAATATATAATTCTATATAATAAGTAAAGTATAATATAATTAATATAAATTGTATATTATATATATCTATCAATTATTATACTTATTATATCATATTATGTTATAGTGTGTATAATAAATATTTACAAGGATTGCCAAGAAAACCGATTATGTTGAAAACATCCATAGTGTTTAAAAAACAAATTTTTGAAATTATAATCTATGTGTTCTTTTTAAACTCACTGCACTAAGAATCTAGTAATATTCTCATAATCCTGTAATTCTGAAGCGTGGATGCTCATTGATATTTGGAGTCGCCTTCCTCCAGCTGTCGTGTGATCTGAAACCGTGCTTCCCATTGACGGCAAAGTCACAGCATTGCTGATGCCACTCGAGTTTGTGGTTGACATTCACAGTTGAAGGAAATGGGTCAGTAAAAATAAACTCTTTTATGTTTCAAGTCCCAAACACCTTAATTGTATAACCTGCCCTGTAGAAAGGCCTCCCACGCAATTACGAGGTGTCGTCAAGGATGTGCATTCCAGCACCGTTGGCGATACCTAAAAATTAAAAATAACAGGGGTGCCTGGGTAGCTTAGTAAGTTGAGCATCTGACTCTTGGTTTTTGCCCAGGGCATGATCTCAAGGTTGTGAGATTGAGCCCCGCGTCAGGCTCTCCACTGGGCATGGAGTCTTCTTAAGATTCTCTCTCTCCCTCTGCCCCTCCCTCTGCTCAAGCTTTCTCTCTCTCTTCCTCTCCCTCTCTCTCTCCCTAGAATAAATAATTTTTTAAAAATGAAAAACAAAAGAAGGGTGGATATATAACCTGCAGTATATTCATAAAATGGGATGTTCCAAAGCAAGCAAAAGAGATTAAGTTACACAGAACTCTCAAACCCACTATTGAGTATATAAAGCAAGGTGCAGAAAAAGTCCGTGTTCTTCCATTTACATACATTTTAAAATATGGCACAGAACAGTGCTGTTTACTGTTTATTGTAAAAAAAAATTGTTACCATGAATTTACATGCAATAGCATGATAAAGCTTGGGCTAAAAGAGCTCGCAGAAAATGCCTGATAGTTGTTACTTTGGGGGAAAGAGGGAGGAAAATAGAGCAATGCAGGATAAAAACATGACCTCAACGTGTATACTTGTATGCATTTCAGATAATAGATCTATGGATGGGTAGATAGAGAAACAGAAAAATAGATGAGAGAAAGAGAGGTGGGATAAAGATAGAATTATAGATGTGTTTTTTTTAACCATCTGACCATTTGCCATTTGACCAAAAATTTTACCATTTTCAAAATGTGAAATATACGCGTGTGTTTATTGTGTATGTGGGTACAAATATGTAGATGTATACACGTATTTCTGTACCTCGGGAGTTCCGAGAAGATCATCCCCTTTAGCAATAATTTCTCAATTTTCAGCTTTACTTAAGCTGTAACCTAGAGCTTTTTAAATTCCGCAATCAATCATAAAGGAAGAAAAGAAAATGAAAATAAATCTGCACAGTTGATTAGTTTGCCATTCTGTTTCTCAATAGTCCCGAAATAGTTTTTGGAAGAATATTAGAAACCAGAATTATTGGCAACAACGTTTCATCAGGTTTAATTTTATCGCTCTATGGTAAGTTAGTTGCACGGTTAATAAAAATTGTTGCTCTATGGCAGGGTGTGAAGATTCAAGTTAGGAAGAAAATAAAAGACCTTCCTATATGGCGGTGTATTCGAAGAGGCAGAATTTCTTTGTAATTTTGTAAATGACATCAACCTTGGGAGATGGTGTGGCATGTCCCCAGCTCTGTCGCTGCCTCCGTGCGAGGCAGTGCCTCCCTTTGAATTGTTCTCATTACTTGGCTTCGAAGCAGAATTTGGTGCCTGCTGGTACAAGGGTTGGTGACAAATATCTCAGAAACCACACAAGATAATGCAGGTGAGGGATAAATCTTTGGAATGAAAAAATGTGGAGAGATTATGTAAAAGCTATTTCCAGTCCTGAATAAAAAAAAAAAAAAAATCTGTCTGGCTAGGGAGAGCTGGCTCTGGGTGGAGCATTACATGCAGACATTCCAGTGGGCTTTACAATGGTGACTGTAGCCAGCTGTGTCAGTCTTTTGCAAGGCACACGTTCACAACCCCAGGGTCAGAGAAGGACTTCAATACCCCATGATCCTTTGCCTGCCTCTAACACTCTGATTAAGTCCATGGTGGTGATAACAATGATGATGACAATAATTAAAATTGCAATGAGCCAGGCACTATTCAAGGGCCTTCCACTTCTTCAGTGACCTGGCCAAGAGACCATTTAGTCTCTATTTGCATATCTTCAATGACGGGGAGCTCATCATCTCCAATTCCTCGTTGGAGCGCAGTGCCTGGACAGTTCTCTATCCCACTGAAAATGGTGCCCCTTGATTTCCATTCACTAGCCCTAGCTCTGTCCCTAAAAGAAACCCTCCTGCACGATGCCTCTTCACATATTTGAAGGCAGCTCTCACGTCTTCTCTAAGACCTCCCTCCACACCGTCCCCAGTGACAATGCTGGTGCTTGTGCCACCTTCCCCAGAGGTCCTGTCACCACCTCCTGACTCACCAGTGCTCTGAGATTGGCTACATCTCTCAGAGGGCCCACTCTGAAGGCAATAATTCTCATGTTCTTTGGTCTACAAGACGATCACTGTATTTCTTCCCCGCAGCCTGGCCTCAGTGTTGTGTTCTTGGAGGCGTGGAAGATTCCATCAATATGCAGAGGTCACGTGAAAGAAAAGGATGGGTCAGACACTAGAAAATGCACTGGGGCTCCTAAGATACCACTGTCACTTGTCTGGAAGTGGCCCGAGAGAAATGGAGCTCCACTGCCTTGCATGACCGAGAGTCAAAGTGGCACCAACATCAACTCCCCATCGATGTTGGGAAGAGTGCAAAGGAGGCCTGGATTTAGGGCGGGAGCAAGAAGACAGGTGAGTCACAAGGGTGATAAAACTGGAAACAAGGCGTGCTTAGACCAGCTCTGAGAAGGAGTTGGGAGAAAGCGTACACTTGGGGTGCCACAATATAGTCCGTCCCCTAGATTTCCCTAGGGGGCACAGGCCTCTGCATCCTGAGGACCCGGGCCCCTGAGACACAGGAGAAGATGCCGACAGGACCCATGGCAAAGGGGCTCAGGGATAAAGGCGGGGAAAGCCTGTCGATGAACCAGTGTGTCTGCCCCTAGAAACTGGACAGGAGAGGTTATTAATTCAAGGACTAAGGGGGCACAGAAGGAGAAATAGGGTTGAAGCAGCAGAAAGAAAATGATTTTTCTTTTTCCATGCCGAGTTGGTGGGGTGTGCAGGACCTCCGTGCCGAGACACCCAGCAGATGCTTAGAAAATGGAGCTGGTACTCAGCTAGGTGAGATCTATTTTGGGGTGAATTTCTTTCAAATCTATCAAATCCAACCTGTATTTTTTTGTGTGTAAATTTAAAATAACATCTTTGAACTATTTAAATCCAAATTCTGCATTGGGATGAGGGTTTAAAAAAAAAAAAAACCAAAACACCTGTTTAAGTCAGATGCTAAAAGGACTAATAATGGACTAATATAAACTCACTTTTGAGTTTAAACTTTTAAATAACTTTCTATTTAAAAAAAGAAGAAGAAGAAAAAAGAAAGGAAAAAAAAAAACCCTCCTTCCAGGAGCACAAGTGCTTATACACAACAGGCAGTCGGTGATAGCGGGTATTGAAATATCAATGTGTTTTTTCACAGGTGCTGAAAAATAAATACAAGTCATGAGAAAAGTAATGAATCGACTTGAAAACCCAGTGGGATGTTAACCTCCCGGAGTAATAATAGCACACTCTCTGTCAGGGCAGACTGCACGTCAGAAAGGTATTTGCACCCAACTTTGTTCCCGTGAAAAGCCTAGAAGTACCCAGCAGTAAGTGCTGCTGGCAGGATCCTGACAATCTTTAAAAATATCTACCCTCTGAAAGAGCTTGTCACACCAGACTTATCTCTCCTACAGACAGCCGTTGAATACGCCGATGCGCGCGGGTTGTACAGAGGAGAAACTCAGAGCGATCCAGAGGCAAGTGGTGTGGGGAGAGCGCAGTAATCACAGCTGAGGCCGACCTCCACACACAGAGGCCAACGGGGCCAACACTGTCATTTCTGTGATTTAGAGACAGGAGCACTTTGGGCTTGTCATTTTCATTTGCTCGGAAGAAAGATGCAAGGATATGTTGCTGGGTGGGACAGGTGGTGTCAACCGTTTTGGAAGTGATCTGAAGTTTGTCACTCCCTTTTGCAAGGCAGCACGTCGTGCACTGGGGTCCCCAAGGATTCTTTCTTGTGGCGTGCCGCATCAGGTCCGTGGGGTGTCCCCCCAGATGGTGGGACCTGAACCTTGTGAATGTCTACTTGCATGGCATCCAACACAGGGCTTGGCCCAAAGTAGCTGTGCAGGAAATGTCTGTTGGACGGACGTAAAGGTGGATGGGTGGGTGGATGGATGAATGAATTAAATGAGCTGCCTTAGAAAACATGCCCAGGATGGCCAAAGTGCTCAGACGTAGGAAAGGGTTGAGTTCACCAAGGAGCAGCCTGACATGAAGAAGGTGAGCAAGGACAGTCAGTGGCTCCAGGGACCATCCAAGCAGGACAGGTAGTGGGACCTGGAGTGACAGCTGTCAAAGGCTTTGACATTGCCCGAGTCTGCTATTCGCGCCCCAGTCAGATTCCCCTCAACTTCCTAGTGCAATAATTCTAAACACAGAAAATGATGCTCAGGTTAATAAACGAGTCTGAGCAATAAGGGCTTTTTTACCATAGGGTAAAGTCTTGGCACAATTTGTATTTAGTTCTCACGACTGTCAAGGTTACTAGTTCACAGAAGAGAAATGAGAGGATCAGAAAGACAGAGAACAAAAGCTCAGTGAATCATCAGTTTCAACCAGGCTTGACCATCAGCCCATGCAAACATCTGTCCAAAGCCAACCTGGTGCCTAGCTCAAGGTCAGGACTGAAAATGAACCTTCCCGCCCTGTCCTTGTTCTTAACACCCACACAACTTTGAGTGATAACCTCACCACTGCCTCCTCCATCAGCCCTTGCTTTCTGGGGGATAGAGGTGTCAGGACAGCTGCCTCTGACTCTGTTTTTCGCTGTAAAATGGGAATGTTAACTAGTAGCACCCCCTCCCCCCCAAGGGTTTCGTGCATCAGTGTGGATACACCCAGGTAATCTACACTGTTCACGTAGTACAGAGCACATCATAGTCTCAGAAAAGGTCTGGTATCCCCTTTGCTACTGCTTGTCTTACTTTTTTCTAGTTCTTATGAGACTGTAACACTCAGAAAACAAGTGGGTCAAAAGTCAAGGGTACCCAGTGGCTGCACGACAGGTCCTGGAAGGCATGGTCTCCGTATTTGGCAGAAGCAGACTGGACGGTCCTGGTAGCCGTTCATCCCGGAAATGGTAGTTTTGCACTCATCCCGTGTGCTCGGCGGCATCTGAGCCTGAAAAGGGGTGTTTTGGGGGCACAGAGCCTCCTCCTATGACCCTACCAGATCCATCCCACATGACGTGGTGGGCTAACTGCAGCCTTCAGCAGCTAGACAACCTTCACTTCGCCAGCCCGCGACGTCTTCACCTGCGAAATGCACTAGAGTAGGTAATGCGTACCTGGCCTGTCACTGGGGAAAGAGAACAAGCTTAAATATTGACTGCCATGTCCTTGAAAAAGTCCTTGAAATAGTCCACGCAAAAAATAGGACCAAGAGAATGACATAGTGCCAAGTTAAAAAAAAAAAAAGTTAAGAACATTGTCTGGAATTACTGGGCATGTTCAATGGGGGCCAGCTGGAAACCAGGAACAGTAGTAAGGCCAAAGTCAAGAGGCATGTAAATGAGAAGAGGGGGGCTGGATGTGGTGGGAAGGAGGGTATGAGCACCAGGGACACCTCAGGTCTGCACAGGAGACATCAGGATCCCCACTGGCACTGGAAAAAACAGCATCAATGACGCAGTGCAAACGTGCCTAGGTCTTTCAGAATTGGGACGAAAAAACAAATAGCGACAAGCCCACAAAGAACTGAAAATAATTAGGGAGAAAATGAGAGAAGGTAATGAGAACAGTAAAAATGTTGAATACGTTAAGGAAAGGTGGTCACGAGTAAGAAGAGAGAATAACCGGAACAGATGTAACAATCAATTTCAAAACCCCCAGGGCATTGTAATCGGAAAGGCTGGATCTATGGAGGGGAGAAAAAAAAAAATCAAAGAAAAGCAGATACTGGAGAAATTGATGAATCACTAGGAGAAAGAAAAAAAATAATCCTACAAATATCTAAGCATATAATACAGATCACTTAAGAAGTAATGAAATTCAGGATAAAGTCTAACTTCTTTGGGATTCGATGACAGGAGATCGTGAAGCAACAGTTCCAGATGTTTGGGGGAGAAAAGAGAATCAAACCTAGAAAATCATCTTCCGTGTGTGAGTGCAATAAAAAGCTATTTATTCTCTGCTGGATGAGAGGTCAGAAGATGTATCAATACAAATCATTTCCAAAAATTTAGTTGAATAAAGAAGCAAAATCAATCATGGAAAGGAATCAAAATTAGGAACTGAATGATGTTCTTTAAGAACTGGCAACAAGCATGAAAACCAATAAAACTTAAAGTGACATCCAAACTGCTTCTGATTTTTGGTGAACTCTCTCACAGCTGAAAATTTTATGAATTGAGGCATTTTTTTTGAGAAAAACAATTTGGCAATGTATGTCACAAGTCTTAAAATATTTATACACATTGACTTGATTAGGACAATCTAAAACTTCATTTTAAGGGCATAACTGACTTTGCCCTCAAAGACTTGGTT
>NC_048231.1:36205020-36269231 GCF_002007445.2 Ailuropoda melanoleuca
CTGCAGCCTTCAGCAGCTAGACAACCTTCACTTCGCCAGCCCGCGACATCTTCACCTGCGAAATGCACTAGAGTAGGTAATGCGTACCTGGCCTGTCACTGGGGAAAGAGAACAAGCTTAAATATTGACTGCCATGTCCTTGAAAAAGTCCTTGAAATAGTCCACGCAAAAAATAGGACCAAGAGAATGACATAGTGCCAAGTTAAAAAAAAAAAAAGTTAAGAACATTGTCTGGAATTACTGGGCATGTTCAATGGGGGCCAGCTGGAAACCAGGAACAGTAGTAAGGCCAAAGTCAAGAGGCATGTAAATGAGAAGAGGGGGGCTGGATGTGGTGGGAAGGAGGGTATGAGCACCAGGGACACCTCAGGTCTGCACAGGAGACATCAGGATCCCCACTGGCACTGGAAAAAACAGCATCAATGACGCAGTGCAAACGTGCCTAGGTCTTTCAGAATTGGGACGAAAAAACAAATAGCGACAAGCCCACAAAGAACTGAAAATAATTAGGGAGAAAATGAGAGAAGGTAATGAGAACAGTAAAAATGTTGAATACGTTAAGGAAAGGTGGTCACGAGTAAGAAGAGAGAATAACCGGAACAGACGTAACAATCAATTTCAAAGCCCCCAGGGCATTGTAATCGGAAAGGCTGGATCTATGGAGGGGAGAAAAAAAAAATCAAAGAAAAGCAGATACTGGAGAAATTGATGAATCACTAGGAGAAAGAAAAAAAATAATCCTACAAATATCTAAGCATATAATACAGATCACTTAAGAAGTAATGAAATTCAGGATAAAGTCTAACTTCTTTGGGATTCGATGACAGGAGATCGTGAAGCAACAGTTCCAGATGTTTGGGGGAGAAAAGAGAATCAAACCTAGAAAATCATCTTCCGTGTGTGAGTGCAATAAAAAGCTATTTATTCTCTGCTGGATGAGAGGTCAGAAGATGTATCAATACAAATCATTTCCAAAAATTTAGTTGAATAAAGAAGCAAAATCAATCATGGAAAGGAATCAAAATTAGGAACTGAATGATGTTCTTTAAGAACTGGCAACAAGCATGAAAACCAATAAAACTTAAAGTGACATCCAAACTGCTTCTGATTTTTGGTGAACTCTCTCACAGCTGAAAATTTTATGAATTGAGGCATTTTTTTTGAGAAAAACAATTTGGCAATGTATGTCACAAGTCTTAAAATATTTATACACATTGACTTGATTAGGACAATCTAAAACTTCATTTTAAGGGCATAACTGACTTTGCCCTCAAAGACTTGGTTATATTATATATAATATTTTAACATTAAAAGGTTAAACATTAGCAAAAAAAGTACAAAATAAGAATGATTTAATGAATTATACAGTCATACAGTGAAAATTTAAGTTCCTTTAAAAAATATCAAACATAGAATATGCTTATGATATAATGCTAGGTGAAAATAATTAAGAAATAAAACTGTATTAATATTACTGCTTCTTTTTTGAAAATATACTGATGTTTATATGATTGATTGGCAGTTCACTATTCTGATAAATGCAGAGGAAAAAATTATAAAAATATTAACTATGTTAATCCCCTTCTACTGGAATCGGGGTAATTTTTTTTTCTATACATGCTCATTTTTAAAAAAATTCTTACAGCAAATTAGGGTAAGTAGAAATTTTCTACACATCACACAAAGAAAAGGAAAAATAAAGAAAAAAAATCTATTTTAAGGCAAGAGAGTACATTAGTCTTATCTTCAAACTGTATAGGAAAAAAGCAGCCAGGAAGGGTCTACCTTACCTTTCACCTGCATTCATCCAACCATCTATTTACCCATCTACTCATTCACCAAGAACACATAGATCCCTAACTCCTGCTGGGGCCACCTAGACCTTGGGAACACTGAGGTGAAAATTCCAGATAAGACTTTGGTCTTCATGGAGTTTACAAACGCGCAACTGTCACAGGGCAAATAAACACAAATGAGGTTGGAGGTAATAGTTGGGAGGGTGAAGGACAACATTCGTGGGTTTGCAGAGAAAGATGAAGCTACCTTGCATGGACCTGGGCTACTGCCTGGGGACACGGCTGGAAGAAGCCCCACCGGATCCAAGGCGCATGGGCAGCAGGAGGGATTTTTTTCATTATGATAAGTGTACTCTTAATCCCCAACCCCTATTTCACCCACCTCCCTGCCTCGTGGTAATCATCCATTTGTTCTCTGTAGTTAAGAATCCGTTTTTGGTTTGTCAGTGGACCTTTTAAAGCATTTTCGAGTCTGAATCGGCATCGCTTCCTCTTCTGACATCGAGTAGGGGAGTAAGAGGCTGCAGACAGTGAGGCAGGGATCTACTTACTGCAGACAGGGAAACCAGTGGGAATGAGCCTAAGGATTTCCCCTGTACGTTCAAGATAACTCTGCAGGGCGGGTAGAGCTAGAAACCAGGGCTGCAATCNGTTTTTTGTTTGTCAGTGGACCTTTTAAAGCATTTTCGAATCTGAATCGGCATCGCTTCCTCTTTCTGACATCGAGTAGGGGAGTAAGAGGCCGCAGACAGTGAGGCAGGGATCTACTTACTGCAGACAGGGAAACCAGTGGGAATGAGCCTAAGGATTTCCCCTGTACGTTCAAGATAACTCTGCAGGGCGGGTAGAGCTAGAAACCAGGGCTGCAATCTTACGACCCTGACCACTCCTCACCGAAATAGCCCCCTGCTTCGATCCTCCCCTCTTCCAAGATCCAACTCAAATGCCCTTTTCGCACTACCCCATGCATGCTGGTAGTTACCCCTCTGGGCGCTTAGAGGACTGACTTCTAATTATATACCCTTCACATCAAACTATATTATCTTTTATCCAACAAATAGTTTAGGAGGAAACTCCATGACTGTCTGCCAGCTACAGTGGGAGATCACTAGGTCCAGGACTGGATCTTTCCCTTTTTGCTTGTATTTTGTTCTCTCTTATAACCATGTGTCCAGGCTATGGTAAGGACCTTGATAAATGGGTCCGATCAGTGGAATTAGGGGTGAGACTAGCACCTGTATGACTCTGCAGTTTGTCCATGAATTATTCATAATTACACAGAGTAATAGACATATTCTGGGTGTCCTAATCCTGAAACCAACAGAAATACTCACATACAAATCATCCCTCCCGAGGCAGATGACCAGAGAGATAGTAGATCTCAAACAGCCATGCAGGCAGACACAGGCCCTGCCCTCCCAAACCAATCACATATCGGTCCTTCTCCACATTACCAGATACAGGCTCTGCCTCCCTACATCAGTCATAAATCTGTCCTTTGGCACATCACTCATCCGTCAGCAGCCTTTATTCCTTTTATGCAATATGCAATCTACAAAATTTTATGTAGACATTACACCTGGGGCCACAGGACAGGACACAGCTCAACACATCAGGGGTTTCACCTCTTCTGTTGGGAGAAAAGAGATGCACCCACCCACATGCCCACCCAGTCATGCACAGAGCCCTTGAACACTGGCCCAGGGGATTCTCTGTCCACATGCGCACCTTCCATTCCTGCACAGAGCTTCCTTCTTCATTTTCTGATTCCTCTTCCACACACTTAAGTTGGGCTCACAGGTATATCCAGTCTCCTTAACTGCTCCCTTCCTGAAAGTTCTGCTTCCCGGATCCTCCCTCTAGAATATTCTTGGATCTCTAGATCCAAAAGTACTTCCCAGAATGGGTGAAAACAAGAATGGATGTTTACTAAATGCTTTCCAAATGCTGGGCATTGCCATCTTACCACTGTGCTGGGAGTGAAAAGAAGTTTTCCTTTATTTAAGAATAACAACAACCCCAAAAGGCCAAGAGACTTGAAATAATCTATCCTATGTCACACACAAGCAAGGAGAAGCAAAAGTGGGATTCAAAAACCAGGGCTGCCTGTTTCCAAATCGTACGCACTTTCCATCGAGCATGACTTCCCAAGGAAGAGACGCCCCGAGCTCCACGCTGTGTCCCTCCCTCAGTGCGTTAATAAAAAGGAAGATGGAGAGAATGGAGGGGAAAGGAGAAAAAGAATTTTTATAACACGCCCATTCCTCCCACCGGGGCAACCCCTACCCCAGCAATAACCAGACACCCAGGATGGGCGAGCTCTGACCCCTCTCTGCTCCGGGGAAGGGCCCAGCTCTGCACCCTCTCTGTTTCCCCATTTCTGTTGTATTTCTCTTGCCAGGGCCCTCCCTGAGAGTGGGGTGGGTGGGGGTGCTGAGAAAAGCAGGGTGTGGAGCTACCCGGAGTGCCTGAGGGAGTCCTTCCCACCACGCACCTGCAAGCCCTGCAGGCTCCACCAATGATAGCTGCTTTAGACCTTCCACTGTCACAGAAGACTATTTCTGCTGAACTTGCACTAAACAAAGACCTGGAAACACGGGTCAATAAAATCCAAACATTCATCTCCTTCATGAAGTTTTCTGAGGAGCTCCAACCCTTCTGTGAAAACAGCATCAGCAAATACCAGCAGAGAGAACCATGTCCCATCCTGGATGCAACCAGTCTGCCAGCCCCCCTTGACCTCAGGATAAAGCTGGAATGCGTTCCCTTGATTTGCCAGGCCCTGTGTGGTCTTGTCCTTACAGCTTTCCTGCCTCACTGCTGTTCATCCCATGCAAACCTTTTGCTCCTTTTCCTTCCCGATAAATATGGAGTGTCTATTCACTCCTGGGTGCTGTGGAAACACAGATTCCAAGGCAAACAGGCCCAACGCTCTCCTTCCGTTCCATGTCTTCACATCTATAGCCCCTTCCCACAGACTGTCCACACCTACTCTACCTGGATAAAACCTTATCATCCTTTAAAATGGAAATGAAATATTAGTTCTGTCTTATTTTTTTTAAGAGGCCTTCCCTACTTCCTACCATCCTTCTTCCAGTTGGGGTCAGGTGCCCCTCCACCGTCTCTCTTCCTCCCCATTCCATGGCACTGCTCGTCTCCAGTGTGGCCGCCTGCTCACTCACTTGCATCCTCAACTAAACTGCAGGGTCCTTAAAGGCCAGGGCAGAGGCCGACCACCTCCTTGGAATCCCTGCTGGGTTGGCTGGCAGTGGATTCAAACTCAGGTTCTCTAAGACAAACTCATCTGCCTTTCCAAACCCACTTCCCTGGTTTTCCACATGCACCCCAGAGTAGTCGCCGACTCTAACTCGGGAGTCAAGCTTGAGCTTTCCTTCTTCCTCACTCCCCGTGTACAAATAGCCACTGAATAATGTTGATTCTGGCACCTGCATACATCTATCCACATCCCTGCCTCTGTAAGGCCACCACTCTCTTCCACATCCCCATCCCATGGTCTCCAGGGCTCATGAAAGAGCCTCCTGATTTGTCCTCCTGCTTCAGCCTTGCCTCCTGACAATCCATTGTCTACAAGGCAGCCAGAGTAATCTTCTAAGACATAAACCAGATGATGTCACTTGCTAGCTTAAAGCCCATAAAGGTCTTTCCACTGCCCTGAGGATAACGTCTAAATTCCACAATGGAATCAACAAGGCCACTCAGGCCCGGCTCTACTTTCTGATCTTACTCACCCCTGGTCACTCCCCATCAGCCTCTGACTAGACTCAGCCTTCGATGAATGAAACCCCCTGTTCTCCACGGTCTCCAGGCTGCTCTGGAAGAGGCTTCTCTGCCTGGAACATTCTTCTCCCTCCTCATCGCTTGGCTGGGTGTGAATGTCACCTCATTATCACACACCAGTCAAACTTGCCAGGCAGTACAGCGACAGAGACACCTTCTCGAGTCCTTGTGGCCCCACGGAAGCCTCGAGTGCCATGCAGTGGCTTCCGTGGGCCCACCACAGCCCAGATGCTCTCCAAGATCCCCAGCGGGAATGCTGCACCTCCTTATCACTGTCCCAGGAAATAACAGCAGTGCTGACACCAGCTGCAAAACCAATACATGCATATTTGATCTGTATAAACAGTGCATATAATATGACATTTCCTTTCAAAACTCCCTCACCACTCGGAAATTCAAATGAGAGCCCGTACTACCCTTGGACTGGAGACTAATGAGGGCATCATAAATATTTGATTAAAGCCAGGCCAAATTCTCGGGGTTTTGCCTCAAAAAATTTTCAGAAGCAAGTGCTCAAAGATCTCTTGAGTATCGTAAGGACTTTTGGGGGACAGGAAGAGGTGGCATCCCTCTCAAGGAATTTTCTAGCTGTGTCTGCTCTGTACAGGCTGCTTGCTGCTCTTTCTCTTGGATATTGACAGACATTTGTATTTCTCTCAGCTATAAAACCACCTGCCACTTTGGACCCCTGGTCAATGAGCTTGTGTTCACCACTAACAGACAGTGGCATGAGAACAGAACGCTGTGTTGCCTCTCCACCAGCCCAGGCTGTGGCTCTGTCACCTTGGGAAGAGGGGTTAAGCATCCTTCAGCCTCAGTGTGTTCTGCAGATGATAAGAAAATAAATGGTTTCCAAAATGAGGACAATTTTTGCATACTAGAAATTGTTGAAGACAATGTAAGAAATGGGAAATATTAGCCAGCAAGCTGGGCTAGAGGCCGAGTGACTCTGGGAATTTCTTCTGTTGAGATTCTCAGATTATAAAATGGGTACTAACTTACCCCTTTGCAAAGCCATCTGTATTAAGAGTTTTAATAATACCCATAACTGGGGCTCTACAGATCACACTTTTAATGGGAGTGAAATTATGCAAACTATGGAGAAAATACTTATTGAAAAGAGAATGTTTTTCATTGTAGTGTGCTCTAAGATAGGAAATAGCAATCTAGCCAGTAATAAAGTCAAATAAATTATGCTATAGCCCCCTAACAAATTATTGTGTAGAAAATAAAGTCATTACAAAAATGTCTTAATAATAAGGATGCATGACATATAATGTTAATTGTGTATATTGAGTACAAAGTCAATAGTCAACACAGTTCATGTGAAATGAAGAATAAAGCACTTTTAAAAAAATCAAACACCTAGAAATCTAAAAGAAATAACTGAATGTTTACCTAATCTCTGAATAAGGAAAGGATTCTTAAGAATTAAAGCAAAAGAGAGATCACCAAATATATTAAAAATTAATTCCATTACATAAAAATTTTAAATTTCTGAAGTAAAATATAGCATAAATAAAGTTCAAAGAAAATGACTTTTTAGCAAGTATGATTACATACAAACTCGTACAAACTGGCAACAATGTTATTATTCCAATAGATAATTAGGCGAAGAATATGGGCAAATCAATCAAGCGCACAAATGGGAAAAAAATTTTAGTTTGAAATCAAACACACAAGTAAATAAATAAATAAATGATGGTATTTGTCAAATGATCAAAGGCTTTTTTTTAATGTCCTTATTTATTTGACGGAGAGAGAGAGGGCACAGAGATAGAGTGGGAAGGAGAAGCAGACTCCCCACTGAGCAGAGAGCCCAACGTGGGGCTTGATCCCAGGACCACAAGATCATGACCTAAGCCAAAGGCAGACACTTAACCAACTGAGCCACCCAGGCACCCCGATCAAGAGCTTTTTAAAAAAAAAAAAATGGAACTGGTCAATGTTGAGGGAGGAAAGTTACAGACTGAGGACATCTTGATATATTGTTGAAAAAATGTAAAGAAAAATTTATAAATAGCAATTTTTAAATATAAATCAGGAGCCTAAAAAATGTGCATATCCTTTCCCATTAATTTCATTTATAGATATCTGCCCTCAAACAAACAATCCCATAAGCAGATAAAACTTTATACCCTAAGATGCATCACGAATTAAAGTACAGACACTGAAACGATGTGAGTTATTGCAACAATCAATAAACACTGGAAGGAGAATATCAATTTTCAAAGATGTAGTAGATATGCTTCGGACCTCACACTACTTAAGAAGTGAACACAACACACGGGGGATGGGAAAAAAATTCTATCTTCCATGAAACCAAGAAAGGTATTTTTAAAGTGAAAATTAAACTGGCATAAGTGAATTTGTTGAAACAGGATATCCAGTATGGCAAAGATAGGAGATTACAGATTCTTCAAAGAACAAGGAAATGAAAGCATAGCAGAGATTCTCCATGGACAATGAATCAGCCCTCAGACTTTCTTCCCACCACAAGCTGCCCTCCTGACCTTTTTCTCTTGCAGAGTTCAGCAGCATACAGCTCACCCAGAAGGAGCTCCCCCATTCAAAGACAATGGGAAACCTAATAAGCCACCTCCACTAAAATCCTGGAAAAGAAACATGGTAAAATAAAAAGAGACAATGAATATAGCCTCAGAAAAAAATGTTGATATTCAGTAAGGCAATAGTGTGCCTTCACACTGTCCCGTTGAAAGGAATAACAACTTCTACAAAATAAGAAATCCAGCAGAAATATAAGGACCCAATTATTAAGAAGAAGAAGACAGAATAAAAATAAATAAATTGGCAGAGATCAAGTAAAAGCAGAAGAGAAAAATAAAGTCATCCGATAAGTAAAGATGATTTTGGAATAAGTCAGTAAGAAATAGGCTCTGCCACAGTAATGCTTAGGGACATAAAGGACAGGCTTGAGGAAACCTGAGCAGAATAAAATAAAAAAAAAGAATACAAAGTTTAAAATCATAGAATAGAAAATGATGGGTAGAAAGATGACAAAGGAGATCCAATGGATGCAGAATTGGTGCCTGGGATTAACGAACAAAATAAATACAACATACAAATTACCCAAAGACGTAAGATAAGGAAAACAATTTTGAAATAAATATTTGAATATACAAATGGAAAGGACCAGCAGACCCCAGACAAGCTGAGAGAGGTCCATGAGCAGAGGGTGTATTTTATTAGAGTCATTAAACCTCAAAAATAAGGAAGAAATCCTATAGCCAGGGAAAAAAGTCAATTCATCTTTTGGGGAAAAAATCCACCCGTCTTTATACTTCTCCCTAAAACATAGAGTGCTGGAGTACAATGGAAGAATATCTTCAAAGTCCTCAGAGAAAGTATGAGGCAATAATTTTATAGCCAGCCAAGATGCCCTTTTAGAATAAAGCAACAAACACCTCTTTTTTTAAAAAGTTCCCATTGGTTTATTTATTTGAGAGAGAGAGAGAGCATGAGCGAGGGGAGGGGCAGAGGGAAAGAGAGAATCTCAAGCAGATTCCATGCCGATTGTAGAGCCCAACACAGGGCTCCATCTCACGACCCTGAGATCATGACCTGAGTGGAAACCAGGAGTCAGATGCTTAACTGACTGAGCCACCCCAGCTCCCCAACAAATAGCTCTTTTTTTTTAAAAAAATTAACATCTCAAAGAAAAGAGTTTCCATGAATCTCATCTTAAAGGAGCTATGAAAAGTTGCTCTGTCGCCAATCCAGAAATAAAAGAAGATATGGTAAAATAATTGGCGACTATTATATTGATTAAAAAAAAACTAATTGAAACAAATTTTGCACAGTTGTGGGAAAACATTACCGTCAAACAGAATGCATGGTCTATCACCCACAACGTTGAAGCTATCAAACAACATAAGAGGAAGAAGGAAAAAAAAGTTACGTCAAGATTACTTCATCATCTTCTGTTGTGACGGTTGAAAGGTCATCTCCATAAGGTCTAAAACAAGTAAAGAAAATATATAAGTATATTATTTGAATGTTTGAAGCATTCACTAGAAGAAATAAAAATAACAAAGTAAGTAACCCAAATCAGGTGATATGGAGAGAACAGAGGGAACCTAGGTGAAGGAAATCAACACATACTGTCTGATGAAATAAAAATTATGTATATTCTATAAATTTACAGCTATGAATATAACTACTAGACGAAGTGAAAGTGAGCTCACAATAGAGCTTCCAAAGTATTAGAAAACAGAAACACACACACACTCCAAAGTGCATACTGACCTTAAAATATCAGCCAAGGATTTGGCTGGCCCTGCTGGTTAAGTGGCCAACTCTTGATTTTGGCTCAGGTCATCATTTCAGGGTCATGAGATCAAGCCCTCATTGGGCTCTGCACTGAGCATGGAGCCTGCTTGAGATTTTCTTCTCCCTTGCCCTCTGCCCCGCCCACTCCCCCCCACACAGATGCACTCTCTTTAAAAAAAAAAAAAAGAAAGAAGAAAAGAAAGGAAAGGAAAAGAAAAGAAAAGAAAAGAAAGGAAAGGAAAAGAAAAGTCAGGCAAGGATAAATTCAAAATCAGAGAGATTTAAAGGAGATACATATGACCATTTTTAATGAGTACATAAGTCAAATGGAGATGATCCACTCTTTGATATTTATACAACAATGAAAACAGAGGCAAAAGTAAAGTCCCAAAATGTAGTAAACATAAGAAGAAACAGAGTAAAATAATAATGTTAGGAAATTTTAATGTACCTCCCTCATCCCATGAAAGCAATAATTTGAGCGAAATAAAGTGAAACAAAGATGAGAATCTACAATAATCTCAAAATAAAAAGGTTTTAGAAAACTAAAAACAATAAATAAAGTCAGGACATAGACAACCTAAATAGCACAAGGTAGGACTAACATATGGATCTTTAATACATCATATGCATAATTGCACAATGTATAGAATTGATTTTTATACTTATGTAACAGGGTTCAAAGTCGCAACAACAGAAGCTGCGTCTAGGTGATTAAGCAGGAAAAGGAATTCATTCAAAGATTATCATCGTTCACAGAGCTATGAGCTAGTCTGAGGAAATACGGCAGGTGACGTGCCTGCAGGAAAATTCCCAGCATCATTACTCTAAAGTGGCCTGATGAGGACATTTCCTTCACCGCTGCTGCAAATTCCACAAGCAGCAAAGCCCCTTCTGTCCCAGAAACTTGACCCTGCTCCACTTGCGGGTTTTAAATCCCCTGGTCTGCTGCATTCAGCTTCTGTCCTTCACATTTCTCAAGACACTCACTTCCACATGCAAGTGTCTCTGGGATGAGTCTGCTTGGTGCAGTCTGAGCCGGATGCCTGAGTTTTAGCTGCAAAAGGAGCTGGGAGAGCTAATTTTAGGAGTCACACAACTGGTGGGCTTGACTCAGAGGGCTTAGCACACCCAAGCATAGCAAAGGTGTCCTCAAATGTCTTGGCAGCCAGAGCACCTGGCAGACATCTGCCCCAGCGGACAACAAAGCCTATCCTCGGGAAGAGGGACCATGCCTTCTTTTCAAAGTCCCGTGGAATGTGTACTGAAAACGTTAGTAACCAAGAGACCACAAAGAAAACATCACCAAATGTTCTCAGAGACCTATAGCTCAGGGGGTTTCCCAACACAAGGTCGTGAAAATAAAAGTGGGAGCGTGGAAAGGATGCCACCCAACTTGGAGACTGAGCAAGTAAAACACACACACACACACACACACACACACACACACACACTTCCTCTTAAAAGAGGAAGTCTCCTTCATGGTAGATCATCTTTCTAACATAATTACAGTTATACAAACACTAAGTGCCTAACCATTAGTCTATTGTTAGAGTCACATTCATCCCAAAATGTCTTAAAATAATTTTAAAAATTTAGTATTACTAAGAAAAATGAATAAAAATACAGGAAGCAGTAAAAACTAATGAAGTACTATATGTTCGTTAACTGAACATAATAAAAAAATTGTAAATGATCAGGAAAGGCAAATTAACATAAATTATTCAAAATTCAAATATATATATATGTATATATGGTATTCAACCAAAGAAGAAAAAGATCAGTGCAAGAAATGGGAGAGGAATAAACTCAGAAAATGGGAAAGAAAATTCTAAAAACACAGATTAATGAGTTTGAAACAGAAAAGGGTAGGAAGAATAAATATACCCAAGAATGTGTTTGACAGCAGCAAAGAATTAAAAAAAAAAACAAGAACCCTAAGCTAATCAAGGATAAAAACATTTGAGAGTACAAATAACTAAATAAAATACATTAGAATTCAAAAAAATAACCAGAAAAAAATGGAAAATGAGTGATACATTTGCTTAAAGCAAATAAACTTGAAATTCTTGATGACATGGATGATTTTCTAAGAAATCATAAATGAGGAAGTCGACCCCGGATGGATAGACTGTCTCGTGGAAATAACATCGAAGAAGAAACTGAAGACTTTTTTTGAAAGCTGTTCTGGTGAAAGAGAGAGTGCTACAGGTGAGCTCCTTTGGATCTTTAAGGAATGGATTATTTCTACCTGCCTTCCTTCCTCGGGAGCTTGGGGAAGGAAGAGAGGCTTCTAAATTCCTTTTGTGAAGCCAGCCTAACATGGATTTTTAAACCTGACAGAGAGGATAAAATAAAACTACAGACCAATCTCGCATATGAATATTGATGGAAAATCCTAAATAAAATATTAGCAAATAGAATCCGGCAGCACATTAAACCGGTCTGAAGATGGGAATGTGAGCATGAACGGAGCCCCCCTCTCCCTGCGCCTGATCCACAGAAATGATAGTAAAGCTATTTTTAAAACAAACAAATAAACGCACGCCCGGGAAAATAAAACGGGGCCCTCTCAGAATGCAGAGCAGCCAGAACCCCCGACAGGAGACGCAGCCTCAACACGGTCGCTTGAACATGTTCCTTCCTGAAATGCCACTCACTCAGATGACAGTGAAGTCATACTTTTTTTTTTTTAATTTTATTTATTTATTCGACAGAGATAGAGACAGCCAGCGAGAGAGGGAACACAAGCAGGGGGAGTGGGAGAGGAAGAAGCAGGCTCATATCAGAGGAGCCTGATGTGGGGCTCGATCCCACAACGCCAGGACCACGCCCTGAGCCGAAGGCAGACGCCCAACCGCTGTGCCACCCAGGCGCCCCTTGAAGTCATACTTTTTAAGGCAGAAGCCCACAAGGAGAAGGGAGGCATGTACTCGTTTTGTGGCTGTACAGCTAAGCCTCCGAGTCTCATGACTCAACACAAAAGAAGTGTATTTCTCCATCACGAACAGTGCTGCCCATGACGGTGGGAGACTCCACGGCCAGACCTTCAGGGACCAAGCTGTTGGGGGCTTCGTGGAGTCACATGACTCCCCAGGTGGTCCCAGGCTTCAGCACCCAGGGGGCAGATGAGGGATGAGAGAAGGGCACGTGCTGGGAGCCAGCCACGGACGTGCGTACACTTCTGCTCGCCCGGACTGCTGCGAGTTACTCAGCCCCAGCACCCCAGCCACCTGCCGGGAGGGCTAGAAACACACGTGCCCGCAGGTTAGTGTGTGAATACCTGCTGAGTGCCCAGCGCACTCCACCCTTCCAGGCAGCAAACAGCAACCTCACGTGCCATTGCAAACCTAAAGTACGCTCAGCCACACTCCCAGGAAGCCAACCCCCCAATGCAGTGCGCCTGGTCAGACCACTGCCCTGAACCCAGAGTCCAGGGTGTACGGTTGGGGCTCAGTCTCCCCCATCGTCAGGTTCAGATGTGAGAGGCTGCAGAGAGCAGGCCAGCACGCGAGTTCATGCAGCAGAGGGCCCAGAACGTGGTGAAGCCGTCTTGAAGCCATGACTCAGGGAAGGAGAGCGGAGATTAGAAGGCCCCGCTCGAGAGGAGCTTACGGATTCACTTCCGAGCCACACGAGGAAAGCTTGCATCAGAAAAGTTATATAAATACAACTAAGGGAAGGCGGATTTTGTTGTGAGGGAATGGAAATAAAACATGCAATTGTGGATAGACTCTAAGTCTGACGATGAAGTTCTCAAAGTGACACACGAATGAATAGAATGCACAAAGTGAGACAGGCGACAGCTTCAAAAAATAGGTGGATATCAATTACTAATAGGTCTATATTACACTAATTAATAGAGAGCTGTTAAACAAGAAGCCCTGAAATTAGAAACTATAGGACTGTGACCCAAACTCGATCTTTAAGCTGTACATGGGACCCAGGTGAAGACTGACCTTGGGAGACAGAATGGGAGCTTGAGTCCTTCAACCATGATGCAGTCCAGAGAGATGAAGAGCTCAAAAATATTAATGGGGATTTAACACCCTTGGAGGAATACTGAAGACAGGGCTGGCACGTGGTAGGTCTTCAGTAAATTCGTGATGCGTCAATGAACAAGCCGCCATGCTCTGCTCCCACGCTGGCTTCTCCACCAGACCGCACGCACCTGCAGAACAGAATCCATATCCTGTGCATGTTTGTATCCCTGTCACCCGGTACACACAACAGGGTGTCAAGGAAGAGTGTTGGGTTCATGAGCACCGGGACATATATTTATTTCTGGTGATTGAAATGCATACAGAGAGGTAGAAACCATAGAGAGAGTGGCCTCCTAGCCTCCCTGCTCCATGAACCACGTAGACGGCATTTACGGAGAGCTTCCTGCGTGTCGGGCAGTGTCCCACACGCTTTCACACGTTAGCTCCCTTACATTTTCTTTTCCTTTTTTTTTTCTTTTTAGTATTTTACTAAGGTAAGAACACTTAACACAAGAGTCGCCTTCTTAACAGCTTCTTTTTTTTTTTCCTTAAGATTTTATTTATATGAGAGAGAGAGACAGGGAGAGAGAAAGGGAGAGCACAAGCCATGGAAGCAGTACGGGGAGAGGGAGAAGCAGGCTCCCCGCTGAGCAGGGAGCCCAATGCGGGGCTTGATCCCAGGACCCTGAGATCATGACCTGAGCCAAACAAAGGCAGACGCTTAACTAACTGAGCCACCCAGGTGCCCCCTTCTTAACAGCCTCTTAAGCTCACCATGTGGTTCTGTCATCCACAGGCCCACTGCTATACGGTAGCTCACTATTTTAACAATCCTAAAAGGCAGAGCTAACATCATCCCCACTTTATTTTTTTTTAAGATTTGATTTATTTATTTGAGAGAGAGAGAGAGCAGAAGGAGAGGGAGAAGCAGACTCCCCGCTGAACAAGGAGCCCGATGCAGGGCTCGATCCCAAATCCCCGAGATCACAACCTGAGCAGAAAGCAGACGCTTCACCGACTGAGCCCCCCAGGTGTCCCATCACCCCCACCTTAGTGATAAGAACAGTGAGGTGCAGAGAGGTTGAATAAATGCCTCCTTGAGCAAGAAGTTTAGAGCAGACATTGAATTCAGACCCCTCCTCAGCAGACCCTTGGGAGCATAACCATGTTGCCATGCTGAGCTAACCAGCACCCCTACATTCTGTTCACTTTATTTTTTTTTAAGATTTTTTTTATTTATTTGACAGAGAGACACAGCAAGAGAGGGAACACAAGCAGGGGTAGTGGGAGAGGGAGAAGCTGGCTTCCCCCTGAGCAAGGAGCCCGATGTGGGGCTCGATCCCAGGACCCTGGGATCATGACCTAAGCGCAGGCAGACGCTTAATGACTGAGCCGTCCAGGCGCCCCCATTCTGTTCACTTTAGAACTACACTGCCCAATACCTCTAGCCACATGCGATAGTCACATTTAAAGTAATTACCATTGAACAGATTTTTAAATCCAGTTCCTCAGTGGCACCCACCCCGTGTCCCCTCAGTAGCCACACACATTAACGGCCACCATACCAGATGGCATAAATAGAGAACTTCTTTGTCCCAGAAAGTCCTCTCGGGCTGCGCGGCCTCAGAACATAGATCCTTCAAGGGCAAAGATTATATCACACATACATCAGAATTTTTGAGGTGGTGTGAAAGTGTCAGCTCCAATAATTAGCACAGCAGGACCCCTTCGTAAATAGCACACATCCATGGGCGAGGCATGTCCTCGCGTCCTAAGGCGGCCAGACTAGCCTGTGGTTGTAAGCCAGCACTCATATAGAGCGAATATCCCCCGAGCGCCGAGGGAAAAGGCTCCAACCCATTATACCACACGAAGAGCCAGCGTCCTTTATCTGCCTGGTCTACCCCTAATTGGGGATGTTTACTGTGTTCTTTGTTCATATGGATTGTTCCTCGGTAGATATATTTGACTGTTTAGCCGTTCTGAACGTTCAAAACCCCGGAGAGAAAGCTTGCAGTCAGGATCTATTAAAGATGTTTGCAACACTCAAAACAAAGTTTTCCAAGACTGATTTGATTTTCTTGAGGTTTTGTTTTTTTCACTAGCTGTTTCAAATCCCATAACATTCCGATGGATTTCCAGAAGCCAGTTAATCAAGACCTTCTTCTTCGTTGGCAAAAGCCAGAGACAGTTTCAACAGTCCACACCAGTGATGTATATGAAGGTCCTACTATGTGCCCACCCTGGGTGAGGTCATGGGGATTTGAAAGCTTCCCACTATGTCTCTGGTCTTGTGCTAGGAATTGGACATCTGGAGGTGGTCCCTGGACATCCAGGGGCTCCCCAACTTATGGAAAAGAGGGCATACAAATACCTATTCATTCCTTCATTTGTTCATTCTAATACTATTTATTAGGCACCAACTGTATGCCAGGCACTGCGCTAGGCAGCAGGATACTGCGGGGGATCCAAACAGCTCAGATTCCTGCCTTTGTGAGAACACAGTCCATAAACCAACAATATATGGATATATAATATGTCATATGTCAATAAGTAATATTAAGCAAAGAAAGCAAACTATGGCAACAGAGGGTAGTGGTCAAAAGCAGAATTTTCGACAGAGTGACAGCAGAAGCTCTCTGGCAGGGTGGTGGGAATATAGCAAGGGAGGGAGCCAGGAGGACATATTTGGGGACACACAGGGAGGAGCTTCCAGGGTGGAAGGACTGGGGAGCCAACAGCTTTGCAGTGGGGGTAGGGAAGGGGGGTTTGGCATGGGGTGGGGGAGAGATGGAAAGAGCAAGGAGAGGACAGAACAGCAGGGCATGAGGTCACAGATGCCATGGGGCAAAGTGAGAGAGGAGCTTATGGGTATTGGAAGGACTTTGGAATTCATTCCAAGGGTTCAGAGCAGAGTTGTGACCTCATCAGACTCAGAGTTCAGAGAAACCTCTCTGAACAAAGACAGACATAAGCAGTCAGGGGTGGAAACAAGGTATTGGCTGGAAGACACCGACAATCACCTAAGGGAGGGGTGGCTGTGTCTTGGGCCAGGGCGATGGGAGCCCTGTGGTTTGCCACTGTGAGGTCGGGGAGGAGGACGAAGCGGTTTGCGGGGGCGGGGGGAGGCAGATAAATCCAGGACCAGGAGGGAGTGCTGCTATGGGAGGTGTCAGAGACACACAGAGGGAGGACATCTGACGAGGGTGTCCAGGGTCTCAAGGAAATGTGAATTTCTGATGAATAACACACTTTTCTAGTATAAGTATGTCCCATGTGATATTTGGGATATACTTACACTAAAAAAGTGTTTGTTATTCCTCTGAAATTCAAATTCAACAGGCTGTTCTGTGGTTTGTCCTGCAATCTGAGCGACCTAGGGCACAAGAGCAGGGCTGCTGGGCACACCTGAGCTAGAACGGGCAGGTCTTGGCCATGTGAGTAAGGAAGAAAGGAGCCCCAGGTGAAGAGAATCACAGCCACCCCTTCTCTGAATTTCTGTGGGAATTCCAGAGAGCAGGAGTCGGTCATCTGAGGAAGGGGAAGAACAGCACACAACATACCTCCAGGGCCTCTAGAAGTCAGAAGTCAGACCAAGGACCAAAGATCTAGGGAGGCAGTTTTACTGCAGTTTCAGAAAGAGTTTTCTCTCAAAACCTGCAGTGTGTAAGTTTCATGTTCATTGCTCATGGACGAGAGGGCAAGATGTCCATCACCATTCACTTTAATCTAAAAATCTGCTTTTCTAACCTGAACCGGAGCTTGAGAAGTTAGGGGTTCATCAGTAATCATTATCATTCTCGCACACTCAGTGAGGGTCGCCATGTTTCCAGGGCTGCATCCAATGTCTCATTCAGGTTCCCCCAGACCTGCCCAGCTTCAGACGTCCCCACCTGCCTCTTCCTACACTGCCTCCCCCCAACCCTAATCCCCCACCCCCACCCTGAGAAAATGGCACCAACAATGTGAGAAAGGAAGAGGTTGTTGAGCTGTACAAATTACCTGAACAAATGTGCAAAGATAGAAATGCGTGTTGTGATCCAAGGGACAATGAAGAAATCAGTCTGATGTGAAAAGAATACAGGAGAGAATGGGAGCCATTGAGCACTGGACTCCCACGCGTCTGCTGCAATGGGAACTTTGGAAGAACTTGAGGTGGGAGAAATAGATAGAACAGCAGGGAGGAAAACCAGAGAAACATTCTGCTTGCCGGAGCCTATTCACAGAGGTAGCCAGGGGTGGGAATGAGAAAACACCCTGCCTTCATGAGATTTTTATTAAGAACCAGAAGACGACGTTAAATAATGGCTTATTTGAGTGCACATCCTCGGCAGGGAAACAACCAATGATTGCAGAGAACTATATTATTACTTTGTGTTTGCTTATCTTTTTCTCTCCTTACCTGATAATCATCTGTAGCTCTATCTGTCTTTTTAAGGACATGTAAGAAAGTAGAGAAGGTTACGGAGGACAGTCAAAGAATTGCATATTATTACCTGGCTTTCCAGAGCTGACTGTGCAATTGTTTGTGTTTGATGAGATAACAATGAAGATAGAATTGTTCAAAGCAAACGCCGCTCACATTCAACAAGCCGTACCTCACTGCCCCACTCTCACATACGGCCGCCCCTCCCACCACCAAAGGCTCTTGGGGACACCAGAGCCACTGCCAATGAGTGACTGGTGAGAGAGAAAATCCTTTTCGTTTTGACATCCATGCCCACTGGGACCAATGAAATTCCTGTACTATTGGGGTGGTGCTAATTTCTAGGTACCAGGTCCCTACATAGGGTTTCCCCAGAAAGCACTGTCGCTACACCCCTCCGTACCTTAAGTATGCTGGTCCTTCCCCATGAAACACCCTCCTGCCTTTCCCCAATCCACCTGCACTCCTTAAACATCATTCCTCTCTGCGATGCTTTCCTCCATGACCCCAAGCATATTTTTTCATTGCCCCCTTTGTTCCATGGATACAACACATTCCACGCACACAAGGAAATGTTTCCACTTCTTTGTTTCCAAGTCTTCCTTCCATTAGCCCGTGAGCTCCCTGGGGCAGGCATCGTAGTCTCTGTATTTCTGGAGGCACAGAGTTACCGCTTCTTGGATTTTTGCCCAATAAATAAATGAAGAGCAAAAACTAAGAGTGTACCAGGAGTAGAGGAAGAGTATTACTTTAGGAGCTCTCTACGTGCCATGCGACAGGCTCTCTGTCTTCTCCTTATGATGCTCCTGGAGGCCTTTGCATCTCAGAGACTCCTGCTGATGCATTTTGAGCCAGATTGCAGAGGAGAAACCTGTACCGTTGCTGCAGCGAAGAGAACACGTCTGCATGAGATTCCCTCTATATTGTCTCCAGTTTCACCTGGAAGGTAGTGCAGCCTAGTGTGAAAGACTGTGGGCTACGGAGTCCAAACACTGTATCCACACACAAGCTCTCCCGCTACAGTGCTGTGCAGCCTTGGAGAAGTAGCTTCCACATCTCTGAGCCTCAGGTTCTTTGTCTGTAAGAAGAGGAAAATCAAAGTATCAACTTTATAGGAGAATAAGATGAGCCAACACAGGTAAGGCTTAGCGCATCGCCTGCTGGGACAGTGTCAAAATACTAGATGTTCTAATTGGTGCCATCTTTTATTTCCATGTATGCGTTTTCTATTGATTAATTCATCTTTTCAGCAAAACAGCAGATCCAGCTGCATACTGCACGGAAGTCATCATATGCAGAATGGTTTTCATAAACCTTTGAAAAGTTCTTGGGCTCCATCCAGAACCTCTTGCCCTACTCCCTGCTGCACTTCGTTGCCCCGACCCACTCCCTGTTTTTTGGGATCCCAATCTCACAACTTCCCCTCCACGGATGGCTCTGCCCTTCCCAGATCTGATGACTTATCCACTGAATGGCTTTGACTGTCTGGTTTCCAGTCTTGGTCACAAGATTCATTTGGCTGCTTCCTCGCCCACTGTAATGCCCCCAAGTGTTATGTCTGCTCTAGTCCAGGCCCTGAGATCTTCCACCAGGAGAAAAATTTAGAGTAGATTTCTTATGCGATTCCTTTCAGATAAATGAGGAGGTACTGAGTTGGAGAATGTCACTGCTCCTGCATTCTCTAGAAGTAAAACCATCTTTTATAGATTTATAAATACGGATAATCTTTTGGAATATAGATAATCTTCTGGAAGTGATCTTTCATAGTTTATCTATAGCTGGGTTAATGGGCGTGAGGGAGGTGGAATGTGGTGTGTGTATAGCAGACGCTGGCTAGACACCGTTCCAGTTACTCACCGTTGTGTAACAAACAATTCCAGCAACACATTAAAACAATAATTTATTATTTTCAGAA
This sequence comes from Ailuropoda melanoleuca, assembly GCF_002007445.2. Lineage (NCBI taxonomy): Eukaryota > Metazoa > Chordata > Mammalia > Carnivora > Ursidae > Ailuropoda > Ailuropoda melanoleuca. The sequence continues at coordinate 36,225,229 of NC_048231.1, forward strand.
CTCATGGTTCTGTGGGTCGGGAGTTTGGAATTTATTTAGAATATATAGAGAATATTATCTATGTAATATTATCATAATATCTCTTTAGGTCAGTCAAAATCTTACCTCCAAAAATTGTGATTAGATTAGGGAGGAAAAGAAATCTTAACTCAGATTATATTTATTAACAAGTAGAAACGGATTCTTGGCTCGGCAACAATGCCCATCACCAGTTAACAAGTATGTCAATAACCAGATGTGTACATCAGATTACGTGGGGTTGTTCCAGAAAACAACCCTGCATTATTCAAGGAATCCAGAAAGAATAGGCGATGGAATTATGCAGATTTTTAAATATAATTTTCCAGCAGTTTAAAAAGAATAAGTGTTTCATTTAAAAAGCCAGCAGGATCTGCAGGCAACAAAGTTCTGTTTTAGTTGGAAATCAGTGGGTGGGAACATAAAGCCACTTTTTTTTTTTTTCCTAAATGGAACTAGAGAAGCAGCAGATCTAACAAGTTGTAATCAGCCAAATTTCTTTTTTTTTTTTTTTATAAATATATGAGTAAAAAGTTGGGGCTTTCTTTTTACATTATATTTTTTGAATTCAACATAACAGTAGCAAATCACCTTTGCTAATCTCGGTTCCTTTTCCTGCATAAAAAAATCTTTATTTGGACAAGATCAAAAGAAACTCATCTGAAATCCCATGAACCCTGGGAGATCAGGGATTTAGGAGGACAAAATAGCCCATGGCTATTTGCATATGAAAGTAAAGGGGTATGATTATCTACTGGTATCTCACCTGTTCCCATTCCATGGGGACCTAGGTTGGGTGGCTGCGGGGCACCAGTTCCCTGGGCTAAGGCTAGGGAAGCTGTCAAGCCAGGGATGGGTAAGATGTGGTCGGTTACACCAAGTGGCTGAGAGTGGACTGAGCCAGGGGTGAAGTGTAACCAGGGATCTGGAAAAGGCACCTGGGGCTCAGGGCCAGATAAACAGTGTCACCCAATGGCTACAGAATAAGGACTGGAAAGGGTAACATTAGCCTATGCCCCTCACTCACCACTATCCTTGAACCAATGACTAGACCAATTTCTTCACCTACAAAATGGGGCTTACAATGCCTACACATCATTTGTTTGACGATCAAGTGAGAAAAATGCGTATGAAGGGCTTGGTTGAATGGCAAGTTGGGATGTCCAACAAATGATCTAAGAGCCGGTGGCCAGTCTGAAATCAGTCAATGAACCAATACCTCAGATCCAGCTGAATGCCCTGCCAGGCCACCAAGTCAAAAGCAAACTGGGAGCATCTCTGGGGTGTTTCTAACACACCGTTGTTGGGTGGGGGGGTGGGTGCTGTCACACCCAACAGCACAATGGCCTCAAACACAAAGGTGCCTTCTTTTATGTCACAGATCTCTTCCCCCTATAGCTTGTGTGCGTGTCCATTTTTGTGTGTATGTGTTGATATGTGTGTACATGTGTGCGTGCATGGGTCAGGGGACCTATTTAATAAATCTTATCATAAGGTCACTAAGAGGGGCACCTGGGTGGCGCAGTCGTGAAGTGTCTGCCTTCAGCTCAGGGCGTGATCCCAGCGTTCTGGGATCGAGCCCCACATCAGGCTCCTCCGCCAGGAGCCTGCTTCTTCCTCTCCCACTCCCCCTGCTTGTGTTTCCTCTCTCACTGGCTGTCTCTCTCTGTCGAATAAATAAATAAAATCTTAAAAAAAAATTTTCATTAAGGTCCTTTGCCAGAAACTCTGAAGTGAATCCTTTGGAGAAGGAAAGACTCTTCTGGCCAAGTAATTACGCACAGCCTACTTTCTCTGCGGTGCACCTTTCCCGGTGTGCTCATTTTTACGACAAGGCAGTAAAAAGCACATGGACACTCATGTTGGAATATGAGGATGAAAATACTAGCTCTTCAACTTAGTTAAGCAAGTGCCTTAACCACCCCAAGGCTCGGTTTCCTCGTTTTTGAGTGAGGATTACGTCAGCTCCCATATTACCATGTTTTTATTAGGATCAGATCCCTTTCTACCACCTTCCATAAAATTTGTCACCAATTCCTGTAGATTCCGCAGCCACCATGGGTGAGAAAGCCGTGCTTCCTCCCCGTCTCTCACTGCCCCTTCCTGCTTCAGGCTGTCACTCTTGCATGCTGTGCTTTCAGTGACAGCCCCCGCATGACTTCCTTACCGCCATCCCTGCTCCAACTGCAGGGAATCCCAAACACCATCCAGACTTAGTGTGTAAGCCTTCTGCAGCTCCCCGAGGCCGGCCCTGACCTGGCCCCATTTTGCCTCATCTCAGTGTCCTTCCAGAGTTCCCCAAAAGCCATCTATGCAGATCTTCTCCCTGCCGCCCACCCATCCAAAGAGCCCACACTCTTTCTGATTACTCACACGTGTGCTTTGCATTCTAAAAGATGAGTGGTTTACATCCATCACACCAAACACACCAAGGCTGTCCGGGACTAGCATCTTTTCTGGTTCTGTATTTCTGTGTGCCTAGCTAAGTTTTGCACCTAATAGGTGCATAATACGTGCACATTAAGTGCTAAAAGAGAAAACCCAGGTCATTCCAAAGGACACACATCTTGGTGCAAATTCCAGATTTCTTGAGTTGAAAGTTACTCATCCAAGAATCTCCCAGGGAGAGATAAGCAAGCCCTACTCCTTGAGTTGTCTATAATTAGACTATGACGAATAGGTTCAGAGAATGTCATAAAGAGTAATCTCTTTGTGAGCAGAAGTTCTCTTGTCCTTGAGGTACTTTCTGTGTCACTCTAATCTTATATTCTAAAATCTTGGATATATTTCTGTCAAACGTAGGCAACTCTTGATTTCCTTTGCCGTGGGTGGAAGTAGAGATGTGAGCAGTCCCAAACATCAGAAAAACCCACAATTATATATGTTCAGCTATCTGACAATTCAATTATATTCAGTATGATCAGTATTCCCTGCTTGAGTTCCTAACATGTGCAAAGTGCAAAGCTATAAAAAAAAATTTTTTTTAAAGAAGGGGGATGGGCAGATACAAACGCAATAATTATCCAGCTTGACCAGACCATGTGGTGCTAGTGAATACTTGTGGAAAATGCCACTGACAAGGTAAATTAAGGTGGGACAATAGAAAGACTTGAATGTCAAACTGAACAATGAAGGATTACTAGCAGGGTGTCCGGGGGTCCCATTTCTCTTAGCAGACAGTTGCAGGCATCACACCTTTGCAGTGTGACCTCTGCTGTGTTACACCAATAAGAGTCAAGGCTTAAAAGAAATCGTGTTCAGGTCTCCACTTTCCTTCTGTCCTGAGATGGAATGACCACAGCTCAGGCTCTTCCCAGCTCCATGGTCTAGAGAAAATGCTGGCATCTGAAGGAGTTGATCTTGGATGCTGGGTTCTGAGAAGCACTTCAAACCCGCCAGGGATAGAAGCCCAGGGGATTCTTGCAGAGCAGGAGTGAGAAAGACCAGGAAGCTGCAGGTGCCTGGTTCAGTCAACAAACACAGGGCGCACTGGGAAGAGACCTCCATTTGCAGCAACAGACGTTGCCTCAAACTGTGGCTGCCGGTTTTTTCCTTTGCAGTTTTGTATGCGTCATTAACTCTCTGTGCCTCTAATTACTCATCTGTAAAATGGGAGAAAACAACATTCCTGGCTTTTTTTCCCAAAAACAGTGTCTTAAAAGAACTTAATCCCTTTTACCAATGATCAATTTCTCAAAATAAAAAAAAAGGGAGAGGGAGGTGAAGGTAAATCTGAACTCAGAATCTATCACTACAATTTCCACCTGGACGANTATGCGTCATTAACTCTCTGTGCCTCTAATTACTCATCTGTAAAATGGGAGAAAACAACATTCCTGGCTTAACGGAGATTTTTTTTCCCAAAAACAGTGCCTTAAAAGAACTTAATCCCATTTACCAATGATCAATTTCTCAAAATAAAAAAAAAAGGGAGAGGGAGGTGAAGGTAAATCTGAACTCAGAATCTATCACTACAATTTCCACCTGGACGAGCACACATGCAACAGTAGGTCCAGGCTAGGAAACATCCACGGGGAGACAATCAGGGCCCCGCTAGACCAGGATGACTGTATACGATGATGAGTGTTGCTTAACTCCTGGGCTTAGCATCTTCCAGACCAAATCAAGGCTGCTGCATGAGGGAAGCACGGGAGGGTTCGTTGCGGGTTGAGATCACAGGACAGATGCGCACACGACCGCTCTGTATTCTGCAGAGCCCCATACACTCTGAATGACTAATCATCATTACTGTTACCCAGGGTTTAGTCCCTGGGGAAGCATGTGACTATGGTTCCTCTTGCAATTTTCTCATCTCTATATTTACGAAGACTTATTTACCTAAGCCCTATATATTGCTAGAGAGGATGAAAGGCGGTTTAAAACAAATACAGCAATGGCACGTTCAGAAAATAAAATGAAACTGAAAATAGGAACAAGAAGAAAGGAAAATGCCATTATTTGCAGTATGTGTTCATATAGTTTCTGGGCCAAAACCTCCTGGAGGCCAAGGCAAAGAGGAAAACATGAGCAATCCCTTACTTTCGTTACCAGAACAGAAGCTGGCTGCTCTTTGGTGACTCTTTTCCTGATGCAAACTCGGAAGGGAAAGTGTGCAGGGATTCCATGGTCAGAGGTGAAGTCCAGGAGTCCAGAGGAGCCACTGGGCCTAGGAGGGGGAAGGACGCAGGTGGTAGGAAGAGCTTTCGGGGAAAGGTGGGCTCAGGTGGGTTGAGGATGACCGGAAGCAGATCAGGAGAGAAGGGCATTCCGGGAAGGGATCCAGTGGGTGCAGACAACCGGGGGTGAGAGCCCATGCTGCCTGCCTGCAGAAAAGGGACACACTCAGTCACCGTGGCAGCTCACTGAGTCCACTTCCACACGTGGGTACCCAAGAATATTTGTGTCTGGTGGAAAAGCCAACGAAAATATGAATAAGCCAGTCAGAAAAACAAAGCCAAAGGACTCGTTAGCTTAGAAGTTCCACCAGGTTACCATGTCTGCCACTGCAATGAGTGTGTTACTGAATAATGGGATGTTCCCAGACTGGAAGCTAAAACATGCTTTGTCTTTCCCTTGCTACAATCTTTGTCTAAATAGTGCCAAGTAATATGGNTGCTACAATCTTTGTCTAAATAGTGCCAAGTAATATGGCTCTTCCTGGAATATTCCAGCACCTTAAAGCTCCCCCAGCAGGCATTGATATCAGCAAACTCTCAGAGGGGAGGTGACAGAAGACTCCCTCCCAGGTGACAAATACAAGCTGACTTTTTGAATAAGAGAAACTGAAAAACTCCCAAAGCACCTTGTTCATTAGCTAATACTGAGTTTCAGTAACTGAGTTTGGCCAACTTCTTTTCTGCAACTTGGTGGTGCCTCAGATTAATCCTGGGGTAGCTAGGTTAGTAATAGCTAATAGTTAAGAACTCGGTTGCTGTTCATTTAACAAAGTGAGCAAGCTGGCTTCAGGGGCATACCAGGTCACGTGGGCTCTAGGGATCCAGGTGACAATATCCACAGCTCTCAGCCCCTCTCTCCATTGTCCTCGCTCAACCCAGGTGGCTCTTTGCTCTTTCTCTCTCTCCAGCTCTTCCCCACCTCTTTCTCTCTTCCTCTCTCTGTTCTTCCTCTCCGCCCCCCCCCGCCGAAACACTTAGGATATGTACTTTACCCTCTGTTTCAAATATCGCACAGGCATGTCCAAGAGGACGTGTTTTCACTCATTCTGCTCCTACTAGGAAAGCATGTTCGACCCAACGACTCACATATTCTTTCAGCTCTGGGGGAAAAATCGCTTATAATGTTTTTTTTTTGTTGTTGTTTTTTTTTTAAAGATTTTTTATTTATTTATTCGATAGAGATAGAGACAGCCAGCGAGAGAGGGAACACAAGCAGGGGGAGTGGGAGAGGAAGAAGCAGGCTCCCAGCAGAGGAGCCTGATGTGGGGCTCGATCCCAGAACGCCGGGATCACGCCCTGAGCGTGAAGGCAGACGCTTAACCGCTGTGCCACCCAGGCGCCCCCGCTTATAATGTTTTTGATAATTTCTTCCCCATCTGTTTTTCCTCTTCTCTCAATAAGAAGTCTATGGGGGGTGGTAGACAGAATAATTGTCCTCCAGAGACGTTTACATCCCGATTCCCAGCTCCTGCGACCCCCAGCTGTCAGGTGACAGCCAGGTAGCCCTGCAAACTAGGTTCTCAAACAAAGGGAACTGTGACGAGGATGTGTATTTCGTGAGCAACTACTAGCTCCCCTGGCAGCCTTGCCGACTCCATCCTGTGCCTTCGCAGCACATGGCGAGAAGTTGGTGCATCTCTAGGAGCCAGAACTCTGAATTACATTTAGCATTTAATTAACTGGAATAGACCAAGGACTCCATGGCAGCCCCCTGATTGCAATCTGTGGATGGATGGGCATTTTTATCTGAAAATGATGACCAGCTTATCTTCTGTCGTGCAGCTATCACACGTGATATGTATCTCTCGTTATCCCAGCCAATCAAACACAGAAAGTTTATTAAGATTCTATCATCCGAAGTTATCACCAATGATAGGATTTTTCATCTGAATGTGCTTGTGTGCAATACCGTATTTTGTCTAAGAGATCCTCAGGGAGAACGAGAGAGTACGATGAATCGACAGTCAATGACCAAGTCATTTAAGGAGTGTGGCCGCCCAGAGAATTCTAATAACTAGATCATTTAAAAAGAAGTCTGTAACTCCTTTAAAAAGAGAGAGAGAGAATTAACATGGCTACAGAATAACAGAGGAAGAAATCAGAGGGATCCTACAGTAAGAAAGGGAAAAAAGCTGTTGCTCAGGTGAGTGACTGGAAAGGTGAGCGAAATGGTTCTATAGTTTGCTACCAATGGGTTCTGAGCTTCGTACGTGCCGTAGAGAAAGAGAAATGTGATCAACTCTGAGATTTTACGGGCCCATGAAATGCATACAATCCTTTATTTATGAGAAGCCAGTTTTCATTTAGGGGATTTGTAAACAGGAAATTTGGAGAAGAAGCCACTCACTGGGGTATTAATTCATACAATCAGCAAATGCCTCTTGAATTCTCACTTTATGCTGGCCATCTTGCTGGGGCGTGGTGTTCAGTGCAAAACAAACCTACCTGTTCTCTTCGTGTGGATGAACCAGTCTTTGTGACAAGCAGACAGTGAGACAATCACAGTAAAATGTGGGGGCACTTCCATGGAGGTGTGCCCAGTATCCACTGGGGACCCAAAGGGGACCTGATCTTCCTATCTGTGTGCAATTGGGGAACCTTTTCATGGATAAGACAGAAATTTAAAGAGAGATGCTCATCTAGGTAATGAAGAGGATGACCAAGTAAAGGCAAGCACTGAGATTAGAAGCAATTATCCATCACGACGGAGGTCCATATGAGAGGATATTGGTAAGTATTGGCCTCCCTTCCATGCTGAAAGCTCCTTGAGACCACTTCTGGCTTTGGTCTCCAACATCAGACTCCCAGCATGGGCTCTGGCATGCTGTGGGCGCCAGGCAGGTTTCTGATGAAGGGATAAAAGAAACAAGCGATGTGCTGAGAAAAGTCTTGGTGATCTGGAGATGGGCTGATGTAGTTGGTGCTTAGACAACCAGCGTCCTCTGTTTACCTTAAGAGTTCACCTAAATAAACTGGGCAGCATTGTTCTTCCAAGGCTGTTCACAAGACCGCACAGATTTTATCAGTTTTCCAGAGACCTCTGGAGTTTACAAGATCATTTCACATCCTTGATCTTAGCGAAGCCTACAAGCATGCGGTAGGGGGAATAACAGCCTGGTGGGAGATGAGGCTAGAGAAAAGACCAGGGGCAATAATTCCACTCTAACTCCTTCCACATTACATTGCTGTTGGGGTATATGTGTTTTTGCCTCCCCACTTACACTGGGAGCTCTGAGCCAAGGACGGCATCTGCCTTTTCAAAGCAAATTCCAAAANCTTTTCAAAGCAAAGTCCAAAAACCTTGGGTGGAATCCATTGTACCACCTGGGAACTGTGTCAGCCTTGGGCAAATAAATAATTAAAACTCTCCGAATTTTAAATCATTCCTCAGTCAAATGTGGAAAGAAGGAAATTTGCCCGTGTGCAACTCAAAATAGTTGCAATCCATTGTTCCCAAACTCAGTGTGGCCAACCTCACTTTCTCAAAGTCTTCCAACACCCCCTCTCCATCCTTCAAACTGTTCCTTCCAATCTGGGGGCAGTTTTGAAGGACTCCGTTCTCCCCATTTCCATTCATTTTCCTGTTCCTGGGAAAATAAGAGTGGCCAGCCTCCCAAAGGGCTCTCCACCTTCAGCCACTCACATCTCTCCAGCGTCCCAGACTCGCATCATTTCTTCATCTTCTTTATTGTCCTGACTTTTTACCTAGTTTGGGGATCTATCCCCTGGATTTGTCTACTCTTTATTTCTAGAGCCGTGGGGGCCACTTGGAACGCTTCTGGCTCTGCCTTCTGGTTCCATAACTCTTTACTATTACCTCAACACCTCTGACAACAACCCCTCCTCGGAACTCATTAACGCGGTTTCCCCGTTAATTCATTAGCACTCGGGAGCCCCAGCGATGATCTTTCTCTTCCTCCCGCCGTCTCTGCCCTTACAAATTTCATTTCTGAGATTTCTCTCACATTCCGTTTATTGTGACATCATTTATGAAGTTCTCCCTCGACAGGAGAGGAGTCAAAAATAACTATATATCATTTTAAATTGCTCTGGTTGGTAACTCTACATTTTAAGAATATCAAGGAAAAAAAGTGTCTAATGACAGGACTACAAGTGGATAAAGAGCTGACAGGGTAATTGCATTACCAGATGTTCCCATACACCAGTTAGCTGTTAGCCTGGCCTATTTGAAGCAACGGGTGTCAGGTCAGTAATTAGGCTCTCTCAGACAAACTGGAAGTGCCATCTGATCTCCTCTGAACACCCCCATCATTCTCATTTATGCCAAGTTCAATATGAAACACACCATCACCATCCTCTTCCCTCAAGGCTGCCAAAAGTTCCCAGGGACATCTCCCCCCTCACTCCCACACGAGTTAATGAAGTCAATGCTTCCCCCGCATGTCAGAGAACTTGCTCCCAGGATGGCAGTACGTTGGTGCCCGTCAACAACAAAAACACCCAATAGCAACCTTGACTCCACTTTTTGATTCTTTTCTTCCGACTGTAGGCTGGCTGACATTTTCACACTGAGGGCTTCTTTGTGTTAATTTCTTTGTTTGATTTCCCAACGCGATCGACTCTTTAGAACAACGCAAAGGGCACAAGAGCCTGGAGAACTGAATTTAAGTCCCACAAGAGCCATTAACTTGCTGTGGGGCGCTGGTTAGGATCTGATGCCAGCTGGACATGTCCGCATTCATTGACCCAGGGTGGAGTCTATAGGGAAAGAAGGGGAGTAGGGTCAGACTAAGTCATGGGACGGTGGAATACTGAGAAGGTACCCTGTCCACCATTCATAAAGAAGCAGCAACAGCAGGTAATTGCCCAGGAGAGCCATCTCTTTTAGAGAGAGGGTGTTGAACTAGCTGAAGATAGCAAAAGTGAACAAGTCATCTCTGTAAGTGTTTGAGAGCAGTCATCCTTGAAGAAGTCCATTAGTAGGCTTCAGAGCTGGCCACCAAGCCAAGGGCAGTCAGGGACAGGATGTCAGTCAGGGTATAGAGGGGCAGGAAAGTCATCTTGGACGTCTGCTAGTGTTGCCCACCCAAACTAAATTACCTTTCTTTCCTGATAACAGGCATCCTGGTTTCCGTTTGAGAAATTTCGTTATCAGTCCCTATGGTCAAATGAGGTTGACTCACCCCATTCCCAGACAGACACCAAGGGATGAGTGTGATCCCCACTTTGGCCCAACAGAGAAAGACTTGGAATTATTAAGGAAAGGATGCTTTCTTTCTAGTGAGGTTACTAAACTCAGGATTTTCTGGGGGCCACCGGAAGGAGAGATGTCACTTAAAAAATACAGCCAACACGGAGGAGAGATGGAGAGGGGCCAAGCCTGAGTGGCAGCATGCAACTCCCAGACACAGCCATGCCTGAAAGAAGAAGCACTACTGGACTTCCCAGTTACAGGATTCAACTCTTTTCTTTTTATCTGGTTTAAACCAGGTTCAGCTGGGTTTTGTTCCCTGATGATGGAATGACCCTAAATAATAGTATTGGATAGAACTCAGTACTGGAAGAATCAGGACTGGTCAGCTCTATAAGAAAGGTTCCCTTAGGGAACATTCAGCTGTCAAAGTTAAGTATGAGTGTGGATGCCAGAACAAAGTGAAACACAGTTCCCCAAACTAAGGCAAAAAAATGGTGTCAGAGTCTTTAAATGTCTCCCACTCAGGCCAAGACAGGATGGATGTCCTGGTTGGGCTTGAAGTCCGGTTATAAGGGGGCAGATGCTGGTTTCCATATTCACACTGACGCAGGAACTTTGTACAGGCCATTTGCTTCCCTTGGTCCTGGGTTTCCCCAACCATAAAAGGAAGAGTTTAGATCATCTGCCTTTTTGATGCCCCTCCAGCCCCCCAAAACTATAATCTCCTCCTCCCACCTAGCCCTTGTGTGTAGTGGTGGTGAAACCAGAAGATACAATGCCCAAGATGGCTAAAAGAGTCTCATAACAATGGTTCCCAGGACTTGAATAAAGAACTTTTGAGAGCAAGGAGTCTGGTTTCTACCCCCATTATGGGGTGTTTTCTGTCTTTCTCTTGTCTTTCAGTCAACCTTCCACATAACTGTCCAGGAGAGGCTCCAAGGAGATCTTATTGTTTTTTTTGGCTCAAACTTTTAGTGGCTACAAAACACATTAAGTCTCTGTAAAGACCATGCTTGGCCAAAAATAGCATTTGGAAGATATAAAATTAGAACATTCTGCCCACCGAAAATTTGGAATTTTATGAAACTCTCATTATAACGCTTTTTTACATTCTTTAAAACAAAGACATAAGTCGCATCTATAAATGTCGCATGCCATGATTTTCTATGGTGTGAATTTTATTGTCTAGTTTTTGTTTAATGCTTCTATAAAACCAGAAGAGAAGGAATGGACATGGAAAGATAGGAAATGTGCTGGGAAGATGTGTCAAGGGGTGGGTCTAAATGGACGATGGCCTTTGACTGTCATAATAAAGTGTCGCTGCCTCAGCCCAGTCCCAGACCAGATATGCTATGTTGGATCAAGTATTTAACAGCCATGAAAGAGGCTCCTTGGCTTCTTAATCATTTGGAATTTGAACAAAGAAGCAACTTTGGTGTCAGCTAAGTACTGGTCCTAAATGTGTTTTCCCACAGAAACCTGTTAGGCTTCTGCTTTGGGGGTGGAACTCTGAACACAATGGGCAGACCCTGCATGGAGCGACCTCAGCCAAGGCTCGGGAGTCACCGGGAAGACAGGTTCCCTCCTCTACCACTCTTTCATGATGAAGCCATTTTTCAAAGAGTGTTCTATAAACATTAGCTTTTCCTGATGTCCTGTAGGAAACATGCTCTAGACAATAATTTTTGCCAGTCTCTCAGCTGGAGACTGCGGATGCAAAAGGAAGCTTTTTAGAGAAGACAGAAACTCAAGGAATACCTCCAGAGGACAGAACCATGCAGAGCCTATGTCAATATGATGCAGTGAATGCAGTGACAGAGGGACCCCCAGAGAACCAGGGGAGGACACATTGAAAACACTATTTCAGGACGGTGGAGTAGGTATTTGTAGTAAGAGGATGAGGAAACCAAGTATTTGAGAATGACCCAATGCAACTTGCCATGTTGAATTTAAGCAGAAGATTTTCTCAACGGGGTAACTAGTTTCCATGACGCAGGCTACCAGTCACCAAGGGGGTGGTTCTGATGATCTTGTGGAAATAGTCACACACACACACACACACACACACACACCAAAAAAAAAAGTCTTATGAAAAAAAGTCTTTAAAATATCTTAAACACTTTTATTTTTAAACAAATACAAAAGATTATGGTGTATGTGTCACTGCACAGCAATGACACAGCCACCATGACTGGGAGTGGGGCATAGACCACTGTGGGCAGAGACCTGTGAACCCACAGAAGGATGGATATTAATACATGGGAGCTCATTTGCTCCTCCTAACCAGATGAATTATCCCCTCTGCCAAAGCTGGACATAGCAAAAGGAAGAAAGGGATTGGGAGATGTGCCATGAGAAAGTAAGAAAATTGTGAGATTACGACTGAGATTTTCATTATAGTCCCTCCCATTGTTTTATTTGCAATGCCTGAATGAGTTCAAAGATCAGATTTACAAAGTCTATGAAGCTGGTTCTATTCAGCCTGGTGCAGAACATATCAATTGGGAATAGACCAAACTCTTGAGCCACTTAACCATAGCTGTAATTGTACATAGTAGAGGCCCTTTCCTATCCAAGCACCTCCTAAGACTTCCTACTAGGGATGCTTGGGTGGCTTAGTCAGTTGAGCATCTGACTTTTGATTTTAGCTCAGGCCATGGTCTCCTAGTTGTGGGATTGAGCACTGCCTTGGGCTCTGTGCTGGGCACGGAGCCTCCTCAGGATTCTCTCTCTCCTTCTCCTCCTGCCCCTTCCCCTCTAAAAAAAGAAAGAAAGAATCCCCACTAGAAACCAGTTAATGAACAGATGCTAAGAATGGGTGAGCCAGAAAAAGAGTAGCCAGGTGGGGCCTGATGCCGAAGGAGCCATGAGGGGTTATTAACACACCCACTGTTACAAGGGTTCACTGTAATCTCTACTATCTTCAAATTTTATTTTTAGACCTAACACAGAGCACAAAGAGAGAAGGAGGAAAGGGTGTGGTTGACTCACTTGATTTTGAATACAAGCTCAGGGGTTTACCAGTCACCCAGTCTTCCAGATTCTGTTTCCTCTTTCCTCTCTGGTAAAATGGGGCTAACATACTTCACCTCACAGGGTTGTTTTTCAGATGAGAGCTGTAGTCATTGAAGCAGCTGGCCAAGTGCCTGGACCAGAGTCAACACTCATTCAGCAATTGTCAGGGGCACCTGGGTGGCGCAGTTAGGTGTCCAGCTCTTGGTTTTGGCTCCAGTCAGGGTTGGGGTTGTGATCTCAGTGTCATGAGATCGAGCCCTATATTGGGCTCTGTGCTCAGGGGGGAGTCTGATTAGGATTCTGTCCTTCTGTCCCTCCCATGCTCACACTCTCTCTAAACAAATAAATAAAATCTTAAAAAAAAAAAAAAAGCAGTAGTCAATATTATCACTGTTCTGCTCAAGTTCCTTTTGGTATAACTTAGACCACAAAGTAAACACTGAACCTCTAATCCATTGGGTTTCAGCCCAAATTCTTTAAATATATTGTCTTGTTTCACCAATTAAAATTTAGAGATATAAAGGCCCTGGATTTTTGTCCCTTTTCATCTGAGGGTCACAGGAATTGCTCACCTGAAGATGGTAGAGAAAACACATTTTTCACTTTACTCAACTCTCAAACCCTACTAAAAATAGCAATCTTAAAAAAAAAGGAGTGAGAATAAAAGAGAAAATATACCATCTGCAAATGACATTAGGGAATTACCACCATCTCAAACCATAAACTATGGAACACACCCGCCAAATACCACATGATCTAAACCTAGGTGGTGGAGGGTACCGAGCAAAGATGTGCTCCACCTTTGATCTCGAGCAGAGTATACTGTCCCTAAAATATCAACATTTTGAGCAGTATTGTCAATGCTCATTCTAGGGTTGTGTATAAGATACAGGAGAGGTGAGCAATGTCCTTTTAGACATCCCATCCAAGAACATGGATTACCTGAAGGATAAGCCCAAGGACTGATCATGTCATTGTCTCTGAGCTGATGAATACAGGAAGAGGTCAAGCAGGGTTCCAAAAGGGAGAGGAGGCAGCAAATTCAACAGTGTAGCAGAGAGACTCTACAGCCCTGCTATTAGCCCCAGCAACATTTCAGATATTGAAAACTGAAGAAAGACATCCCCTGGGATGAAAGAAATCATAGATCATGTGACTTGAATGAAGATTCTGTTTGCCCAGAGCTGAGGCTTCGGTGGGTCCCAGCTCGCTCCTGCCCTGTCTTCTTTATAAAATTTCTCTGTAGGTGGCCTGAAAAAAATTAGCCATTAAAAAATGTTAACAATACCAAGAAAGAGAGAGAAGAAAAAAGATATAAACAAAAGATACGTATGCATATTGCAAGAGGAATAGCCCACATTGATGGGAGAAGAGTTCAGAAAAATAATTCTGTATAAGTTGGAGAGGATTTTTCTCTGCATAAGTGAATTAAAGGAAGTTTTACAGTGGTTCAAAGAGATTATCAGACACATACACACAAAGTGTTAATCTAGAAAAGAAAGGAATGAGAAAAAATGATATGAGAGATGAAAACCATTTTAGAAGCAAGAAAATGGATAAACATAATTGATAAAGAAAAACTGGAGATTAAAAAAAAACCCACACAAAATAAAAGCAAAAAAATTATTATACATAGGCTAATGTATATAAAAGAGCCAATATATGTATAATTGGTGCTTCTGGGAGGAAAAAAACCAAAATCTATTCAATGACATCTTAACAGGCAATTTTCTTAGATGCAGACTAAAATCTATAGCTAGAGATAGTCTACCTCAAGAAAAATATAATTCAACACGATCACCATTAAAATAAATGACTGACCCTCAAGCTAAAGAAAAAAAAATTATGAAGCTATCTAAACAGGAGAAGCAAGTTACCCAGAGTTGACCTCAGTATTCGAGGACAGAAGAGAATTGACTATTATAAGCAAATTTCCGAGGGAAACAGTGTAACCCCCAAATTGCATACAAAGTCACAGTAACCCTCAGCCACAGAAGTAATAGATACCACCAAGGCTGCCACAACAGAGGGACTACAGCGGCCATGAGTCATTCTCTACAAACATACTGCACTCATAAGACATAAAACTCAGGGGCGCCTGGGTGGCACAGCGGTTAAGCGTCTGCCTTCGGCTCAGGGCGTGGTCCTGGCGTTGTGGGATCGAGCCCCACATCAGGCTCCTCTGCTATGAGCCTGCTTCTTCCTCTCCCACTCCCCCTGCTTGTGTCCCTCTCTCGCTGGCTGTCTCTATCTCTGTCAAATAAATAAATAAAATCTTTAAAAAAAAAAAAGACATAAAACTCAGTCAACAGCACTAGAAATAAAAATAACGCGCTCAGGAGGAGAGTAACCATGTGGAGACTAGTGGAAGTTGAGTCCATTCCAATGTAGAAACAAGATGAAGCAGCTCTAAAAAATATTATTAAAGAACATATTAATTTTTTAATAAAACACAAACTGTAAAAACAATGTAACATGCAAGTGTTACACACAAGTGTAACACACAAAACGTAAAACGCAAATGTAAAAGTAATATAACAACAAAAGCCAGGGAATGAAGGGAATGGTAATGAGAGGAAAAAGTATGAACAGGTCACTGTTTCGTCAGCAGGTACTCTTTAAAGTTGAGATATTCTTCTTAAAACATCTTCAAGTTTTTCCCATCACGTCTACTTCATTTTTAACAGAGAAATTTTATCTAAAGATCAAGTTGCTCTTTACTTTCTTATGGCCATTGTAATTAAGTAAAAAAAATGCATTTGACTTTTATTAAAATCATACTTATATTTTTAATAGATACTTCCTCTTTCTAGCTGTATTTTAATTTGCTCTATTATATACATAAAGGTATCCAGAATAATGATTACCAAATTTTGACAATTGTTACTTCTGAACAATTTAAAATTAGGATTTTTTTAAAAGATTTATTTATTTCTTTTAGAGAGAGAGGGAGAGAGAGCACGTGCAAGTGTGGGGGAGGGGTAAGGGAAGAGGGAGAGAGAATCTCAAGCAGACTCCATGCTGAGCGTGGAGCCCAGCTTGGGGCTTGATCTCACAACCCTTCGATCATTACCTGAGGCAAAATCAAGGGTCGGACACTCAACCGACAGAGCCACTCAGGTGCCCCCAAAATTAGGATTTTTTTTACAACTTTTTCACTTCCCTTAATTGCTAGTATTTCTTCATAATTATCAGGATTTTTCAATAAAAGAACAATAATTTATCCTTTTAACAAAGCTTAGCATCAGACAAGAGCCAGTGAGGGAATTGAGTGAGACCACTGGCCACCCCTACCTTCTCATGGCTTCTCAGGCCGAGTTCCATGAGAGCTCCGTTGGTGGCCATCTAATGCTCTACATGTGTTTGTTGGTCAAAAACAATCCTCCCCACACCATCCTTCCTCGAGCCATGCTGCTCACATGAGATCTCTGAAGCTCTGGAGCTCCAGGTCATAGGGAGAGAGGCGGGGGAAGAGCCATCTTGGAATGGCGGCCTCTGGGCTGTCTGGTCACCCCTGCCGTACTGTCCAGTTCCTCCCACTGCACTGAGGGAAAACCTGAAGTCCTTTCCACATCACACAGAGCCTGGTGGTATCTGGCCACAACCACCTCACTGCCACCAACGACCTTGTCCGCATTGTTCCCTGTTCCTGAGTGCGCCACGGGTATTCCCAGCATAGGTCCTTTGCTCTTCCTTTGCTTTAGAATGTACCTTCCTCCTTCCATCGCCCCCACCCCCCGGCTTCACAGCATCTCCTCCAGGTGTCACCTCACCATCTCAGTAACATCTCCCTGGTAACCCACCCTGAAGCCTTTACCACTTATTATCATCTGGTACCATCACATGCATCTATTCCCTATTGGTTTAGTGTATG
The DNA here is from genome assembly GCF_002007445.2 of Ailuropoda melanoleuca. Lineage (NCBI taxonomy): Eukaryota > Metazoa > Chordata > Mammalia > Carnivora > Ursidae > Ailuropoda > Ailuropoda melanoleuca. Next base: position 36,241,967 of record NC_048231.1, read on the forward strand.
TTCCCCCAACTAGGCTTCAGGAGNAGGTATTCCCAGCATAGGTCCTTTGCTCTTCCTTTGCTTTAGAATGTACCTTCCTCCTTCCATCGCTCCCCCCGGCTTCACAGCATCTCCTCCAGGTGTCACCTCACCATCTCAGTAACATCTCCCTCGTAACCCACCCTGAAGCCTTTACCACTTATCATCATCTGGTACCATCACATGCATCTATTCCCTATTGGTTTAGTGTATGTTCCCCCAACTAGGCTTCAGGAGACAAAGAACCACCTCTGGCTTGTTCACTACTGAGTCCCTAGTGCCTAGAACTTCTCCCAACATACAGTCATATACGTAGTGGTATAGCATACAACTACGCCTGGACCTCCATGCCAGGTCCTGGGAAGAATACCTGGGATCCAACATGCATAAGGAAAAACCTGGGGTCAAGGACTGGCTTCACAGCAGGTGATCCGTGCAGTTGCACATGTCCCCAAGTTCAGAAGGGCTCTGCACTTGAATCAATGCTCTGCTGTGGTTAATAGCGTATATTAATGAGTCTCAATAATTTTGGGAGAAAGGTCCCATAGTTCCACTGTGCACTGGTCCCCACAAATTATGTAGTCGGCTCTGTGTGGAATGAACAAATGAAAGAATGAATGATACCATCAGGCCAATTGCTTCAGCCTCAAAACCTGTTCCCTGCAAGGTGGGGAGGTCAACTCCTCCCCGGTGTGACGCACAGTGCCCTGGAGGATCTCAGCAAAGAGTGTGCAGAAAGCACAGCCAAGGAGGGATCTTCAAGACGTACCCCCACCTGACACACAACTCACCCACACAGCTGATCACACCCAGGCTACGCTTCTGCAGCCCTAGGCCCTAGGCCCTAGGCACTTTCCTCCTCCCCCTCCTCCCCCTCCCCCTCCCCCTCCTCCTCCTTCTTCTTCTTTTTAACTTCAAAAGCCCTCTGCTTATACAGTTTCCTCGGTTTGCAATACCCACCCTGTCGTCGGCCAGGCTAGCTGCTCAGGACCTTCAAGGTAAAGAGAGGGTATTTCTTGATCCCGAAAGCCTTTCCACCCCAGGAGGCGAGTGGATCTTCCACCCAGCTCTCAAATCCTTTGCTTGCTTTTATCCTAGCACTGTTTACCCTGGGAGGCAGGGGCTGTCACTTCTTCCTTTCACAAATCTCTCCTGCTTTTCCATTCCGTGCCAGGTCCTATCACTGACACCCAGCATCCAGAGCTGTGCGAGGCTCTATCTAGCCAGGCGGACACACAAATCTTCCACCTCTTCTTGAGCCCACCAAAGGTGTTCGGTAATCGTTTGTAAAGTGACTGAATGACTCCAAATTAGCGTTAGGATTTAGGGGATCTGTTTTCTTACCAAGTCTTCACCATGAATGGTAAAGGACCTTGGACAACCCATTGCCCTGTCCCATAAGCGGTTTTCCCTTCTGCAAAATGGGAGGATGGAAGGGCCAGTCTAGATAGGCTCTCTCTTGTCTTCCCTCTTGCCCAAATCCAAGAGTTACAAATAGTCAATTAAAATACCAGCAGGAGCTGGTATTTATTAGGCACATCTTGGGAACTGGGCACTTTGAACAGCACCTCTCCCAGTCTTCACAACCACCACATAAAGTAGATGATTACCCCCGTGTCTCAGAGGGGGAATGTGTGTGACTTAGAGAATTTCAGTGCCTCTTGCCCACTCCCACACAATTTCTACATGATCATTCCAGGATGAGGACTTACCCACCTGACCCCAAGCCTGTGTTCCAAACCACTACACAACACGGCCCCATGCTTCTAGCCTCATCCTGTCTACAGTCTCAGGACCCCAGGTGGTCCAAACACAGAAAGCCAGATAAATCAGGAATAGGGAGTATAAGATTCTTCACATTTCGTGTGGTTTTTCCACTGGCCAACCTCCAGTTAGCCAGGGTTGGAAAGCTGGACATTCCCCTCCTCTGGCTGGCATGAAGCCCCCCTCAAATTTGTGGAAGCCAACTGCAAGGGGCTTCTATAAATCACACCCACAGCACGCAAAGCCTGTTGTTCACACCCATCTGGGTCCAACAGAAGAGACGGCCTTCCCCCGGAGGCTGGATCCCGAGTCCCCCTTCCACGGAGGCAAGGCCGCCTGTCGGGTGCTTGAGCTGATGACAAGAGCTCCGGAGCGCTGTCAGGAAGGCAATCAAGTGACAGATCCTTCGTGTAAGCTCCAGCCCTTTCTCCAGGCTCGCCCTCTGACAGTTATTACCGCTGCAATAAATTCTTCAGTAAAACAAACAGGCATGCTGTAAATTTATTAGTCCGGGCACTCTGTGTTACTTAACGTAACGGCTAGTCTTAAACAGGTAACTACTGCAGTAAATAAACCAGTTTATTTAGGCACTGTCAGCCCTAAGTGTTCACAGGGGCCTGGAGAAATGACATTGGCCTTTATAAGCATGATATATGCCTGCATAAATTACTTTTGCCCACTCAGATATTCGATGGCAAGTTACCATCTGGGAAGAATGCGGTACCTAGGACCTGTCTGTGACCTTCAGAGGGTCTAGGTACAGGAGACAGGGAACCAAATCGGTAAGTGTGTAGGGCAGGGAGAGTCTGTACATGTGGTGTCCGTGTGAACCAAACTGGGCCCCAAACTCACGTGTTATGGCAACGCATGTAAACTCAACTGAGATTTTTCTGCCAAGCTGTGTGCGGAGAACTAAATGGGGAGCAGAGGTAGAAACATAGAGAGAAGTAACATTTACTGACCCGGGTCCTCAGAAGCGGGTGGCCTGACTTCATCATCTTCACCCCCTCCAATCCTTGTACGTCTCCAGACACCGAGCATAGGCAAATATAAATACTGGGTCCCTGTGCCAGACTCTGACATGGGTTCTTTGTAGGAAATGTTTATCGTCTCACATTTCTGGTGGCTGGAAGTCTGAAATCAATGTACCAGCAGGGCCATGCTCCCAGTGAGACTGTGGATGGGATTTTCTTTTCTTTTTTTTTAATTTTTTTAATTTTTTATTTTTTTTATTATATTATGTTAGTCACCATACAGTACATCCCCGGATTCCGATGCAAAGTTCGATGCTTCATTAGTTGCGTATAACACCCAGTGCACCATGCAATACGTGCCCTCCTTACTACCCATCACCAGTCTATTTTATTTAATTATTTGACAGAGACAGCCAGAGAGAGAGGGAACACAAGCAGGGGGAGTGGGAGAGGAAGAAGCAGGCTCCCAGTGGAGGAGCCTGATGCGGGGCTCGATCCCAAAACACTGGGATCACGCCCTGAACCGAAGGTAGGTCCTTAACGACTGCGCCACCCAGGCCCCTGTGGTTGGGATTTTCTATGTCTCTTCCAGCTCCTGGAGGCAGCAGGCAGCCCTTGACATTCCTTGGCTTGGGATTGCTTCACGGCGGCCCCTGCTTTTGTCTACATACGGTCCTCACCTCTGCATCTGTGTCTTATGAGAACACCAGTCATACTGGTCAAGGGCCCACCCTACTCTAGTATGACCTCATTTTAACTGTAATTACAGCTGCAATGACCCATCATCACACAAGGTCATATTCTGAGGTTCTGGGAAGGACACGAATTTGGGGGGACGCTGCCCAACCCAGTTCAGATACCTACCAGGCATCAAAGTGCTTCAAAAGCACACTTCGTTTTACCTTTACAGCACTTTGTTGGGTAAAAATGCTTATGCCCATTTTACAGATGAGGACTTTAAGCTCAGGAGAAGTCCAGTAACTTCCAGATTAGGGTCCCAGAGCTGATAGTTGATGACATCAGTGCCCCAGCACAGCTATGATATCAAGATCCTCATTTTCCCCAGGGCCCTGAGAAAGAATTCTCTGGCCGGTGCTCAAACCACGTGTAGATTCCTTTAGAGCCCTTTAAAAAAAAAAAATCATCATAGATGCGAGCATGCATGAGTATCTATGTGTCTAATGACATTCATCTCATTGGAAAACATAGCTTGAATTGTTTTAAGGCCAGTCGCAAAAGCTGAAAGAGCCAGGGCCAGGAGAAGAAGACAGTAATATAATGGAACTGAAACTTTCTTCAGACCATATTTGGATTCAATTGCCTGTTACCCAGAGCCCTGAAAATAAATGCACTGATAAATAATTATTTCCTGCCCCACACATTACCAAATATGACCGTGCCCGGTCTTGCGGCCAAGGAGCCAACCCATTGTTCAAATGCCTGGCCCCACCCCCCCACACACACACTTGGCTGCAAAAAATGTGGCTTCACTTTCCTGTGAATCCTAACTCAAAAAATAGAATGGCACACACTCAGCCAATGCCTCATGTTGGCTTGCCACTGGCCAGCCCTGGGATCAATTAGGTAAATACAGAGCAATGGGGTTTCCTCCGAATAAGGTCAGGATCACAGTCTCCTCAGGATCGGGTGATTCCAGCACCTTCTGCCCAGAGCTCTGCACTCACACGCTATCCCCCGCTCAGAGCCTCCCTTCTCCAAAGGTGTGACCACGGGAAGGCAGACTGTGAGAAGTCTCCTGCGTTTTGCTTGGGGTAAATTCTAAGTGAGGACGACGACAGTGAGTATCATCCGGCCGCACCGAGGGAGGCAAGGGCAGCAGTAGCATACAATAAAAGACACGGGGTTTGGATGCAAATCAGCTGTGATTGGAATTTACTCCACTACCCATTGGCCACGTGACCTCAGACAAGTCCTTTTACCTCCGTGGTCTGTACTTCCCTATGCGAAGTGAATCATGCCTGCTTAACGTATAGATTGAACAAGCTAACAGAAAAATATCCTAGCCCAGAGGAAGCCATACCCATTGGATCCCCTCACCCCCTTCTCCATAAATGGGGAAACCAAGATGGGCATTGGCCGTTACAATCTCGGCTAGTAGAGTTGAGATTCCAGCCCAACCTCCATTACAGTTAAGGTTCTCGTGTTGAGGACTCCATAGGGGCTCCTGCCTTAAAAAGGTGTATTTCTGCCCGGGTTTCTATACTCTAATGGGATCTTTAGCCAAGACACTGGGACAGTCTGTTTGCGTGCACGTCTGTCCCAGGAGAACACGCGCTCCTCGAGAACGTAGGGCATGTATCATTCATTCGGTACATCAGGTGCCTCCTAAGTGGTCTGGACCACTGAAGGGTTAATGTCTATTTATTGAACAACTGAAGGGGGCAGAAGCCCTCCCCTGTGCCTCCAAAGCACTTTCACATCTCTGCCATGGACGGGACCCCTCTTGCTTCTCTACACGGGTTCCTTCCTCAGAAGATTGCAAGGTCCACGTTGGCAGCGTCTAAGACTGGCTCGATCACACGCCCATGGCCTAGTGCAATGCCTACCGCATAGTAGGTGCTCAATAAACCATTGTTGGAAAGAGATTAAGAGATTTTTAATAGGACACTGGAGGAAATAAAGGGGAGAGTACATTTATTTGCATAGAACACCTACCATGTGCCAGGTACTTTACTTAGTGCCTTCCTTCCTATTAATCATCACACACACACACACACACACACACACACACACACACACAGCAGTTTTATCCCCATTTTTACAAATGAGCAAAACTGAGGTTGCCATGAGCCAACTTGTCCAAGACCACACAGCCAGTGAATGCCAGAGCTCCCATGAAGCTCGAGTCTGTGTGCAAATCCCCTGCTACACCACATTGTTTCTTCAAAATCCGAAGAAAAGATTGCCTACTTTGTTATTTTATCTAGAACCATCTGGGAGCCCCTCCCTGTTGACCTCCTGCCATCCCTGGTGTGAGGGACCCACTGCGGGAGCCAGCCTGGCTGAACAGTGACCTATGCTGGCTGTAGGTAGAGGTGAAGGACTGGACCTTGTGACCAACACACCTTTAGTAACCCAGGACCTTATTGTGCACGAGCCTGGGGTCATCAGATTTCATAGTCACGGGGTGCTGGAGACCCTCTTCCCTGAGCTCTGTGGGAGACAGACCACGCCAGCGTGAGCTGAGCTGAGCACATGCCCCTGTGGCCAGCCGCCACCAACCAAGGGATGGAATGCTGCCTGTGGTGGCCATGGTTTCTCAGGCATGTGGGAGGCCACTTCACAACATGAAATGGAGCCCTCCACGTCTGCCTTGCTCACCAATGAGCCACCTGGCAGAAGCAGGGGGTACTGTTGGACAGGCATATTGGGAATTTGGGGAGAGGAGCTGCGCATCTCAGAGGCACAGACAACTTCCTCCTGAATGGAGGAAAAGAGCAGCAGGCAGAGAATCAAACAATGATTGCATGCAGCTAACCCAAAACCAGACTCTATAGTCTGCTAATGCCGTTCAGTCTTCAAGGCAATGTCTTGCTGGCCATTTTGCAGATGGAAATACTGAGGCTTCTCAGCTATTAAGAGAAGGAAGAAGTGATGGAGTGAAGAGTTTCTATTTTCTATGTTCAATTCTATATTCAATGCAATATTCAATTTGAGAGCAAGAAGCCAGAATTCGAAGCTGGAGATTTCTTGAGCACATCAAGAGGACTGTAAGCCCTGGACAACAAGGAACTATGCCTATCTCTTCCTTTATAAGAAGCCCACCATGGAGAAAGTGTTCTCAGATGTGAATTACTCATTTGAGTTCCCCCATTCTAAAGGGTACCAGCAAACGTCATCTTGTGCTCTGGTATGTTCCCTTTGTGGCTAAAGGGGTAATGTTTTAAAGGTTACATGTATTTGTCCTTCTGCAGATTTTGATCCCAGGCTTTGGCATCTGCCGAGCACATGGCCATACAGGGGCTCCCGTTTTTGTGACGTTGAGCCACACCCAACTAATGGTGAGGAAAGAAGGCTCCAAGCCCCAGGGTGACTGCCCACCGCAGACGAGCCACAGAGGGCAGATTCAGCACTGCCCCTTCCAGGCTGCTTTGTACCAAGGGATACGCATTGTGTGGCCCACGGAAGCCCTTCAGAGAATCCCCTGAGGTCTGCGGTCTCCAGTCCCCATGCGTCCCTTTCCAGATTCCTCTACAGACTTGACTTGGGCAAACTGGACCCCCCACACCTCATCTCCAACACACTGGACACATCAGCTTGACATGTCTTTCCAATTAGGCCAGTCCTGAGCTGCAGAGAAACAGGAAACCACTCGCAACCTCAGACCCATCCAGACGCAGGAAACCGGGCAGAGACAGGGGCGGCCCCAGCAGTGGCATCAGCCCCGAGCCAGGGCACGATGCAGCCAGCCTCTGCCTGCCAGACACTGCCCACCCCTCCCGCTGCAGGCCAAGGGCCTTGCCTGAGGCACAGAGATGGAAGAGCATGTCCCCCCACTTCGTAGCTGGGAAATCTTGAGCAGATCTTTCTGTCTCTCCAAAGCTCCTGAGAGACTCCTGCCTGCCCTGGAACCCCTGCCTTAAAGGACACACACCATGAGATGATGTTTGCCGAACCTCGGCACAGCACTAGGCACACAGTAAGTGTTCATTCATGCCAAGGAAAGGGCAGGCCCTTTACATAAGCCATCGCCCTGGTGCCTGGCAGCTTCTCTGGGAGGACAGTGTTTAGGGTCCCATTTGACAGATGGGACCACTGAGTCGGAGTCTGTGTAAACTGCAGCGGAAGAGCATGTGGTTCAGAATCCCAAAGGGACACAACCTCCAGTGTCAGCCCTGACATTTGTTAGTTCAGGGCTGGTTAAGTGACTGTCCAGTCCACACCTGCCACTGTTGGAGCACATCAGCTCCAAGTCCAATCTTCTATCTTACGGATAGTGTCTGAAGCTCCATGGTATCACAGAGGCATCTGAGGTCCAGAGAGCTTACCTCATATGCCTGCAGTCCCACCCCAGAGTGACGGAGCTGACATTTAGCTTCGCGGCACATCTCCGTTGCTTTCCAAGCCTCGTGTCTTCAGTTAATACATCCAATCATCTCTCTGTGCCGACGCTGGCAGAGAACCGAGTAATGCGCTCCGGAACATTTACATGGAACTGAAACAGAATGTTGGAGTAGCCAGGGGTCTGCACTGAATCAGCAATTTCCACGACAGATGGCTTAATGCCCCACCAAGCCTCGCGAGCCTCCCTATGCCCCTGAAGGGCCAGGTGTTGTTCTGTGAAGACCCGCACGCAGCCATCCGCATATCCCAGCCCAAGACTCAAAAGTTGGCAGTTCCTCAAAGCATTAAACATGGAATTGCCATGTGATCCAGCAATTCCACTGTTAGGTAAACAACCAAAAGGATTACAAAGCAGGGACTTAGGCGTCTGCATACTTGATGTTCACAGCAGCACTACTCGCAACGGCCAAAACATGGGAACAACCCAAGTGTCCTGCGAGGGGTGAACGGATAAGCAAAGGGTGGTATATTCATACAGCGGAATATTATTCAGCCTTAAACAAGGAAGAATATTCGGACACGTGCGCCAATATGAATGAACCTTGAGGACATGACGCTAAGTGAAACAAGCCAGTTCCCCAAAGACAAATAATCTTATATAATCCTGCTTATGTGAGATACTGAAAATTGGCACATTCATAGAGATAGAAAGTAGAATAAATGTTAGCAGCGGGGGGGGGAGGGGCGTGGGGAGTTAGTGTTTGATGGGAACACAGTTTCTGCTTGAAACGATGAAGTTCTAGAGATGGTGGTAGTAAAGTTTGCCCAACATTGTCAGTATATTTAACGCCACTGAACTGTACACCTGAAAAGGGTCAAACAGTAAATTTTATGTATACTTTACCACAATAAAAAATAAAGAAAAAAGACGGCTAAATGCATTTGCCAGGGATCCTCCTCCTGAAAGTTCAATTCGGCGACTGCTCGATTTGGCTGAGATCCCCCCAGATGTGGAGCCAACAGAAAGCAGGTGGTCTTTCTCATGGGGATCCTTCACGAAAGCCCCATGATTGGGGGCCAAGGACCCTTCTTCTCAGCAGGTGCCCAGCACACTCCTTCTCACCAGGCGCTGTCCACATGGAGGGGTGTGGGGAGACCCCACGGGAGCCAGAGTGCAAAGACATGGGGCCATTTTTAGTATAGGAGAAACGAACTTTCCAACAAAGATAGACAAGGTGTTTTAGATCTTCTCAGAAGGTGGGGGGAAGGGTTAACGAGAAAAAGAAAGATCAATGTTTCTCCCTGAAATTTTACAGTCACAGATTTTAATGCAAAGAAGCTGTTGAGCGTGAGCTGTGAATCTTTGATGAAAACTAATACAGCAAGTCAAATGCCTTCCACATTGTCTGTGCTCGCAGGGAACACCCAGCCCTCTGCCAAAGGCTTGTTCGCTGCTCAGAGAAGGACTTCACGGGCCAGGCCCGGCACTCCCCTAGCTCCTTTATTTTAACTAGCATATTTTTCTTCTATTTGGGGGGAAAAAGACTCTCCTAAAACAGAGTAAAAGAGAAAGACTACTGAATAACAAAGGGTACAAACCTGATGTGTTTAAAAGCTGATGAAGAGGAAGAATGCTCAGAACATAGGACACCCACCTCTCCCTGCACCCCACCTTTGCTCGCAGGAGATCGTTTGCAAACTCAGTGTGTGCGCGCGTGTGTGCGTGTGTGCACTTATTACAGCTTTCAGTCAGCTGCATTCTGGCTTCGTTTCAAATTGCTATCAAATGTATTTAATGAAATTAAGGTCTTTGGTATTTCATTTAGTAATTGTGTGTGCATGTGCGTATGTTTCTGTGTATATATATGTGCATGCATGTGTGTGCGTGTGCGTGTGTGCATGTGTGTATGTGTGTGCATGTGCGTGTGTGCATGTGTGCATGTTTGTGTGTGTGCATGCACATATGTTTGTGTGTGTGCATGTGTGTGTGTGCTTATGTGTGTGCGTGTGGCCACCCCACCAGCGCGTCGACCAGGCTTTCACATTCAACATCCGCGTCTTTCCCACAGCTGGGAGGAACCAGAGCTCTCTAGTTCAGCATACGTTTCCGGAGGGAAACTGAGCCCCCGAGAGTTTATTAACTTGTCCAAGGTCATTTACAGAACCTTCCTGCCTCCACATCCAGTGGCCCTGGCCCCACACACCAAGCCTCTGCTCAGAGAGTGACTTGAACCTGGGAATTAGGCCCAGTGAGCTGCCCACAGAGCCAGACAGGCTTCTGGATATTTATCTAAAATACTACACTGTTTAAGTGGAGGCATTTGAAACAGCAATTGTATCCCTCAAACTGTATCTTCTAGAAATAAGTCAGCACCTCAATATGGCATTTGTTACAAAGCCAGGATTATTTCACTCAACATCCCGCTCATAATCGTTTCGTGGACATCCATTAATTTTTGAATCCTGATACTCCCTCCATCGTCTCTAACCAGGGTCCTGCTCCAAGTCTTCCACACCCCGTCATCATTGCATCATTTTTCTGCCATTATTTTCTTTTTTAAAAAATCGATAAATTGTTTGTGATTCCTCTAATTGAGACCACATGCCTATAGTGTAGAAATTCAACATGTACCTTAAACAGTAAATCTATTCTGTCAGATATGATGATGTGGGAATTGTCAGGAAAAGATAATGATCTAATTCCAGGCACGGGCATGTACACACACACACACACACACACTTGCACGTACTCTCGCACACTAGTGCACGCACGCACATACACTCTACACCCCAGAAGTTAAAACCGAAGTTTCAGAGAGAAGTCATCCAGTGTCTTGTGGCTTTCACAGGCTCCCTGCAGGACACCGTGTGCAGCTCACACTGATTCACTGACAATTTTGTTGTTCAATGCAAGTTAGCTTGGTATGGAATCCTACCTAAGGGTCATTGGTGTGGCAGGAAGGGGATTGAATAAGGAGTCAGGAAATCCAGGTTCTAGCCCACACCTTCCAATAACAACCATTCCATGGCCCTTTCTGCAGTCATGTCAGGTGACATATATACACATACATCTCCAAGACCCCCCGCAGCCCCATTTTACAGGGCACAAAACTGAGCTGAGAGGCGGTGCCCAAGGTTACCAGCTGGGCGGCTGCTGGCACCAGCCTGCTCCATACCCCATGCCACCCTCGATGCTGGTAGGCCTGAGGGAAATCTTTTCGCACCTCTGACCCTCGGTTTCTGCATTTGTAAAATGGGAGGGTTGGACAAAAAATGACATGAAAGCCCTTTCCAGCTCAGAACTGTAATGTGCTGCTTTGGGTCACAGCATCCCCACCTAAAACGGCCGCATTGCCATCACTCTGCATCCCAACATGTCTTCGTAAGCAGCGCCTCAGAAAGCTCAGTTCGCAGGAAGCCCACAGCCCTAGATGAGCACCCAGATGTCATCGATGGGCCACAAGGATTGCCCCGACTACTCCCCTACCCATAGCCACAACATTTGCACTGGGACCTGCAACACCTCCCATTACCCCCCCCCCTTGACTCTGGGCTGCCTGAGAGGACCTTCAGGCTCTCCATGTGGCCAGCTTGGGATTTTGCACATGTCTTCTCCCACCAGAGAACAAGGACTATGGCTCCTTGACCTCTGTCTGCCCCAACCAACGCCAGCTCCTGGCTGCCTGCTGGCTGCCTCATTGTATCACTCTGATGTGAGGCTTTCTCCCCAAGAAAAAGCCCCATTCTCAGGGTTGCCACCCAGGGGTCTCTCCTCTGTCCCCTGGGGTAGGTCAGACAACTTCCAACAAGACTCTTCTGAGGAGAAGAACGTGATCCTGGCTTCACCTTCGGCGACCTATAGTGGCCGAGACTATCCTCATATGGCAGTCCCATTCAAGCTTGCCACCATCCTCCTGCAGGTCTAGAGACTTCTTAAACAGGGCACCTAGAGCTGAGTGCAACTCTCAGGAGAAATCTGACGTAAGCCAGGCATACAAGCCTATCACCTTCCTCATTCTAAGAATCATACTTCTGTTCATGCAGCCAAAACTGCATTATCCTTCTCAACTTCCATGCAGGTTGCATGGGATTTTGTGAAGCCCATGCATCTAACACCTTCAAGGTCCCAAGGAAAAATGCTGAATATGCTATTTCTCCCCCTTCCTCATCTTGTAAAGTTGTTTTCTTCTAGACCCCACATCAGAAACTTACCTCCCTTCCTGTTTGAAAAAAGATAGCCCCATTTTACAAAATGAGCATAAGTTTTGGAGCCCCAGACACAGACTCCTGTCAAGGCTCCAACCTTCGTCACTGCGTGCGTGTGGGTAGGATACCTTGTTGTCCATACTGAGCCTCTGTTTCATGATCTAGGAAGTAAGGGCACCAGTGCCCATGGTGTTTCCAGCAGCCGCACAGAAGCATTTTGTAGAGAAGTGCAAAGTCTGACCCACATGGCTCCGAAGAAATGGAAGCTATTATTAATAGCAGTACTAATAATTATGAAAATGGAAACAGTCAAATCACAATGTATTTCATGACGTCTCCAAATTCTGATGAAAGGAGATCATTGAGATCCTCATCACACCATCCAAGATATTTTCACAACCCAGCTTCTCGTCCACCACAAATTCCGTAACACTGTCAACATTTTCAAGTGACTTATTAAAAGAACCTTTGAATCAGACAAGGAGGACGATGAAGCCGTGAGGACTCTATCACATCCACGAACCAGCATCTGTCATGGATAGTTTTTGAAATCATTTTTTTTATCTCCCTAATTTTACCATCACGGTGCCCATATTTCTCCATCATGGCTGCATAATTAAAAATCAAAGTAAAATATTTAGCTCTCAAATTCCTTAAGGCTGTCACTTGATTTTCTGCTCCTCTCCCTGGAGCTTCCTTCATTTTCCTACTCAGCTCCCCCACCAGCAACTTCAAACGAGTGCAATCTTTCCATTACCTCCCCCTCCCCAAATCTCAACTTGACACCCTCTGCTTGGCCTGCCCTCTTTGTTGGAATATGTTCAATTCCTATTGTCTGGAAGATAGGGAATTTTTAAAAGTTGCTTTGTTAATAAAATGCCTCAGTTTAAAAAGTTTGCTCAGCAGCGTGTGTCTCTTAATATGTGTCAACTTCTGTTTGGATCAATTGACGTGGGATGCTATATTAATTATTCATTTTTGCAGAATGGAAATTAATTATTGTGCATGAGATTCTAAACACATATGGCAACAGTGCCGGCTGGACTGGCCCTCCTGCCAGGATTTCAGAGACTCAGATTCAGAGGTAATATGTTGTTTTGCAAAGCCAAGACCTCCTAAGGATTCCAAGATAGAAGAATTGAAAAACTGACATGTTTCTGTACGTGGTCCAAATCCTGCCCTCCTCGAATGCCCCCCTGACTTCCCCACCATGTCTTCCAGAATCCGTGCAGCTGAGGGAGCGCATCTGAGTCCTATTGCTATAGTTACAACCACCTAAAGCCTGGGGTCTTTGTCCTTCCCTCCAAATCTGTGTTTCTGCAGTGGGTGGTACTGCCAGCCTCTTTGCCCTGAATCCTCCCAAATGAATCCTCCTGGGGAGAATGACTAGGAGTGTTCCCTTTGCATTCCATCCTACCTCTCTCATTCTGTTCGTCACATTGTAACAGGATTGCTTGTCTGTTCAACAATCTCCCCATTTGGTGAGAACTTTGTGGAGAGGGATTATATCTCATTCTGTCTTGTGGGCCCTCATGCCCCCTGAAGGTGGGTAGCTTGTTAGATCGAGTTGGACCTATTAGTTTCAGGAGGAAGGGAAGGAATCAAAGATTGCACTCCCCCTCACTGAGGAAAATGCAGAAGGACATATGCCAGACATGGTGATAATAAGTAATAATAGCCATTGCTGTCCGCAGCTGATGACGGGTATGGGCCAAGCCTCACGCTACGCTTGTCACATGGACTCTCTCCTTAGATTCTCCACAGTCCTACCAAAGAGGATTCCGTCCTCCTCGCCCACAGCAGAAACGTGAGGCACTGAGAAGCTGAGCAATCTGCCGAAGATCTCACGTCCACTGGTAGGCTTGAGCTCTGCTCCCTTAGACTGTAAGCCCTTGCTCCTCATTCCCTTCTGCGTGGCCCCTCTCAGGGGCACCCAGCCCGCAGCACGTCAGGGAGCCTCCCCATCCCCTCCATCCGTAAGCACCTGGAAGATGTCAGGGAAGGCATCTCAGAAGATGTTGATGGTTGAACAGGTGTTGTCCAGGCAGAGAATGATCCAAAGAAGTGGCATGAAGAGGTCGTACAGCTCAGCATAGGGTTCCTGAGCCTGTCCTCGGCTTGAGTCCTTATGCTGCCACTTGCCGGCTGTGTTGTCTTATTCTCCCTGGGCCAGTCTCCCATCTGTAAAACAGAGATAATAATAATTCTTACTTTTGTGGGGTGGTTGTAAAAATGAAATGACCAAATACTCAGGAAGCACTTAGAACAAGTTCTGGCACACAGGAGTGAATAGATGTTTCCCGTCGTGGCTCTAATTCTAGGTGGTGGGAAAGGAACGAAGCAAAACTGCACACCATTTCAGAGAAATAGCAGATATTTAGTCTTGGTGAGGGGTAATGCTGGGGGCAGGGGTCAACAAGATGCGGAGCTGAGAAGACCTGGGGAGGATGTCAAAGGGCCCCATGTTCCAAGGCCAAGAGTATGAACAAAGGCAAGCTCTTGGCAAGTGTTCAGCAAGAAGAGGCAGGATACGCATTCATCCCATAGACACACAACTTTAGTTCTTGCTTCTCGGTAATTTTCACAGTCCAGTTTTGACTTGACCTCTGTAGACACAGACAGAACCTAATCCTCTTTAAAAACCATGATGTCTTTGTCATCAGGAAGTCCCATGCCTTCCCCAGAAGCTGTTTATTTCTGAGATAACCCAGGTGTTGCCCTCCCTCTCATAAATGTGGTGTCAAGGCTCTTCTCTGCCCTAGCTTGCCTCTCCCCATCCTTCTCTCTCTCCCCCCTCCCCCCTCCTTTTTGCCCCTCCTTCCACCTCCCCTCCCTCCTTCCATCTCCCCTCCCTTTCCTCCCTTCCTCCTTCCCCTCCCTCTGTCCTACACCTTCCCCCTCCCTCCCTCCCTTCCTCCTTTCCCTTTCTCCCTCCTTCTCTGTCTCTTTGCCCCCCACCACCACCATGAAGCACCAGTTTTCCTCCTTCTCTCTTGAGATATGAACATGGGGAGAGTAAAACAGCAGTACTCAATAAAGGTTATCTTTATCAAGAGAAAATACATGATAGAAATTATAAAATCAGCTCCATAGAAAGGGGAAGAAGGTAACCATGATTTGGTTGATTTAGTATCCAAGTGGGACCAGAGTTTCCTGATGGCCATGGCAAGAAGGAAAATACAATATTTAACACCTCATCCTATCAGACTAGAGGAAGCGTAGCAACTTGTCAATATGTGTATGTGAGAAGCTATGGGGAGGTGGGGGACCAAGAAATTCCATCCACTAAATCATGAAAGATGCTGCGCACGTGGAGGCATGGGTAACGAGTTATAACGTGCCATCAGAAGATTTTTTTTATGAACTCCTTTATTTGGGAGTAATCCTAGATTCACAGGAAGTTTGCAAAGGTAGACAGAGAACCCCATATGCTCTTGCCCAGCTCCCCGTTGTCATCATCGCAAATTACCGTGGTATATTTGTCAAAAAGAAGAAACCTACATCAGTACATTAATATTTAGTAGCTCCAATTTCCCCACTACTGTCCTCTTACTAATCCAGGGTACTACAGTGCATTTGGTCCCACATCTCCCTGGTTTCCTCCGGTCTGCCAGTTTCTCAGCCTGTCCTTGTCTTTGACAACCTTAATGTTCTTGACGAGTACTGACCAGGTACCTTGTAGAACCTTCCCGGATTGGGTTTGTCTGATGCTTTTCTCATGATTCGACTGGGATGTTGGAATTTTGGAAATAACGCCACAATTAAGTGCCTTTCTCATCACAACACACCAGGAGGTTCGTGATATCCACATGATTTCATTACAAAAGCAGAAAATCCTTCCATTCATGCTTTTATTTATTTTGAGAATTTTTTTTTATTTTTAAGTGATCCCTACACCCGACATGGGGCTCGAACTTACAACCCCAAGATCAAGAGTCACACACTCCACCAACGGAGCCAGCCAGGTGCCCCGATTTATTTTTTAAATGGGTGATCAATGGTCCATGGAAAATAATTTGTGTTTTTTTTTTAAATCAGAAAACATGGTTTCAAGGGTCAATGCCTAAGAGTTTGCCATGGTTCTATTTTTAACAGTATCGGATAAATTCTTTTTTTCAAAGTTTGAGAGCAGTCTTCCGCCAGAAGATTATACCTCTACGTTTTAGATCCTTCAGCATCTGCTCAGTAGAAAGGTAAGGGGAGGCTGTTTATACTTGTTGATGGTAAGACTGGGTACATGCACGAGTCCGTTGCAATCCTTGACCACATCAGCTTATAACAGGGTTGAAGGTGAAATTCCTAATTACATGGAACACCTTCCTCTTAATGAAGAAGGTGAAAGCTGATGATTCCCAAAAGTAGTTGATTTCATTGTCATTAAAGCTAATGACATACCTTAGGCCAACGGAAGTTGAGTATCTCTGAAAGCACTGATAAGTCTAATCTTACAATTTTGTATATTTCCTGAAAATTGAGGAGGAAGTCTTTGTTTGTAGAAGTCAAAGTTTTGCAAAGTTCATTAAAAAGAATCCCGGTGAAATGTACACCCTTGTCACTGGAGAAATGGATTAGATCTCCCCACATCGGAAACAAGTCAAACACGTGTTCCACTAGCATCAGAGCCTTCCAGCTGCAAAAAAAAAAAGCCTCACAGTATCCTGAGAATAAGCAAGCAATGACCAAAAGATATTGCCCAATTGTCGGGGTAAAGAGGGTTGGGGATATTCAAAGGAGCTTCGAGGCTTTGATTCCTGTCCACAACCCATCTTTACAGTCTTGCCAGGATTGTTGTTGGCAAGGAAGACATACTCTGGAAACATCCTCGGCGGCACTCTTAAAATTACGCAGGCAATGACGATTCACTATCAGAGCCAATTTGAGTATGTTCTTATGAGTAGCATAATGAAGGATTTTTCCTCAACTCCGAAAGATTTTGTGTAACCAGACCACAGTTTTTCGAGTACCACCACCATCTTCAGTCAATACGCACTCTGACCTCCCCAGTGTTTTTCTCTAAATCAAGGACTTATGTTTGACAATGAATTCTGGCTTCTTTTGAATCACCCCAGGCCTTTTTCTCTTTGAGTGGTATGGGAAAGCAAGTTATGCTTTTGTTAAATGTAGATTTCTCTTAAAACAACCAAAATTCACTTCTTACTCTATTTCTGTTTTATCAGAAGTGTCCCGACTTTGAGGGATGCCTGGGTGGCTCAGTCGGTTAACCATCTTTGACCTCAAGGTCCTGGGATCAAGTCTTGCATGGGGTTCCTTGCTCAGCGGGGAGCCTGCCTCTCCCTCTGCCTGCCACTCCCCCTGCTTGTGCTCTCTCTCTCTCTCTCTCCCTCTGTCTCTGACAAATAAAGAAATAAAATCTTAAAAATAAAGAAGTGTCTCGAAATTGAATCTGATCAATCTTTTACAGTCAAAAAATAATCCCTCAGACTTTTCCTCATTAAACTTGTTACACACCCTATCCCATCTTTCTGTCCCTGTTTTTGTCTTTAGTTCTATTTGTTTTTAATAAATACAAAAATTTATCTTTTCCCTGTTTGGTTAATTTTCACCTCCTTGGGTCCACCAAGCTTCTTTAGTCCATCTACGTCTTCCTGAATTCTTTCAGCCAGTATTTTAACTTTCTCTCCAACCCTGGTGTTCTTCCCAAATTATCCCCTGTTCTTGTTCACACAGGTGATAAAATATTGAGGAACACAATGCTAAGGACTGAGCAGACCAGAGTGAGACCAGGCTCAAAGAAAGATCTAGAACTTTGAACTTTGTTTTGGACCCACTGAAAAAGGATATGGTAGAAAGGCAATATCTCTTCCATTTAACATCCTTTCCTTTGCTTGAGTTTGTTTCCCTTGGCTGTCCCAAATGGTACATCCCAGCCCCAAACTTCAGGAACAAGGACTAGAGGCAGAGGTCTGTAATTAGTAACACGTACCTGAAATCATTTTTCTTAGTCTTAGTGTGTTGAGTGACTTTGCACCTGAGTTTCTAGTTTTAAGAATTATCTTCATCCTAGAAACATTTACTGAATAACTGCTTTGGGTCCGATTTGCCTTTTTTTTTTCTTTTATTAATTCACAACTTAGAATCAGAAACATCTTCAGCTGGGAAAGTGGGAGGGGACCTTCAGCCTCAAGGAGTTGGGTAAGAATGGACCCAGGAGTGAGGGACCAGGTATGTCTCCAATGCTATCCTCCACTCCCTGGGAGTTACCTGGAAATTCTTGTCCATTCACTTGGAGAGGGAATGACCAGATGATATCTAAAACATTTTTGAGCTCCTGCAGTCTAAGTAGGGAGGATCTGGGGAAAGAGAGGAAGAGAGACAGAGTGAGAGAGAGAGCACAGTGCTAACAGTAGGCTAGGACCTTTGTTTGTTACCTGATCTTAATCTCCGAATTGCTGGATTGCCGTGAGTTGGGAACTGCCATCCACATTTCACAGGGAAGGAGACTGAGGTCGCGAGGTGTGCTGTGGCAGTTTCACCATTAGAACAGAGCCGGAATTTGAATGTGGGTTTATGACTTTAATGTCCACGGTACTCCTTCCACTGCACGAATATTTTTTTTCTTGCTCATTTTCATGCTATCTCCCTTAGATTCCATTTAGTGAAAAATGTGCTCAGATGTCAGAGAGCTGGTTCCATTATAAAATTAGTGAAAAAGATGTCATATCCACTACTCTGCAAATCCACTGCCACTGTAGCACTTTCTTCCTAAGTGGGAAAATGTAAAGATCCTGGAAACAGGTGTGCCTTGGCAGGTCCAGAGCCGTGGGTTTACAGGCTCGGAGACTATGGCCAAGGGCATCAGTCAGTTGACCTGATTCACACGTCTTCACTGGGGAGCGATGGAGTTAGGGATTTGACACCGAAGAGACCAGTGATACCATAGTCTACTTATTAAATACGACATATGGAAAAGAAAGGCCATGCTGAGCCTGGCATTGATCTGAATGCTGACTGATTTCTCAGCATGGTCTCCAAACTTGATGGGTTTAAATGTAGGAAGATTGGGGAAGAGAAAAATCATGGAAGGAAACACAACAAATGTTGATAATATCACCTGGATGATTTTTTTTTTCCAAAAGCTCCTGGCGAACACGACTTTCTCAAAGGATGGTATTGGACACACAGATAAGATTAATAACAGTTGTAGCTGATGTATTGAGGGGCTGCAGTGTGCTGGCACTGGGCTCACTGTGTTGGAGGAAGAACCCTCTCTGCTCTCCATGAAAAACCCTCTTTATGAAGAAGGCACTGGTTCCCTGGCTTAAAGATGCAGAGACAGAGGCACAGAGAGATTAAATAGCTTGTCCAAAGTTACACAACAATTAAGGGGCATTAAAATTGCATTTGGGGGGCACCTGGGTGGCTCAGTCAGTGAAGCATCTGCCTTCAGCTCAGGTCGTGATCCTGGGGTCCTGGGATCAGCCCCAAGTTGGGCTCCCTGCTCATACTGTCTCGCTCTTGCTCTCTCTCTCAAACAAATAAATAAACAAATAAATAAATCCTTTTTTAAAATAAATAAAATAAAATTGCATTCAGATACCAGAGTGTGTGATATTTCCATTGGTCATTGCGAGTGCTGTGTTGCCCAAGTGGTATGAAAAAAAAAAATGTTCTGGTTCATGGAGAACATGTGTCCATACACACACACACTGTAAACGTCCAAGATATTTAGGATTAAAAATGTTAAAGGGCCATCAAAATTGCCTCTTAAACATAAGGGTGAGAGTTTACCACCAATGTACCAAAGAAACGTACTTCACGGAATACATTGTATCAACCATGAACTTCATCGAGAGGGAAAGGGGATGGCGGTGAGGTGTGACGTGCAGGAAGGAATGTGCACAGGACTGGAAACAGAACCACAAACTCAAGCAAACCCCGACTGCATGCAACAGTAGCAAGGCTAATTTATACAGCTAAAACCACAGAATGAGCTTTCCAGAAAACAGGAGCGTATGGCAGCCTCTCCCCACCTGCGGCTGTTGCCTCCCTGAATACCCTCCCAGTAGCAAGACTGACGGAGAGGCTCGAGATTTTATGGGGAAGCAGCAGCGCCTTCAAAAGTCAGTCATGAGTTGCAGAAAACCTTTCTATGTATTTTTGTGTCTCCTGAAATAAAACGCGTTCCACAGATGAGGACAATGCATCCAATACAGAAACAGCAGTAAAGCTGTCACTACTGAAACCAGTAACAATTGATGCCTTATGAGTAATTTCATGCCGTGGAAGCCCGGTGAAGGCAGCCGAGACTGTCGTGTTCACTGTGTCCCAGATCCTAGCGGGGACCTCGCCAAGCAAATGCTAGAGGGATATTTGTGCATTAATATATGTGCAGTATTTATCAACATCGGACTCTCCTGAGAAGATACGTACATCCCCTAGAATGTTCTGTGTGGAAGTTCCCTGTGGTCCAATGTGTTGGCACTGCCATTGACTCACTAACTCAAATAAAGTGATGTTTCCTTTTAAACCGATGCATCTGGCAAGAAAAATCATTCAGGTGCCAAGGGCGGAGCTGACTCACATAGCTTCCCCACTGGAAAATAGAAGGATGTGTTTTCTGTCCAACAGATATGCAAGAGCTGTGAGTGTTTCTCCTTTCTCCTCTTTTTCTGTATTAATACCTATTGACCTCCCGGTGACCAGAACGACGCCCACGAGCAAGGGGGAAAGGCTGGGGGCCAGCCTGTTGGACACGTTGGCACGTGCATCTGTGGAAACGTGCTCCCTGACATTTCCACCACCTTTGCCACTGCCCTTCTGCTCAAGATGTCAAGGACCCTCAACAGGGCTGGACGGACGGCTTCGTGGGGGCCGTGTGGCACGCCCAGGGGGGACGGGGCCCTGTGCTTGGAAGGGCCCCACACTCGGTTTAATGTTCTTCATTTTTGAACAGGTGCCCCCACCTTTTCACTTTTCACTGGGCTCAGCAAATGATGCAGCCGGTCCCGTGCCTGTCTCTATCCTTGGCGTTCTTTTCCCAAGGACAGATCAAGGACGGTGGCTTCTCTCAGAGACCCCACTGTCTAGTCTGTGACTCCGACACGTGAATTGATAGTATAGAACTGCGATTAAACACTCTCCTCCTTCTTTCCCCTCAACGGTCCTACGGCCACTGACTCAGGTCAGATGTCCTCACATCAGGCAGGCCGGACCAGCTCCCTAAGCGTGTCAGCTTATTCCCAGGCCCACCTGCTTACAGCTACCCCAATCAAGCATGTGCTTTTGGCTTCCTCGGCCTCGCACATGGGGTCTCCTCTACTTGGATTAGCCTCTCCATCCCCACAGCCGCATCCCTCCCCCATCAGCCGGCCACACTTTGGGGCCTTCAGGAGCCCACTCAATGGCCCATTTCCTCTCAGATGCCTTCCCTGACTCCCACAGTCTGCTGAAATTGCTCCTTTCTGATCTCCCACCAAGCCCCCTGCTTTCCCTGGCTTCACTGCGCTTCCATTTCCTGCACTAGCCCTCAGCGTATGGACCTGTCCTCCTCACCTGATTCTGAGCTTTTGCCCATGGGGACTGTGTCTTTCTCGTGTGAGCGCTGGTGTCTGGCCGGAGGCAGGGGTTGGGGAGGGAGAATTCAGTCATCGTGGAGTAAAGGAGTGAGCAGGACTCTTCGGCAGGCCCCGGCGTATGGGCCATAAGAAGAGAGAGAACTACACAGGGATGCACTTTGATTTGAGGTCTGGTCATTAGCTGACCTCTACTTGCCCCAGAAGGGAAACCATCTTTGCAGACCTTTCTGTATCTCTCAGCATCCCGATTTCCCCCCTGCGCCCCGTCTCGGATCCGTTTCTCCATGCCCTTCCTTCCACTGCTGCATGTGAGCCCAGACTCCTCGCTGCCATCTTGGCCACACACAGGTCCTTTGGCCTTGTTTTTCCCCAAACGAAAGCTGGCTCCCGAAGCAGGGACCTCCTCTGTCTTCTGTATAACCCAACATACACTTTGAAAGCTCTCAGAAACGCCATTAATTATAATAATAGTGACACTTTGTACTTTTATAGCCTCTTTCATCAGAAGATCTCTGAGTACTTAAAAAATATTATCTCATTAATCCTCACAACACCCTCATGAGACAGTTGGCAGGTAAGCCGATCCCAGTTTATCAGGAAGGGGAATGAAGACAGAAAGATGGGGCTCAGATCAAACATAGAGAAGGAAGCGCTCTGGCTCTCGCACCCCAGGCAGCAGGACCCCAAACCCCACCAGCGCATACGCCACACGCACCTGTTCCGCTCTAAGTATCTGGCCACGTGGGAGAATATGGATATGCCCAAGGCTTCGTCAGTATCTGATTAATGGTGCCAAATCACAGACATCTTTGAAAAGTCACCTCTTTGTTTGCCGGCAAACACTTTCCAAGCATCTGCACACCGCCAACTCCCACCGGCCATCCAGCGGAACACGGCTTATCAATAGTGTTTGTGAATCCTTCTTCCCAAATCCATCGGAGAGCTAATGAAGTTCCCAGTGAAGAGGAAAGAGTATAATCATGTATGAATCCCAAGCCTCTTTCAACATCAGGAACACAAAACAGCACCTGAGAAAAAATATTAATTATGTCTTTTACGGAGGTATTGGGACTCTCATCCCACTGAGCCACCGTTGACATTCCTCGCTTGGCGCTGAACAGGATTTTGAAGGTGTTTGGTTCAAGACTTCATTTTGCAGATGGGAAGAAGGAGGTGCAGGGAGGCTGGGGGTCTGCCCCTGGGTCACACATAGGTAGAAGACAGAAAGGCAGAGCAGGTGGCCTTTGCTCCCCTTTCCCAGAACACTCGTATTTCTCAACACAAGCACCCAAACAGCATGTCTGAGAGCATCACAGAAAGTTCTGGTAAGCACATGTCCTTTTATTTTTAAGTGTCAGGTGAGGAAGGGTCAGGCAGATGGGTGGGTGGGTGGGAGGGAGCAGAGCAGGGAGGGNGGGGGGGGGGGGGGGAGGGAGCAGAGCAGGGAGGGGCCAGGGAGGAAGCTTCTTGGCAGGCCCGGCTCAAGCCCTCAGTGAAGGGCTGGGGTCTTGGACCCAGACGGGACGAGGAGGAGTGAAATAAGCCCATGAGCTTCTATTGCCTGCGTGATGTATAATAGGATACATGTCTGATTTAATTAATTGTATTTTTCCTAAATTAAACTTTGCCCAAAGGGGAAAATCATTTTGCTTGGTAAAACCCCTCCTGCTATATAGTGTCCAGGAGCCGGCCAGATTTAATTGCTGCAGTAGAAACCACAAGAAAGACCAGGTTCCCACTCAATCTATAACCACATCTACTGAAGAATAGCTTTAATCACCTTTAAAAGGGTGACCACAAGATAATTAAAGAGGAAGGGTGCTCCACGGGAATTATCCAGAAATATCAAATCTCCGTTTATCACGGAGTCCGACTTAAAATGTCTTGGCATGGCTTTGCTCCCACAAACTCCATTCTGTTTTAAGCTAAACCCTTGGATTTCCATTATTTAGAGCGGAGAAAACGAGCCTGTGGCCCTAGTCTGCGTCCAGCGCCAGGATCAGAGGTAGAGGGGATAATTGTCGGCTGCAGAGAACACAGGGTTTGGAACGCACCATACAGACACTGGAATCCTCTCTGCCTTCCTCTAACGTCTCTGAGCATCCTCCTATAAGGACCACGGTGGTTATTCCGAAGGTTATTCCGGCTGAACGCTCCATTCATTTGCATTCCTTCCCTTCTGCAGAATGCCCGCCCCTTTCCGGAAACCAAACAAAAATGAACCAAGAACTGAAATTAATGGAGCAGATTGTGTGAGCAGCCACGACAGAGTGGACAAACGGAAAGGGAGTTGGAGGCCAGGAGGTGACCGCGGAGGGTGGCCTTCGTGAGCCTGATTTCTGTTCTCCCTCTGTGGATGCTGCTCCATGTTGCTCAGGGCAGGACTCCGAGGGCCAGGCGCAGAACCAGTGGAGTGACATTCTTGGCACCCCAGCAAGCCGGCTCTGTTCCAGGCCCACCTTCCCAGGCCTACCCTCAAAGTGAAAGTCCCTGCCCTTATCTCCCTGCTCACCTCTCCCACCGGCGGCAAGCACAGGTTCAGTGTCCTTGTCTAAACCCGTAGGAGCAGACCGATGCACTCCCAGCCCCTGAACCCCTCGCCGCCTCTACAGGGAGGTGCAGAGTGGAGCAGGGAGCAGCTGACTTTCCCTCTCACCAGGAAGGAGGGGCACCTGGTGGGAGTCCTAAACTGTATATTCATTCCTTTCTCCACCCATTGTGACCCAGGTTCCCCTCCCCCCACCAGTCCCCGGAAGACCTGAAGGTTGAACTTGACCCAACTTGACCCAAACCAGGCTTGTGGGTCATCTTGGACTCATGACCTTTTTTTGTTTCTGCGTGTCACGTCCTGCCTCCTCCGCCTTTGAGCTCCTACATCCAAACATAGTGCCTACCTCTGCCCCACCCCCAGCCCCAACATCCCAATGGGAGGTCCAGCTGCTCCCTATCTTTTCTAGATAATCCACTAACATCTCCAGTGGCAGGCTGAGTCATGCCCCTCCCAAAGACATCCAGGTCCTGACCCCCGGAACCCGCAAACACGACCTTATATGGTAAAAGGGACTTGGCAGATATGATCAAGTTAAGGGTCCTGACAAGGGTTTTCCATGAACTCAATGCACCCACAAGCACCCTTACAGGACAGATGCAAGTGGAACCAAGTCCGACAGTAGGAGAAGTGATGACAGGTGCAAAGACTGGGAGCAAGGTGGGGAGGGAGGTAGCCAAGGAATGTGGATGCCTCTAGAAGCTGAGGAAGGCAAGGAAAGGGTTTCTTTCCTGAAGCCTCCCTAAGGAACCTGTCCTGTAAACACTTTGATGTTAGACTTCTGACCTCCAGGACTGTGAGAGAGTCAGTGTGCGTTGTTTTCAGCCACTGAGTCTGTGGTAATGTATTACAGCAATAGACTGGGAATTCATCTCCAAAATGGCGGACGTGTACTATAGTGTCACGTCCTGGGGACGGGTGCTTTTTACAAACACCCTTCCCCCCTGCCATTCCCTTCCCCACTTTCTCCCAAAGACATCAGTTGGGAGTGTTTTTGGTGGCAGATAATGCCATATCTGACCCCTGATACCTTATCTTCCCCAAGTAACCAGAGGGTGGAGGTCAAGCCAGCCGTGGCATCATGGTGCTTCTGGAAACTTCACTCCAGGTGCCAGGGAGGCAGCTGTGCTGTAACTCCACAAATCATATTTACACCTAGTCCAAAAGAAGGGATTGGGCACGGTGCCAAAAGGGTGAAACCCTTTTATCATAAAAGTGAAAGTTTTCCCAGAAGCCTCCAGAGCTGTGTTACTTTTGGTCTCATCGGCTAGAACTGGGTCCCACAACCCTCCCTGGTCTTCGAGGGATACCGGGAGATACAGGGACAAGATCATAGCCCTTTGCTTGGGCCGGGTATGGTCCATTGACACATGGGTGCTGCAAACAAAACCAGGCTACCCTCACAAGGGAAACGGGGTGTTGGGTGGGCCAGGAGGGCAGGCGCGCCCAAGCGTCTGCGATAGCCCCTCTCCCCTCAGTGCCCAGCAGCCCAACCTCCAGCTGCCAGCTCCTGGCTTCTGCCTCTGCTTGTTTTCCTTTGCCTGAGGCAGAGAGAAGCTGGAGGTGCTGAGGCTTTAACACACAGCCCCAGCAGCACCCCGCCAGTGATGGCAGATGGCGAAGAAGTCCCCAGCTTCCTTCCCTCCCCACGGGAGAGAACCCCGAGGTGTGGTCCGCACCATCTCCCACGGCTCCCTCGCAAGGCCGGTCCCGGCTGCCCACAGTGCTGAGGGTTTAGCAGTGAACTCTTTCTCGGCCCTCTCCACAGGCTGCCTCGTCCCTGCGGTTCCTACCTGTCCTCCTGGGTCACGTCCCAAATCATCCACATGCACACAAGTCCTTGTCCCAAGGTCGGCTTCTGGGGGACCCAAATTACAGCAGCCAGTGAGACCAGCCCCATTCTCGATCAGAAACAGAAGATCTCAATACCCTCAGTACCCTCAGAACATGCCCTTTACAAGGAAACTTCTCAGCAGGGGCAAGAGCTTGGTTACAAGTGATGAGGGAGCAAAAGGCCCCCTGAAGACAAAGCAGAAGCCTCCCCTCTGCAACCCCCTCCCCCGCGGCTACTCCTGGGTGGGACGGGTGCTGTTCCTCCAGGAAGTTCCCAACTATCTTCATGTTAATGCCTGGCCAGAGGGAAAAACAACCTTAACTTGACCATGGCAAGGCCTCAGGTGACCTGTGAGTCTTTAACATATGACAGTGCTTTCTCAACCTCCATTTCCTCGCCTCCCCCAACCCCTTGGTATAGAATCAGCCACCCCTCACAACCCGGGCAGCAGCTCTTTCTGCCCACGGGTCCTGTCCCTGTGCTTCAATAAACCACCATTTTGCACCAAAGACATGTCAAGAATTCTTTCTTGGTCGTGGGCTCTGGACTCCACCCCACTGAACATCACCGATATTCCAAAACCACATCAGCAAGTTTCCATCTTTTGGAACGATCTTTTTATCTTTTTGTCAGGTGCTTCAAGTTCCACTGTCCATTAGAAAAATAAGGCAAGGCACTTATATACACATAATTTTAATTTTCTGGTAGCACACCTAAAAGACTGAAATGAAACAAATACAATTAATTTCCATGATATACTTTATTTAACTCAGTATATCCAAAATATGACCATTTCAACGTGTAATCAATGTGAAAAAATCATTCATCATGAATGAGATATTTACATTATTTTGTTTTTATGGAGTCATTACAATTTGGGTATAGTTTGTACTTATCACACACCTCAGCTCGAAGCAGCCACACATGGCAGTGACCACCAAGTTGGCCAGGGCAGCTCTGAAATATCACACCTTGAGCCCCGACTTGAAGTCGTAAGGTCTGTCTTTGATTTTTTCCATCTCCATTTCAAGCCACATTTTCTCTGCTGCTCGGTATTTCCCAGCAGAGAAAATGCGCATGGCCAGGCCATGTGGATTCATAGATTGAAAGGAATGAAAGGGATAAAGAAAGGGGGGGCAATCAGAAGGGGGAATGAAACATGAGAGACTATGGACTATGAGAAGCAAACTGAAGATCGAAGGGGAGGGGGGTGGGGGAATGGGATAGACTGGTGATGGGTAGTAAGGAGGGCACGTATTGCATGGTGCACTGGGTGTTATACGCAACTAATGAAGCATCGAACTTTGCATCGGAATCCGGGGATGTACTGTATGGTGACTAACATAATATAANAAAAAAA
>NC_048231.1:36271394-36271798 GCF_002007445.2 Ailuropoda melanoleuca
AAAAAAAAAAAAAAAAAAGGTAGGTAAGAGGCCAACATGGTTCAAGGCTCAGCAAACTCTCTCCCAGCGCTGGGCCCAAATCAGCCCAGTCTGTTTTAATTTAGGGTGCGAGCTATGACTGGTCTCTACATTTTCAAAGGTAATAAACACACAAACAAACAAGGAAGAGGAACAGGTAATCACAACAGTATAGGGTCTGCAAAGCTTTTACAGAAAACATTTGCTGGGGCGCCGGGTGGCACAGAGGTTAAGCGTCTGCCTTTGGCTCAGGGCGTGATCCCGGCGTTATGGGATCGAGCCCCACATCAGGCTCCTCTGCTATGAGCCTGCTTCTTCCTCTCCCACTCCCCCTGCTTGTGTTCCCTCTCTCGCTGGCTGTCTCTATCTCTGTCGAATAAATAAAT